>NC_139020.1:43833350-44058979 GCF_964662115.1 Mustela nivalis
ATGGGGGGGCAGGATGGAGT
The DNA here is from genome assembly GCF_964662115.1 of Mustela nivalis. NCBI lineage: Eukaryota > Metazoa > Chordata > Mammalia > Carnivora > Mustelidae > Mustela > Mustela nivalis. The sequence goes on from NC_139020.1 coordinate 43,833,371, forward strand.
GGAGTAAATAACTTGTGTCCTTAGGTCGCAGATCTTCAGCTCAATAGGACTTGCACTCTAGAGACCATACCTGAGATGTGTCAACCATACCTGAGGCTGATTTTAAAGACAAGATCCTATATTTGACCTGGTGATAAAAATAGATGTGAACTTGGGTAGGGATGGAGGGGGCTTTGGATAAAACAGTGTTTTCATGAGAGATGGGTGTGTAAGCATGAATCATTGAGAGGCCAAAAGATGGATTGAGCTTACCATTCTCCAATGAGTCTCACCTCTTTGTATTTACATGTGTATTTCCTTCCCTCCTTGAACAAGACTGATTTGTAGGCCAATTAGATATTGTGGACATGTGGCTTCTAAGCATAGGTCAAAAAATACATTAAAACTTCTGCCTTCAACTCTTGTATCACTCACTCTGGGAGAAACCATCCAACATGCCATAAGTCTTGTACAGATGCCCACTCATAGAGGAATTGTGACCTCTCACCAACAACCAACACCAACTTGCTAATCAGATACATGAGTCAACTTTATAGTGGATTTTTCAGCCCCAGGTCAATCTTTCAGAAGAAGACTACAGCCCTAGTTAATGTCAGTGAGCAACAGACCAATCTAATTGAATAACTGCTCAGACAAGATGCTTTAGACTTGCAAATTTATGAGGGATAATAAATGTTTACTATTATCTTAAGTCAATGATTTTAGGATAATTTGTTATACAGCTATAAATAACTGACCTATGCAGTTTTGTCTTAAGATGAAAAAGTGTGATTTTATTTTCCATTATGGTTTCACCAACCTTTGTACATGCACATAAGTCATCAATCCCTTTCCATTTCTCCATAACAGAGATATAACTCATACCAGAGAACTATTTCATATAGCATAATAATTTCCTCTTACTTTAGCAGTCCTACCACAAAAATCTCTTTATTTCAGACATGTAAGGACATGTGACACCCAGTTTCATGTCCTTCCTTTAAACAAAGCTTCAGTTTAAGAAAATATTTGTTTTTGATGTATATTCAATTTCAGTTCTATTTTCTTTTACCCAAATGAAACGTACAATGCTAGTAACAAGATCCTCCAACATGTGACTCAATTAGTTTCTATAGTATGTACCTCTAGCCAAGGTATAACTAGCTTCCATCAACTCTCTAGTTAGATATAAATAAGTTTGAGTTGTTAAATATAAACAACTGGATTAAATATAAACAACTAGGTGGCCCAGGTGGTTAAACATCTACCTTTGGTCAGGTCATGATTCCAGGGTCCTAGGATGGAACCCCACGTTGGGCTCTCTGCTCAGTGGAGAGCCTGCTTCTTCCTCTCCCCACTGCTTGTGCACTCTCTCTCTCACTATCTTTCTCTCTCTCTCCCAAATAAATAACAAATAAAATCTTTTAAAAATAAAATGTAAACAGATTCATCAAGTATCTATCAAAGAAAAATAGAAAAAAAAAAAAGCCACTCAGCTGCACACATGAGTACATTTCTTGAAAATGGATAGATTACTCAGAGGCCAGTTTCAAGAGCTACACTGTATCACTTCCAGATTTTGAGCCTTAATCAATGAACTAGCATTTTCAAAATGCTGCCTTCAGAGATTTCTCATCTTATCCTTTTTATTGTTACAGTATGCCTGGCATGATCTGTACTCTCCCACTTAAGAAACCTGAGGTTACCATGTTTTTTAACGGTTGATAGATACTTCACTGATGATACTAATAAGAAAACTGTAACTTCTATTATTTTTAATTTCATCCATTGAGTATGTATAGGAGAAGTTGAGGTAATAGAAGAGTTGATGGAATGATTTAGGATTCATGAGATTTCACTGCATATCCAATTTCAGAAACCATCATATTATTTGCTTCAAGATATAACTTTTTAAAAATTTTATAACACACTTATATTTGTTTTGTAGGCAAATTCCAGGAATTAAAATGAGTACAATAAATTCCAATTTGGGAAAAAAAGGTTTTAAAGGTGGTAGTAGAATTTATATGAAAATGAATTTTTATTGTCTGTATATTGCACAAATGTTTATATAATATGCTAATTAAGGAGGATTTCAAGGCAACAAACTATGAATACTGTCAATTTTCCTATCTTTTTAAAAGCTCAATCATCAAAGAAAAAAAGCTCAATTATCTCACATAAAACATGAAGAACAAGTAGAATTTTCTCCTGTAATTACTATGAAAATTAAGAATTCAATGTTTGTAACCCAATGTGAAAATAGCATTTTAAGTAAAAAGGTAAAACCAGTTGGTTCCCCAGAAGCTTCCTATCCATTAGTAAGTATTTTACAGACCAAAGTTTTGCCCTAAATCTTTTAGACACTGACTTTTCTCGCAAACTAAAAATATTTCTGTTCCTTAGGGATGGACTTCTTTCTAAAAAAATATTCTGGAATGACATATAAATCATATGCCAAATTATCCATATTCAAGAACTGCAAATTTCTAACTTCAAAGGAAATCTGGACACAAGTTTTCTGCTAGAAAATTTTCTCTTTGTGGGTATTTTACATGGGCAGTCAATCTGTAAGCAAAAATTTATTTGGGGAGAATAGAATCTGAATAAATGGAGATAGTAGAATAATCTGAAATTTTAATATCACCAGGTTTACAAATTATAACTCTTCCATCTGGAAAATCAGAATGTATTTACCACAACAAGTGAAAAGATCAAGTCCTTGGGCCAGGGCATAATATTTTTGGCACACATTTTATATTGACAAATTTAGTTTTCTTTCTTCTGTGATTATTGAGTAGGAAATTGAGATCATTCTGTGTACTCATGTCATATCTAGAATCAGAATTATTGGGTGACAAATGGTTAACATACATTTTTTAAAATCTCTAAATACTGATCAACATTTTCTTGACATTTAGTCTTTCAGAGATCAAACCTGAATATAATCTGGAAACAGTTTTTCTGTTTTGTAAGTAAGCTGGTAGCTTTTCCACAGTTGTATGTTGATAATTTTTTCCTTTATCACTGTAACTTATAATATAGTGCATGATTCTCTTTTCAATAATTTTGTCTAGGTGCAGTAAGCATTTTAGCTACAGCAACCAAAGTAACTTATCAAACCAGGAAGTTGTTTCTTTTCTATTCTATTTGATTTTTTTTTTCCTTTATGCTACTAGGCTAATAATATAAGTTTGTGCCTTTTTTTCTTTATCCCCAAGACCAACTATTTCATTCTTAGAAAGTTTTCATTATTGGCCTTACACTTGATATTCTAGGGAAACTTCTGAAAAAGTCCCGAGAATCAGTTACAATTTTCCTCAGTGTATTCCTTCCAGCCTCCTAAGTGAATGGATCATAATTTTGCTATTATATTTTCAATTATGTTTTAGTTTCTCCACTTTCACTGGAATGCTGGTATCTCAGTAGGATGTTATAAATCTTTGGTCTGCTATCATTTTTCTAGCTGTGGCTTTATGACTTCTCACTTTAGTTTTATAGAGGTGTTATTCCCTACACCTTTTTAAGAATATACATCTAATATCTCTAAAATTTTTCCTTTATTTGATTAACTCCAGCAGCTTTTCCTAGAAATCTACAGTACCTCTTTTTTCTTATTTTTCAAATTATAGTCTACATTTTGGATTTTTAAAAATATTTTTTTCTACTTATCTTTGATAAAATACAGGGCCAAATAGACCCAATGTCTGTCAAGGAAGAAAAAATGGGACTATTCCTCCGCTATTGCCACTATTCATCTGGTGCTTATAGCATCCCCCTCTCTAATCTACAGCCTGCGATGGATGAATACATCTCTTAACATAAAGCCTGACATCTTTAGTACCTTTATTCAGGACAAATCTCCTAGACTGGGGTGCTATTGCTTCACTAAGGCCTGCCTTTTAAATATTTTAATTTGAAAATATATTATCCCAAGGCTCCTTTGGATTTTGTTTTTGGTTATAAATCTTGTGTGGTGGAGCCATAACTCCCAGAAAACCATGACCAGCAGTACCTAGCAACATTCTGATAGACTAAATATAAGTGAGGAAGTCTCAGAAAGTTTTTGGAAAGGTATAAACTGGTAAGTATGAAAGTGTACTTTATTTCTAGTTGCCCAGGTTTTATACTCGGTAAAATAGGGCACCTCTAAGTTAGGAAGCAGCAATCTGCTGGGAAGGCTTGAACTTTATAGTTAATTCTAGGCAAACCATGCTTGCCTAATCGCCAGTGTAACATTTATGAGTTACTAATTATGTTACTTATTTTTACCTAGTGAGAAGTCTCAGATTTTAGAAATACGTTGGCCATAGACTTAGTTTTCACTGATTTAATTGTATCATTTTCAGTTGAGCTATTTTTCCTGACAAACAGGTATTTTGCCAGGATATTAAGAGAGAACACACTAAGAACTCATAAAAATATCTTGCAATCCATGGATTAAGCTTCAATTTCCAAAAATTTCACTAACAGTAAGATTCTCATAGCATTTGTCTAAGCTATTTTCTTTGTTTTATATTAGCTGACAAAATTTCATCGATATTAGGTTTCTAAAAAATATGAAGCACCAATATTTCTATATAGTTAATTAAGTAAATCTCTTCAAATTGGGCTCAAAAACTGAAAGATCTATTTAAACAAAGTTTATCCCAGAGATATCTATTTATCTAGAGAAAATGCATCAGTCATGATCCAATTATCAAACTTTTTTTAAGCCAGATTTAAAATTAAAGTGCCCATAAAAATTAATTTATTAGAAATGACATATATAATATTTTGCAATGCTCCCAATCAATTTCTAATCAATATTTTTAATATTTTTATATATAATGACTATTCATGCACTTTAAAAGACAGCAATGAATTTAACTCACTGTTTTTTTTTCAATGATATATTCCCACAGACTGAAATATGTCCAGTTGATACTTGGTAAGAGAATAATTCTACAGACCACATAGATTCCAGGACAAACTCATTCTAGGTTATTTGTAAACAAGAGTGATTTGTTGGCTGATTGATGACCCTAAGTTTCTTTGGGGGAGACCTAAAATGGAAACTATTTTCATAATAATATTAAGGTATTATTTGCCTTTTTTTTCACTATGCCAACATTTACACTGATGGTCCAAAAGCATGGTGGATGAAATTTCTGGCCATGACATCAGACTATACTCATAGTCACTTCACAGTCATCCACTGACAGGAAAGCAAAATGCCAGTTTCTTTGAAATGTCTGATAAAAAATTGTCATTAATTTTATTCAATTTAGTACACATCTTTTAAAATATTTTATATGTGGGGTGGCTGGGTGTCTCAGTGGGTCAAAGCCTCTGCCTTTGTCTCAAGTCATGATCCCAGGGGCCTGCGATCAGGCCCTGCATCAGGCTCTCTGCTCAGCAGGGAGCCTGCTTCCCCCCTCTCTCTGCCTGCCTCTCTGCCAACTTGTGATCTTTCTCTCTGTCAAATAAATAAATAAAATCTTTAAAAATATAAATAAAATAAAATATTTTATATGATAAAATGAGAAGAATACATAAAATGCACATATTTTTTTCTTTACCATTGTTCTTGAAACAACTGACAAATCAGCTATTTGGGTTTGGTATTATGGGAGATGTAAGTTAAAACATAGCAATAATATCAATAATATAAATATCAATAATGTCAATATTAATGAAAATGAAAGAAAATATAGGACAATATCCAAATGCAAAAAAAGAATATGGTATATGCTAAAAGTAAAATTTCATGTAAATCATCTTATTTTTTTTTTAAGATTTTCTTATTTATTTTAGAGAGAGAGAGATAGAGCATGCAAATCATTTGCTAGGGACAGAGGGAAGGAATCTTCAAGCAGACTCCCAACTGAGCATGGAGCCAACCTCACAACCCATGAGATCCGGACCTGAGCCACAACAACTGAGAGTCAGGCATTTCACCTACTGAGCCACCCAGGCGCCCCCATGTATTATTATACAAAATAATAGGAATGCTTACATTGTGTGGTTGGATTTAGAGTGATGGGTTTCTTTTTTTTTTTTTTCTTTTGTTTTTCTTAAGTGTATTCCCTGATTTATTTTTAATATAACGAATGACTTAGTCTTGGTTAATAACTATGTAGGGTGAACAAAAGAGTACATACTCAAAGAATTTCAGTGTCTGGTCTCCTCAATCTCGTGAATCCTAGCCAGTTGTGGAGAGGATGCACCAGCAAAAATTTTGAAGACTTTTCTGGTAGATTTGATGTACTCCCTGAAAATCTTAATTGGACTCTGCATTTTTGTGCTTCATTTTAATCACATGATTAGCTAATGTTTTAATTGGCAAAAGCAATTTTCCTTCATTTCCTAGGAGAGTAGTCATCAAATATATTAATGAATGGAAGAATGGCACTCATAAAGACGAATCAGCTAATCAACCAGTAGGAGTTTTCTTAGTGCCTATTAGGTGTTCATTACTTTTCTATGAAAACATTGTTTTCCTGAAATCCAAGAGAAAGCATGCCCTAAGGTTGCTGAAAATTACATGTGTTGCTAAGTGTTTTGCAGAATACAGTATGAAAAGATGTCAAACAACTCCTTCTCCCTGATGAACATCCTGTTTTAAAGGTATTGTGACCCGCAATGATTATTTTCCTTGAGTTGTGCATTAGTGTGCTTTAAATGATATAATTTATGTCAAGTGCTAAAATAATCTTTATAATTTTAGGTATTTCTAAGGAAAATACATTATTCCATAGAAAAACCATGTTGTTTAAGGGATTTATTTAGATATATTATCTCCCTTAGATGAGTCTAGCTATGTTCTGGAAAGAGAGATAATGCAGTGATTATACTCCTCAAACCAAATAATGAGAAATACATTCAGATAATGGACAGCATGACTGATATTGAGGTGGCCTCTTCACTATATTTATGGTCAACCATCCAAATACAACACATTTCCCAAATTGTTCCAAAATATTATAGGTATTTTTCAAATGGAACTGGAATAATTACTTTAAAGCAATTTAAGTGGGAAAAAGAGACACCCTAAAACTCTCCTTCTCCTTTATTCCCTAAAAAAATAGAATTAATATGGAGTGGTTAAAATTATAATACCTGTTTTCACCTTTAACCTAGAAACTGTGTACCTGTGACTGTGATCTAGTTTGGGTAATCAAGAGCTGGGTTGGATCAGAAGGTTAAGACAGACAAATATATTTTTGCAGCAAGTAGTACTTTCTTAGCAAGAGGCAAGGAAAGGGCTGAATGACAAATAAAGTATTCAGCAATTATATGAACTGTAACCCTTCACAGTCAGAAACTACAATGACAAGCTTTCATATCCCGAGGGCTTGTCTCACTCAAAAGGAAGATAGTGAGCAGGTATTTCAAAATTAGAGTTCAGTTAATTAGATGACCACCATTTGTCTAATTAGGGAGCATATCTCAAGAGCAATAGATATAGAAATGGGAACAGAAAAAAGGTGATTTTTTTCCTATTTAAAGGTAAATTTACCATTCGAGAAAAATATATTCTCAAGAAAAATAAAACTATAAAGTTACAATGTGGATGAAAGAATAATTATCTAAGAAATTAGGAGTGCTTTTAAATATCAATGCTCCCCATGGGAACATCTTTAACTAGGAAGGAGTATATACTATAAGTAGACAGAATATAGAATGAGGATTTTAAAAAAATCAATTTCTAATATAGTGAAGTCATGATAGGCAGTATAATGTAGTAGGAAGTACAAAATCTAAGAGTCAAGAAATCAGTATGCCATTATTCTAGGCTGTGCCACTTAACTCCTTTTCAAAATTTAGCCCAGGATTTCTTTTTGAGTCTCAAAGTTTTCCTTTAGTACAGTATTAGATGATAGGAGCAGATTACTTCATAGCTTCTGAAATGATTTTTTTTATGGGTGCTTGAGTTTTTCACTAAACTAAGAACAGTTTTTCTCTGATTATGTTACTATTATTGCTTTTGAAGTTTTTAGATAAAAGAGCTTTAAAAGTTAATTATAATCTATAATCAATATTTAATTTAATATAATATGATCTTTAAAGTTTATAGCATACAAATACAGTATGAGGAGACAATGAAGTATCGAGACGGCCCTAAAAGCAGTCACATTTTTTACAAGGCCACCATAATGTCCCCTTAAACTTTTAAAGTAAGTTTCAATCCTCCTTCTTACAGACATTACTGATGGAAACATGTATTTTGGGTTTAAACTTTTAAACAATGGAAGAGTAAAACTAAAAATTATGACACAAACTACATTGACTTGGTATATCACATCTCTATATGTCATATTAAAGAATAATTATAATTGTATTAGAAGATAGAAAGCTAAGCAAGTGGCTCTATATTTCATATCTTATCAAAAACCTTTAAAAATAGATTAATTAGAGAGTGTGCAACTTCTTAAGTTATTATAAGTATCTAACATTTAATTAATATGATACTCTACCTTAAAATTTTTTCTTCTTTTATTTTTTTCAAAAGATTTATTTATTTATTTTAGAAAGAGTGAGAGTGCACAAGGTGGGGAAAGGCTGGGGGAGAGAAACCAAAGCAAACTCTGGCTAGGTTCGGAGCCCAACATTGAGCTCAGATTTTAGCACTCACGAGATCAGAGTCTGAGCCAAAATCATGAGTCAGAAGCTTAACCAGCAGAGCCACCCAGGGGCTCCAACCCTGAAATATTTTAAAAAGAAAATTTACTTAGCATATGTTTTATTATAAAATGTAAAAATTACCATAAGTGTAAAGATTATTATAAATTCCAACTAATAAAATTTTATTACTATACTTAAGCTAAATTAATCAATTCAAAACCAAGTTTCTTAAACTTTCTATTGTTATAAGAAGAATCTTAATTTCTATGCATCAGATAGAAAAAAGAGGCAAAAGATAATTTATTACACTTGAGAGATATCTTAATGTCACATTTGAGACAGTTTTACATCATTATTAAGAGTTCAAGGGCACCTGGGTGGCTCAGTGGGTTAAGCCGCTGCCTTCAGCTCAGGTCATGATTGCAGGGTCCTGGCATCGAGCCCCGCATCGGGCTCTCTGCTCAGCCGGAAGCCTGCTTCCTTCTCTCTCTCTCTGCCTGCCTCTCTGCCTGCTTGTGATCTCTCTCTGTCAAATAAATAAAATCTTTAAAGAAAAAAAAAAAAAAGAGTTCAGTCTTGGAGCATCTGGGTGGCTCAATCAGTTAAGCCACCAACTCTTGATTTCAGTTCAGGTAATGATCTTAGGGTTGGGAAATCAAGTTCCACATCAGGCTCCATGCACAGCAGCGAGTCTGTTTCAGATTCTTTTCTTCCTATCCCTCTGCCCCTTCACTCCCTGACCACTTTGTCTCTCTCTCTCTCAAATAAAAATTACTTAAATCTTACAAAGAAAAAAAAAAAAAAGAGTTCTGTTTCTGGTGTCATATTGGTGATTTAAACTTTAGCCCTAATACTTACTATGTGATCCTAGATTAATTCTATAACCTCTCTGCCTTGTTCCTCAGAATGTTAGTAATATCATCTAACTCACCCAGGGCTCTCTGTTAGTTTCTGGTAGTTCCTTGACTATGGAAACAAAACTACGATCTGCACTCATTGTTCTCCCTGTGTGCACAAATGTCTCTTCACATGGTGTTATCTTATGAGTACACCAGCCATCGCTGGATTATGGGCCTATCCTGCTCCAGAGTGGCCTCATCTAAACCTGACTAATTATCCAGCAACCACCGATTTCCAAATGAGGTCACATTCAGAGGTACTGAGAGTTAAAACTTCCAGTCATGAATTTATGAGAGGATCACACATCTACCTACAACAAACTCATGAAGATGTTGTAATCATAAAATGGTAATGCATAAACATACATACATTTATACAGGAGAACATTGACATGTGGAAAGCACCCAGCTGAAAATATGTGCAGGTCTCTACGTTTCACATGGAACCAGAAATCACTTAATGGTCTGCAAGTGATGTAACATTAAGAGACAAACATCTGTTTCTCTTCATCTCTATGAAAATCACCCTAATTTGCATCCCCATTATTTTTTATCTCTTCTATACCTCTTGCTGTCTCCCTATGTTTATCTATACAGAGTTTCCTATACAAAAAGCTATGCGAGTAATATTTTTAAAACTTAAGTCAAATCATGACCATTCCACTATTTAAACTCATGCAATTATTCTTGCCACACTACAAAAAAAAAAAAAAAAAAAAAGAAAAAGAAAAAGAAAAAGAAAGAAAGAAAGAAAGAAAGAAAGAAAGAAAGAAAGCAAGCATATAAGGTTTCCCACCATGTTCTACAAGTCTTTCATGAATGGTCCTTACAGCACATCACCCACTTTATCTCAGATTTTTTCCTAACAGCATCCTAAATTCATCTCTGTGACTCAAAAATGCTCGTAAGGACTTCTCAGCTGCCACTTTACATGCATGTTTTTGTTCCAGTCTTTGCACAGTTGACTTTTCAGCTCTTAGATTTTGGTTCAAACATCCAACCTAATAAGCAGTGGTTAGAGTCATAGAATTAGCAATAGATGACATTCATTGACTCCTTATTATTACTCTAGTAGCTCTACATGCTCTATTTTAATTGAATCTCAGTACAACACTAGAGGTTACATTCTCTTATTGTTGACATTTTACTGATGGTGAACCTGAGGCTTCATTAGATTATTTACTTAACCAAGTTCCATGGTAGCCACTGTACTCAAACATGGATTTTCTGAAGCAAAGTTTGGGTTATATTAATGGCTATTGGATACTAACTCTCAGTTACAAGAAGAAGGTAATTTGGCATTTTCTCATTGAAGAAGATGTCAGAGATTCTGAAAAACTAGTACAGAATTTGCAAATCATAGAAGCTTAGGACTTTTAAGTGTAGGAGTAGACAATTTTCTATACCTCAGTAAATTTAAGGGTATTTTATTTAAAAGAATGCAATAACATCTACAATTATATCCTTGAGCATCAAGAAAAAGTTTTCATTGGTATATTCTTTCCATAAAGGCATAAAATAGTGCAGTTCAGTTTTAGAAAAATGCCTCTGTTAAAATAAATGCTAAATATGGTGCTTAAAGGAAAATGTTCAGATAATTTGATAGTTACTCTATTCCCTGATTTAATAAAAAAAAAAAAAAAGAAAGGAGTGAATAAAATGTTTGCCAGTTCACAAACTCACTTTCTTAAATGTGTTTTCCTCTAAAATCATTCACATGACATAGCTCACAAGATAGCATCTTGTGAGAAATACAGATGTTAGGAAGAGGAAATCCAGATCCAGATTCAACATTTGCAAGTGAAAGCAATGCAAGGTTTTTTTGTGTGTGTGTTTTTTAGGGCATAATAATGTCATTAACATTTGACTCTATTTAATGTTTCTAAAAGAATACACATTGAGTCAACAATTTGTCCTGCAGTAAATAGTAAAGATTGATACCTAATTATGGTAATATAGAAGTAGAATTTTAAAGTACTAATTAATAGAAGTGTGTAGGAAACATAATGAAAGACATATTCTTTGCTAGTTAGGAAAGAACTTATTGTAAGACTTTACTTTCCTAACATAACCTACTTAGGTTCCAAGCAATATAACTCACCCCATAGTATCCAACTTTAACGATATCAAAGATCTTTAAAATTTGTAGCTATAACATATTGATAAAACAGGTTAAATTTCTATAAACCTAGTTCTCCAATTTCATAGGAATCTAAGGTAAATGAGAAAAGGTGTATTTGCATTTGTTTTCCTTCTAATAAAATTATTAATTAATTTTACTTCAGAACTTATCTTCTTATCCTTGGGAATATAGATTATAAAAACATATTTTATTTTGTCACACTTGTGAAGTAATGTCAAAGTATGGCTCTTTCTAAGGAACATAATCATTAGAAGGAATGTTTGGTCCTATTGAAATTTCCTACTAACTTTCCTGCTAGACATAATCATAGCCTTGTTTTATTTTGTTTTTTTATAAACTACCACAACTGAACCAGGAAGAAATAGAAAGCCTGAACAGACCCATAACCAGTAAGGAGATTGAAACAGTCATTAAAAATCTCCAAACAAACAAAAGCCCAGGGCCAGACGGCTTCCCCGGGGAATTCTACCAAACATTTAAAGAAGAACTAATTCCTATTCTCCTGAAACTGTTTTTTTAGAAATATGTATTTCTTTCAGTGTTGTTATTACCATTTGGCAGTTCTTGGGAAAACTACAAAGCTCATGTCTTGCCAAATAGGTATTGACAGTGTAAAGATAGATCTAGACCAGTTCAGATTGCTGTTGCTATTGGCACAGCTGAAATAGTTAATATTCTGAGTTTTCAACTGAAGTAATAAGCTTTTACAAATATATTTATGACTAGAGATTCCATTGCCAATTTTGTTTTCTCGTGGTCCTTCTCAGCAACCTTATTATAATAGGGTAACAGTGACCTTTATTTAGATTAAAGTCATCAGGGAGCTAAAGCTTGCAACAATTTTACAATCTTTTAAAATGGAAAATCTTCCTTTTATTGAAAAGCCCCATGGGCAAATCATGGGAAACAAATGCAATTCTGAAAACTATTTCATTGATGGGATCTTAATGACAATGTTTGGTGTCTATTTGAAGGGAGTTAATTAGCATATCTACTTAGTTTGTGAAAGTCCTAGGGAAAGAGCACAACACGTGACACCACCCATAGCAGACAGTCCAGCTTTCAGTTCCAGACTGGGTCATAAGGGACCAAAAAGAATGAGATTGTGAAAATGGCAATGTCAAAATGGAAAATAAAGTACTTCCCTTAACGGCATGCAATACCATCCTTACTGACCTAAGTAGACAAGAGGTGGGTTATAAAGTAAACTAAATTCTGAGATGTCCTCTATTTCCTCCACAATCTCTTCACCAGTGTTGGAATCCTTATAAAAATTAATACAGAAGACCTTGGTGAACAATCATGTCCACACTTTGCAACATGAAATTTATCCACTGCTTATTTCCTTCTTGGTGAGGACTAAGGAAGTACAACTGAATAAAACTAAGCATAGCATCTGTGTTTTTATAGATAAATAACATAGGGAGTACTTTCTGAACTGGATGGCATCAGTTAGAAAAAAAATATATATATATATAGAACGATATCATGGCTCGATATCATGGCTTGTAGAATTGTCTAAACTGAAACTTTTTCACGAAACAACCTTGGATTAATCAAATTTAAACATCTCAAATAGTCAGCAGCATACTATTACCTCTCATAGACGTTTCAAAGAAAACTATCAAGTGATACTTCATCCATTCAGAATTAGAGTGTAGCTTCCTTCATCATGGCTGAAATTTAAGGAAGACAATTTAGCCACATAATTATATTTAGAAACATATTTACATTCTTTAATCAAAATTAATCAGTTCTTCTAACAGCAATTGATGGCAAGATGAACTCAGTTAGAATGCAGTGATTGTCAGAAGAGTAATTTATTATGGCTAATCCACAGTGTGGATATTATATTGTTAGCAACAAATTTTGTTGAATATTGTTGAGTGATGTTGTCTACTGCAGGTGAAAGATGCACTTCAGTGAGTGGAAAATCATTCATACTCTTCAGTTAATGTCTTTCTTATCAATGTTTAGTTTAGAAAAAAAAAAAGCAAAGGTCTAGCTTGTTGTCAAGAGGCAGTTTTATTTTCTGCGGCAAATCACTTAACCTCTTTCAACTCAAACATCCTTATAAAATGCAAAGGTTGTCTAGTTGAACTCTGCAGCTGTGCCAGTTACTAAGGACTCAGAAATAAATAAATCAGATTTTGCCCTTATTCTAGTTACAGACTGGAGAATGGCAGAAATGTAGACATTTGCAATCCACTATACAGTGTAAGTGAAAAGGTGTAAACTAAGAGTGGTAAGAGGGAAGAGGTGTATGCAGCAGAGCCTGTGACCTGTGTGCATCCCAATAAGAAAGGATTGGTGATATTTTTGCCACTAATGACAAATTCGATTGCAAATTGGCTACACACTTTAAAACTTATGCAATGAAAATTTGAAATAGCTCATTTCAGGCACAGTCTTCTCAAATATACACACTAATATTCTAGATATGACCATCATGCTGAATCTTTACAAGCAGAGCCTGTATCTAACACTACTATCTACTAAAGAGTTGGTTAGTCCTATGTCAGTAGATTGGCCTAGTAATTAGGGAGTGAAACCATTATACAACTGGTTTTTAAAATGACTTTATTATTGTGATTTAAAAAATCTGGCTTTTGTATTTCCAGTTTTAAAAATATAGAAAATGCGTTTATATGAGTAAAAGAATATAACAAAAGAATAACAGTTAAGTCAGTTTTTAAATGGTGGGCATGATTTGAACTTGTAGAACAGAAGTGAAATGTGATTCAAAAGGGAATTGTGAGGTACGGTTGGCAAAAGTGTGGGTGAATATAAAAATATATTGATATTCTACTAGGCCAATGGCTTTTGAGGTATTATGTACATGAACCTTTGAAACTCATACGTGTTGTCCCCACAAAAATAATTTAATAAGTTATAATTAAACAGGAGTTATTATTGTAGCTGTAACTTAAAAACTATACCCTAAAATACAAGTACACAAACATATCAAATATTGTAATTCAAGGTCTCATTAACTCAAGAGCTTCTAAGAAAAGTTTTAAGTATTTACTTCTGAGCATCCCCAGCTCCAAAAGCAAGTTTAAATGTAAATAATTAACACCATGGTAGGTTTAAGTTTGATTAGGTAGGATTAAGTTTGATAAACTTTGGGTAGGTGTTAGCATTAACTGTATTGATTAAAAATACCTTTAATTTTTACCTGTTTTGAAATACTGCTAAAGAATCATTCCAACTACTATACTGGTGATCTGATATACAATCAAAAAGACCCCTGTTTGTTCTCTAGGTGGAAAAAAATTTTTAACTGGACTCAAAGAACTAAGGCTCCTTATCAGAATTACATTCTTAAGACCAAGAAGACAAGCATTCTGATTCTAATTAATTATCTCTTCATCCTCATTTAGAGCCTGCCTTTCATGTTAAGTGTACCTTTGACATAATCTCCAACAAAGGAATGAAAAGATTTTAATGAGGATAATCCCTGTAGGACTCAACCTTGTGAAATATGGCTCCCTGCTCTCACCTGTTCAAATCGAACATGCACTGCCGTGTGCCTCTGTGCAAAGGGATGATACATATTTGGCAAAAGAAGTCACATAGGATAATACCAATCGAAACTCAGGCCCAAAGACAGAAAGTTTATTGCAGTTGGTAGGGAGAGGTAAAACACCAGAAAGGACAGGTGTTTTAGAAAACAGTCTCCAAAGCAGCAGTTAAGCCAGAATATGGTAACCTCCCTGCTGAAGGCCATAAACATCAAAAAAGGACCCTCTGGTCCAACCAGGGCACAGGAATCTGCCAAAAACTGTAGAATGGCAAAGCTGACAAATGTGTTTGGAGCTTTGTGCAGATTTATTCAGCAGAACTTAAAAAATAAAAATAGTGGGGGCGCCTGAGTGGCTCAGTGGGTTAAAGCCTCTGCCTTCAGCTCAGGTCATGATCTCAGGGTCCTGGGATCGAGCCCCACATCAGGCTCTCTGCTCAGTGGGGAGCCTGCTTCCTCCTCTCTCTCTCTCTCTCTCTCTCTGCCTGCCTCTCTGCCTACTTGGGATCTCTGTCAAATAAATAAATAAATGAAATCTTAAAAAAAATAAACAAAAATAAAAATAGTGATTAGAAGAGAATGGTTGTGTGCATATGCCACAATTTTAGGACTGATCATTACATCTGCATCTTCTTCTGCCTCTGCCCTTCACCCCTACTCTCTCCCCTCTCTCTCTCTCAAAGAAATAAATAAAATCTTAAAGGAAAGTGTTTAGTTCCTCTATCTCTAACTTGTAATGATCTGCAGGTTAAATCCTACAGGATGCTCAGGAGTCTGCTTCTTCCTCTCTCTGTGCTAAACAGGGGGCCCAACACATGGGGCTTGAACTCAGGACCCTGAGATCATAACCTGAGGCAAAGGCAGATGCTTAATCTACTGAGCCACCCAGGTGCCCTTAAACACTTTCTGGTACACATATCAGCAAGTGATTAATCAAGGTGGGGACCTGAGGTAAACAATTCACACAAAAACATAATAACTCAAAATTAGGAAAATTAGAAATTGAGTCAGGACAAAGAAACAACTTTCCAATTTAAATTTCTACTTTAGGCCAGGCATTCTAGTAGTGTGTGTGTGTGTGTGTGTGTGTGTGTGTGTGTATTGATTGCACATGTATGGCTGTGTGTGTTTATATACAGAGACATAAATACAAATGTAATAAGCAACTAGTGAGTACAATATATGCATGCCATATACACATATATACATGTGTATATGTGTATGTATATGGCATATGTATGTACACACACACACACACAGAGAAGTGTATCTGTACCTATAGTTTTCATACTGTCTTATTTTAAGATAGGAGGAATCAACTATTATCTCAGATTCTTACAACCAAGAAAATATTGATTTTTTTTTCCACATCTCCAAACCTACATTGCTTCACTGTCCTTTAACAAACTTTCTATCTTTTTGAGACTTGCAATTGCCTATGTGCTTTTTCCTATCTCCCCTGGAGTTAGGAACTGTAAATTCCTTAAGTATCACTTAATCTTATTTACCTCTGCATCCCACATGTCTTGCTTGATTCTCTGGGAAGAGTGGGCTCTGGCAAATTCTTCTTATAGCTCAAGTTGGGCAAATTCCTGAAATTCCTAGGGCTGCCTGAACGTAAACCACAAACTGATTGGCTTAAAACACAGAATTTTAGGGGCGCCTGGGTGGCTCAGTGGGTTAAGCCACTGCCTTCAGCTCGGGTCATGATCTCGGGGTCCCGGGATCAAGTCCCACATTGGGCTCTCTGCTCAGCAGGGAGCCTACTTCCTCCTCTCTCTCTCTCTGGCCTCTCTGCCTACTTGTGATCTCTGTCTGTCAAATAAATAAATAATATCTTAAAAAAAAAAAACAGAATTTTATTTTCTCTGGAGGTTAGACGTCTGAAATCAGGTGTCAGCAGGGCCTTGTGCCCCCTGAAGGCTCGGAGAAGAATATTCCTTGCCTCTTCCAGCTTCTAGGCACCTCAGGCATTCCTCAGTTTGTGGTAGCATCACTAAAATCTCTGCTTCCATCTTCACATGGCCTTTTTCCGTGTGTGTCTGTGTCCTTTCCTGTTCTTGTAAGGACGCATGTCATTGTATTTAAAGTCACTTTATATCCAGGATGATTTAATCTCCAGATAAGGTGACATTTTGAGGTTTCATGAAAGCATGAATTTGAGGAAGTCATTATTCAATCCACTATACCTGTAAATCAGACATCCCTATTTGAAAGCCATAAGTGAGGATCATTTCTTCATCCAGCAAATATTTATCAAGCTCACTATGAATCAGGTGAAGGAAAATATCAGTGAACCAAACAGGCAGTCCTCTGCTCTTCAAGGTGCTGCTCACTTTTTAATGGGGTGGAGAGAGGAACAGCAAATATAGATAGGAAGGCAGAAGGATGGATACATCCACATGGTGGTATACAGATAGAAACAGACACGGCAAAAGAATTAGAGTTGAGTAGAGAGGTGACAAGTGCAGAAGGAAAATAGAGCAAGATAAGGAAAATGAACATTACATTATTAAGATTCTAATTCTTGGATGTGTGTTAGCAAAGTCTACATAAGCCTTTAAGTCACATTTTGAAACAGAATCAGTCTATTTAACCTAAGATTACCATAACTTCCGTAGCTCCTCAGAATGAATTCTTCTCATTCTAAGAGGACTCTTTGGTACACTGAGTTATGGTAAATATCTGATAGGGCTCTAATTTTTAATATTTATTTATTTATTTTATTTATTTTTAATTTTTTATAAACATATATTTTTATCCCCAGGGGTAGAGGTCTGTGAATCGCCAGGTTTACACACTTCACAGCACTCATCATTGCACATACCCTCCCCAACATATTATGAGCAACTCTATGCCAACAAATTTGACAATCTGGAAGAAATGGATGCATTCCTAGAAACATATAAACTACCACCACTGAACCAGGAAGAAATAGAAAGCCTGAACAGACCCATAACCAGTAAGGAGATTGAATCAGTCATTAAAAATCTCCAAACAAACAAAAGCCCAGGGCCAGACGGCTTCCTGGGGGAATTCTACCAAACATTTAAAGAAGAACTAATTCCTATTCTCCTGAAACTGTTCCAAAAAATAGAAATGGAAGGAAAACTTCCAAACTCATTTTATGAGGCCAGCATCACCTTGATCCCAAAATCAGACAAGGATCCCATCAAAAAAGAGAGCTATAGACCAATATCCTTGATGAACACAGATGCAAAAATTCTCACCAAAATACTAGCCAATAGGATTCAACAGTACATTAAAAGGATTATTCACCACGACCAAGTGGGATTTATTCCAGGGCTGCAAGGTTGGTTCAACATCTGCAAATCAGTCAATGTGATACAACACATCAATAAAAGAAAGAACAAGAACCATATGATACTCTCAATAGATGCTGAAAAAGCATTTGACAAAGTACAGCATTCCTTCCTGATCAAAACTCTTCAAAGTGTAGGGATAGAGGGCACATACCTCAATATCATCAAAGCCATCTATGAAAAACCCACCGCAAATATCATTCTCAATGGAGAAAAACTGAAAGCTCTTCCGCTAAGGTCAGGAACACGGCAGGGATATCCATTATCACCACTGCTATTCAACATAGTACTAGAAGTCCTAGCCTCAGCAATCAGACAACAAAAGGAAATTAAAGGCATCCAAATCGGCAAAGAAGAAGTCAAATTATCACTCTTCGCAGATGATATGATACTATATGTGGAAATCCCAAGACTCCACTCCAAAACTGCTAGAACTTATACAGGAATTCAGTAAAGTGTCAAGATATAAAATCAATGCAGAGAAATCAGTTGCATTTCTCTACACCAACAACAAGACAGAAGAAAGAGAAATTAAGGAGTCAATTCCATTTACAATTCCACCCAAAACCATAAGATACCTAGGAATAAACCTAACCAAAGAGGCACAGAATCTATACTCAGAAAACTATAAAGTACTCATGAAAGAAATTGAGGAAGACACAAAGAAATGGAAAAATGTTCCATGCTCCTGGATTGGAAGAATAAATATTGTGAAAATGTCTATGCTACCTAAAGCAATCTACACATTTAATGCAATTCCTATCAAAGTTCAAAGAAATGGAACATATAATTCTAAAATTTATATGGAACCAGAAAAGACCTCGAATAGCCAAAGGGATATTGAAAAAGAAAGCCAACGTTGGTGGCATCACAATCCCGGACTTCAAGCTCTATTACAAAGCTGTCATCATCAAGACAGCATGGTACTGGCACAAAAACAGACACATAGATCAATGGAACAGAATAGAGAGCCCAGAAATAGACCCTCAACTCTATGGTCAACTAATCTTCGACAAAGCAGGAAAGAATGTCCAATGGAAAAAAGACAGCCTCTTCAATAAATGGTGCTGGGAAAACTTGACAGCCACATGCAGAAAAATGAAATTGGACCATTTCCTTACACCACACACAAAAATAGACTCAAAATGGATGAAGGACCTCAATGTGCGAAAGGGATCCATCAAAATCCTTGAGGAGAACACAGGCAGCAACCTCTTCGACCTCTGCCGCAGCAACATCTTCCTTGGAACAACGCAAAAGGCAAGGGAAGCAAGGGAATAAATGAACTATTGGGATTTCATCAAGATCAAAAGCTTTTGCACAGCAAAGGAAACAGTTAACAAAATCAAAAGACAACTGACAGAATGGGAGAAGATATTTGCAAACGACATATCAGATAAAGGACTAGTGTCCATAAACTATAAAGAACTTAGCAAACTCAACACCCAGAAAACAAATAATCCAATCAAGAAATGGGCAGAGGACATGAACAGACATTTCTGCAAAGAAGACATCCAGATGGCCAACAGACACATGAAAAAGTGCTCCATATCACTCGGCATCAGGGAAATACAAATCAAAACCACAATGCGATATCACCTCACACCAGTCAGAATGGCTAAAATCAACAAGCCAGGAAATGACAGATGCTGGCGAGGATGCGGAGAAAGGGGAACCCTCCTACACTGTTGGTGGGAATGCAAGCTGGTGCAGCCACTCTGGAAAACAACATGGAGGTTCCTCAAAATGTTGAAAATAGAACTGCCCTATGACCCAGCAATTGCACTATTGGGTATTTACCCTAAAGATACAAACGTAGTGATCCAACGGGGCACGTGCACCCGAATGTTTATAGCAGCAATGTCCACAATAGCCAAACTATGGAAAGAACCTAGATGTCCATCAACAGATGAATGGATCAAGAAGAAGTGGTATATATACACAATGGAATACTATGCAGCCATCAAAAGAAATGAAATCTTGCCATTTGCGACAACATGGATGGAACTAGAGCATATCATGCTTAGCGAAATAAGTCAAGCAGAGAAAGACAACTATCATATGATCTCCCTGATATGAGGAAGTGGTGATGCAACATGGGGGCTTAAGTGGGTAGGAGAAGAATCAATGAAACAAGATGGGATTGGGAGGGAGACAAACCATAAGTGACTCTTAATCTCACAAAACAAACTGAGGGTTGCTGGGGGGAGGGGGTTTGGGAGAAGGGAGTGGGATTATGGACATTGGGGAGGGTATGTGCTTTGGTGAGTGCTGTGAAGTGTGTAAACCTGGTGATTCACAGACCTGTACCCCTGGGGATAAAAATATATGTTTATAAAAAATAAAAAAATTTAAAAAAAAAAAGAAGTCCTCGCCTCAGCAATCAGACAACAAAAGGAAATTAATATTTATTTTTGAGGAAAGAAACATTTCAGCATGCTATTTTTAATGGTCTTCCATGAAAACTAATAGGTAGAAGGTTTTTAAAGAAATGTAGTTCAAAAGTACTTCCCCACAGATACAGATATAGTGAAAAGAAGGGTCATATATACCCCAGTGTTCATACCAGCAATGGCCACAATTGCCGAACTGTGGAAAGAGCCAAGATGTCCTTCAATATACAAATGGATAAAGAAGAAATGGTCCTTATATACAATGGAATATTATGTCTCTGTCAGAAAGAATGAATACCCAACTTCTGTATCAACATGGACTGGACTGAAAGAGATTATGCTGAGTGAAATAAGTCAAGGTATGTCAATTATCATATGATTTCACTTACTTGTGGAGCATAAGGAATAACACAGAGGGGTATTAGGAGAAGGAAAGGATAAGTGAATTGGGGAAAATCAGAGGGGGAGACAAACCATGAGAAACTGTGGACTCAGAAACAAACTGAGGGTTTTGGAGGTTGGGGGATGGGTAAGCCTGGTGGTAGGTATTAAGGAGGACACGTATTGCATGGAGCACTTTGTGTGGTGCACAAACAATGAATCTTTGAACACTGAAAAAATAAAATAAAACAACAACAACAAAAACACAGTAGTAGAACTTTTTTTAAAAGTCAAAAAATAAAAAAATAAGAGAAGTCACTTAGAGTGGTAGAGACAAATCACATTTACCTTATAATAACTGTGCTATTGAGAGTCAGCTTCCTTAATTAAAAATGGATATAGAATAGATCCTTCAATAGATGGTGCTGAGAATTAAATGAGATAGTGTCTGTGGGGTGTTCACCTAGCATATTATCTGGAACAAAGCAAGTTTTAAACAAATGTTAGTTGAATCTGAATACTTTTTTACTCTTTCTCCTAATATTTATCCAAAAATATAATACAATCTTTGTTATCATCATATAGCTATTATCTGCTTTATTGTCATTGAATTGAAGGTATGTATTTGCCTAAAAATAAGATTTTTTTATTAAGAAAACCTAAAAAAGCTCAGAAAAATAGCATTCTCTGTTAAAGTATACTTTTCAGCAGCTCTTTAAAATTATTTTAACCTATTGAATTCAAATCTTCCTCTTAACTATCTAACAGTATTCCTCTATGAGTTCAACATATTACAAGGTAAATTATTTTAATGCAGTAGACAGTTTTATCATATCTCCAGGATATTAATTCACCATACAAATGTCATGCACTGCCTCTTCTGATAGTTTCAAGCAAATGGATACTGAGTAACATCCTCAGTAGTGCCCCCATACTTATGATAAGTAGCTTGTTTATGAATAATGTGGGTAATCAGGAGGAACAGCTGCATTAATCTGAGGACGGTGGATAGTGCCATTCTACCTTTAAAAGTGTGTCAGTCTTTTAAACTGAAAAACTGCTCTTGAATAAAAGTGAATATTTCTCTCTCATCCCAACTGCTTTTGCTCTAATCAAACTGATGCCAATTCTTTTATTTGTAATTCAAGTCTAGGTATTCCTCTACTTACTGTTAAGAGATTTAGATGAAGAGTCTGTTCCTTTTGACAGAACAAAACTGTAAGAGTACTTTTCTTAGTTTGTCGTGCACTATTTAATAATTCCCCACTTGAATTTGGAGTTTCTTGAAATGGGCTGAAATCTAAAAATATTTCTGGCAGAAGCAGTTATACCAGACATCTTAATTATTATGTTTCCAAGGAAATGACAGGCTCTGTAAGGGAAGCTGACATGTCTCCCTGCAGCTATGTGCTTTTTATATTGGAACTTGAGGCTATTATAAATTACCTAGGCCTGACACTGGCTTGAGCACAAAGCCTGGGATACGAACCAGCTGCCACATCATGAAGCTGCTTAGTTAACCCTTTCGGATTTCCCCCTTTCGCCTTGCGGTACAGTGACCGAATATAACACTTGCAGGAGCATACGAATTTCTAAAAGGGCAGTGGAAACATTTCGCAGTCTCGTTTTCCTTATCTTCTTGTACCCTTGCTGTTTACTGTCTGCCTACTGTTGGAATCATTCCTGAGGACACAACTGAAGAGGAGGATGGAACAAGCTGGTGGTAAAGAGGTTGGGAGCTAAGGAGAGCAGGAGGTTGGCCGTTGCTTGGGAGGACTGATGCTCTTGACGACTGTTGTTTGATTTGAGTCCCTGCCTACTCTGCTGAATGCCATGTTTCCACACCAGGAAAGGAACTTGATCTTTGCACCTGCTGCCTCCTCGTCAGCGGGGAGGGAAGAAGCACATGGGCCACCTTGAAGTTAAGCAGCTGATAAAACAGCACTGTGCAGTAAATGGAACAGAGCAAACATGTTAAGCTGTTTCCTGTTGGGAAAGTCTTTTGCATTGTACTGCCATCCTCTTTTAGCTTGCTTCTTGAATTTGGGCCACGTCACTAAGTATTATTCCATTGCTAAAATCCTCAGCCAAGTCCAAGTCCTGCTGCTAACAAAGGAAAAGGCAGTGATTAGCAAAATTGTCATTCTCCAAATACAGGGAAATATCAAATGGGGCCCACTTAACTCTGTGTTATTAAGCCTCTAGGATTATGTGACTGATCTATTTCATTCACAAAATGAAAGTAATACTACGTATTTTTTACAAGCATATTTGTAAATTGCTTTGTTATCTATTGAGAGAAAACTCTGTAACATTATAAATGCTAGCAGGCTTTGGAGATAAATCAGAAAATGGGCTAGAGCCTGGTTTTAGATCTAACATGTCCTTTCTATATGGCCTTGAATATGTTTTAATGACTGTTTTCACCAAAAACTGTAAGACAGATAAACAAATGAACAAATATAAAACAAACAAACCAAAAATCCAGACATGGTATGCCAACTTCATTCTGCAGTTGCAAAAATCAAATGAGAGGAAAAATGTGATAGTGGTTGAAAGATTGTTCAGTACTATAAAAATGTACATTTTTATCGACATTTCATGGTTTTTTTTTTTAATTCTTAGAAATTGCTCTGGGAACACAAATCAGCATGAATATATGTATGAAATAATGAGTGGTATGATTTTGATAACGAGTGCCTACTTGATAAATCTAGTGGAGAAGCACCTTCTTTCATGATAGAGCATCTTGTCTCTCTCTCATTACAAATAAAATCCAGTGAAATCCATTAGGATACTGAGAGAAGCTGTTAGTAAGGATGCCTGCTTATAGACAGTTGAGTCTGACTGAGGAGTTTATAGAAGTCATGCCTCTACACTGCTTCTTTATCAGTTATTCCAGAAGATTTTCAAAAATTTACATTTAACCTCATTTATATATTATTTTTATAATTAGTTCATCTTAGCATAAGCTTAGACAGAAGGAAATATTATTTTCAAATAAAATGATTAATAAAAATTGTACAAATATGGCACAATAATCAAGAATACTTCTTTGCATTCATGTTAATTTTTTTTGTTATATAGGCTATTTAGTTTTGTACCCAAGACAGACAATTTCAAGATGATTTCAATATTGCCAATGATTTATGCACTTATTAGAACTAAATATTCTTGTTGCTAATTATAATACAGGTAATAACAATCTTGGGCGATAAAAATAAGGAAAAATTACTATGTGATATCACTTTAAAATACATTTAACTAGTCAATTATTAATGGAAAGACAATAAAACATAGCCAGTATAAATATTTTTGTCATTTTTTTGATAAAATAAAATATCAATTGCCAGGTAGATTGCAAGTTTTGGAACTGGATATCAATTTCAAAATTCAGTTCTTCACTTTTGGCATAACTCATTTGTAGCAAAGTTACCAGTCACCTTTACTGAGCTAATGCATCTATTCCCCAGTTGTTGAGGGTGCTAACAGCTAATGGCTCTCAGACTCCCTCCTCTTCGGAAAGTTGTCTTTGGCAAAATGGAACCTACCACATCTGATAGGTTTTGCCCACCAAGCGAAGGCCACAGCCAAGGACTGACTAAAAGGGGGACCCAAAATCCCAGTCCCCTTGCCTGAAGATGGGATCAACTTTGTGTTACAATTCATGCAATTTAGACTTCAACTGAGACCACATCCTTGCAAAGCTCTCCACTGTGTCATCCTGCTTTCTTTCGCTGATAAATCTTGTGCTCCCAAATATTTGTCTCAGTTTCTGCTTCTAGGGAACCCATTCTTAGACACCTGTTGGTACCAGGAATGGCCCTAAGAAGCAGACTGCAAGGAATCTGGAATTGGTTCTCTTGCCAGCTAGTGAACAGTGAGAATCTTGGCACTCCATAGTTGGATATTGATGTTTCTTAACATCCTATAGAATGCAATTGCTAAGATATTTACCTGTGGTGAACTGGCAGAGAGAGAGGAGATGAACTGGCTTATCTCTAACATTAGAGAGTATAGGACAAATGACAGTTATAAATAAGGACTGTTAAAGTGGTGCCGATCATGGAGTACTACCAAAGTTTTGAAAAGAGAAAATTACCAACTGAAACCATTAAATACCAGTTAAAAGAAAATTGTGATAGCTAAGCATTTAAAGTAAACTTCATAGAGGATAGCCTGAAGGCAGCTAAAACATGAACCAGGATCAGGACCTAATCCCAAGAATAGAAGAAATGCAGAAAATTTTGAAATCACAGATCTGGCAGGTGTCCAAGTATCCCAGGACCTTGATAAGGAAGGAGCAGGAAACTTGGAATGGGAGAGATTTTCCTGAGTCTTTTAGGATATAGAAATGATCATACCCTTCTCATTCAGGGAAAATAAAATCCCTTCTTGAAGATTATTGTAAACTTCATATGGGGAATGTGTCTAACCAAATGCTTTCCTTCTCTCCCTTCCCCTCCTCCTTCCCCTCCCGTCCCCCCCCCCCTTCTTCTTTTTTAAAGACGTTGTGGGTTTTGTTTTTGTTTTTGTTTTTTAAAGATTTTTATTTATTTATTTGACAGAGATCACAAGTAGGCAGAGAGGCAGGCAAAGAGAGAGAGAAGAGGAAGCAGGCTCCCTGCAGAGCAGAGATGCTGATGTGGGGCTCCATCCCAGGAGCCTGGGATCATGACCTGAGCTGAAGGCAGAGGATTTAACCCACTGAACCACTCAGGTGCCCCCCAAATGCTTTCCTTCTTAGGATAGTCTCCTATGTGTCCTTCTGGTCACCAAAATAATCTCTAGCATGGCCTGACTGGGGAAGAACTGAGCCAGTATGGAAGGAGAGGTATTATAAACTCTGCTGTCCATAGGTTCTGGCTAGCAGGTACCAACAGGCACCAAAAGCACATGCCTAAGAGTGGATCATGAGGTTTTTGGAACAAGGGTGACATAATATAGAATTAAATATGTGAGGGTTTATCAATAAGGGGACCTTCTTTATAACACAAGAAATAGCACCCTGGCAAGAGCCCCAAATTCAAATTCTTGGAATGCTCATGGTTTGATTTTTGAGAGTGTCAACCACTCTTCATTACCTACAATTTGAATCCATGAAATTCCTGGTAATACTTCAGAGTTAGGTCTTTGGTCCTCTTCCAATCTAATATGTCTGTCATCTCTGTGACATGTTTCACCTTATGCACACCTATGTCAGAGGTTTCTGACATGCACACCTCTCTCCTATTAGCAAGAATGCTGGCTTTGACATAATAAAAATGAATACATTATTTATACTTATGAGCCAGGCATTGCAATATCACCTTATAATGGCTGCCAATGGTCTGATGTCCACAGTTCCCAAATTGGCTTTAGAACCTGCTTGACAGATCCCATGGGATCAGGGACTCTGCTAGCATTATTACTACTATGTGATCTGTTTGTTACCTTCTGGAGAATGATTATCCCTTATGTTCTACTGAGCTGGTGTATCTTCCAAACTATCTGATATCTCTGGATATTAATTTTAAGCAATATTGTTAAAAGAAGTTTCTTTCTTGTGCAGGCAATAACAACAGGTCTCTAAGAAAAGGCTCAGCTAATACTATAAGCTTGAAGAGTTATTCCTGGTGTTGAGATTTGTTAACACTCCATTTTTTTCCTCTGAATACTATGCCCAGAACCAAGTACCTAGAGAAAATATACATTAAACAGTATAAAAACTGTGATTGGAAGCCTGTAGGTAGGTGCCATGGCAGGCTAATAATCAAGTTTATTCTGAAATTGATATTCTTTCATTATTTTCAATATTATACTGAATATATTCAATACTTTAAGAATGGAAAGAACTCAACATATATAAATAAATTTTAGAATTTAGAAATAAATTTAATTATATATATTTAGAAATAAATTTAATTATTACTCCTAATTGATTCATAAAAATATTATGAAAAATTAGTAAAACATTTCACACTTCTCTGTAATTCCTGATTATTCCCATTTGTGTGTGTGTGTGTATGTGTGTGTGTATTGTAGTTAAAGCATTTCCATTTTCTTTTCTCTGGTTAAATAAAGAACTGCTCATAAAATCTACCATTTAATGGCACTGTATTGTAATCCATTCCCTTGATGTTTTAAAAACCTTTATATATAGGCACTGTAGGCAGTAAACTGTCTGTTGTAGCCAATCAGCAGTCTCAGGATTAAATGGCTTGCAAAAGATGTAAAAGAAAATAGGAAATCTAAGAGGCAATATTTCTTTTCTCTACAGTTGTTCATGTATCCAGCCCAATTATTTTTTATAAATGCTCTCCATTGTTGATTTTTTATTAGAAAAGTTTAAATTATTTAAAGAATATAAATTACCCAGAAGTATATTAGTGATTCAATAAACCCAATGACTTTTATTTACATATACAAAAAAAAAAAACATTTTAAATGAGAACTTGTGTGAGTAATTGTAAGGTGAATTTACCTTCAGCATTTTTAGAGAATTGTTAAAGCTTCTGGTTCAGCAGCACTTATTTTTACAGTCATTCATCTTTTCATTCATCTTTTCCTCACTACAGTTTTACTCTTCATCATAAGGGACTGAATATAGTTTCTCCAAAACAATACTGAATTCTAATGCTTTGGTTTATAAAAATCTATATAGGAATATGTAGAAAAAAAATTTTGAGTAAAATTTTTTAAAAAATATAACACACATATAGAGTACACAAAAAACAAGCATACATATGCATGAATTATGACAAAACTAATAGACCCCATTAACCTCCAAATATGATAGAAGACAATTACCTATATCTCAGAAGTTTCTCATGTACATCCTTCTAAGACCTTCTTTCTTCCTCTTCATAGCTTAATCATATTCTGACTTCTAATATTACAGACTTGTTTTATCTATTTTTTGGATTTTATGTATGAAATGTATGTCCAGGTAATTTCACTCAACAATTTGTTTGGGAGACTGATCCATGCTTTGTTTGTAGTAGTTAATTTTTATTATTGTTGCATCATATCCCATTGACTATATTCTATATTCTTCTGTAGATGAACATTTGGATATTTTCATCTTTAGCTATTACAAAATGTGGTACTATGACTATTTCTGTACATGATTTTAGTGGCCATTTGTATGCATTACTCTCATGCATATACCTAGGGATACTAAGTGAATTTCAAAAAATACAGTATAAAAAGTTAAAAATACATAAATCTCTATATTTCTCTACAGAGAAATGCATTTCTCTGTACTAGCAACAAAAACTACAGGATAAGTATTTTTTTTTTTTAAAGACTCATTACAATACTATCAAAATCAAAGTAATTTGGAATACACTTGTTTTAAAGATGATCAAAACCCACACAAAACTACAAAATATCACTAAGGGAAATTAAAGAAGATCTAAAAAAAAGGAGGGATATATATGTTCGTAAATTGGAAATTTTAATATTTTTTTTTGAAATTTTAGTATTTTTAAACTGTCAATTCTCTGCAAATTTCTCTATATAGTAAAAGCAATTCCAAAAATCTCTCAGCAGTACTTATTTTTTTAGAAATTTTAAATTTAAATTTTAAATTTTAATTTAAAATGTACACAAAATTTAAAAAAATCATAGACTATAAACAGCATTCTTGAAAAATAACAAATTTGGAGGACTTACATTACCTGTCTTGAAACTTAATACAAAGCTACTGTAATCAAACTACTATCATTATGAGCAACAAATAAACCAGAACTAGATCCAGACGTAATTAATTGATTTGTACAAAGGTGTAAGATTATCCAATGGGAAAAGGAAAGGTTTTTTGTTTGTTTTTCTTTTCACTTTATGCTTCCTCCCCCCCCCCAAATATTTACTTAAATTCTAGTTAGTTAACATAGAGTGTGTATTGATCTCAGTAGAATTCAGTGACTCATCACTTACAAACAACACCCAGCACCATCACAAGTGCCCTCCTTAAACCTCATCACCCATTTCACCCATCTCCTTACCCACATCCCCTCCAGTAACCATCAGTTTGTTCTCTATAGATCTCTTTTTCCCCATATGTTCTTTTGCTTCTTAAATTCCACTTATGATAAGAGAAATCATATCACATTTGTCTTTTTCTGACTAGATTTATCTCACTTAGCATAATACTCTATAGCTCCATCCATGTCACTGCAAACGGCAGGATTTCATTCTTTTTTATGGCTGAGTAATATCCATTACGTGTGTGTGTGTGTGTGTGTGTGTGTGTGTGTGTATACACATATGTTTATATGTATATATACACAATCTTCTTTATCCACTCATCAGTCAATGGGTATTTGGGCTCTTTCCATGATTTGGCTATTATATATAATATTGCTAAAAAGGTCAGGGTACATGAATTTCTTCCAATCAGTATTTTTTTTTGGGGGGGGGGTAAATATGAAGTAGTGCAATTGCTGGATCATGGAGTAGTTCTGTTTTCAACTTTTTGAGGAACCTCTATACTCTTTTCCAGAGTAGATGCACCAGGTGGCATTCCCACCAACAGTGCAAGATGGTTGCACCCTCTCCACAAACTTGCCAACATCTGTTGCTAATTTTAGCAATTCTGAGAGGTGTGAAGTGATATGTCCTTGTAGTTTTGATTTGTATTTCCTTGATGATCAGTGATATTGAGTATCTTTTTTTAAATTTTTTTATTTTTTTTTATTTTTAAGATTTTATTTATTTATTTGACAGAGAGAGATCACAAGTAGGCAGAGAGGCAGGCAGAGAGAGAGAGCGGGAAGCAGGCTCCCTGCTGAGCAGAGAGCCCAATGCGGGACTCGATCCCAGGACCCTGAGATCATGACCTGAGCCGAAGGCAGCGGCTTAACCCACTGAGCCACCCAGGCACCCGATATTGAGTATCTTTACATGTGTCTGTTGCCATTTGTATGTCTTCTTTGAAGAATATCTATTCATGTCTTCCGCCCATTTTTTAATTGGAGTATTCATTTTTGGGTGCGGAGTTTTATAAATTCTTTCTATATTTTGGATACTAACCCTATATTGGATATTGCATTTGCAAATATCATCTCCTATTCTGTAAGTAGCCCTTTAGTTTTGTTGATTATTTCCTTCAATTTGCAGAAGCTTTTTATTTTGATGTGGTCCCAATTTTTTATTTTTGTTTTTGTCTCCCTTGGCTTAGGAGCCATACCTAATAAGAAGTTGTTACTGTGAATGTCAAAGATGTTACAGCCTGTGTTCTCCTGCAGGATTTTGATGATTTCCTGTTTACAATTTAAGTTTTTCATTCATTTTGAATTTATTTTTGTGTACAATGTAAGAAAGTGGTCCAGTTTCAATCTTTTTCATGTTGCTGCCTAGTTTTCCCCACACCATTTATTGAAAAAGCCATCTTTCTGTCACTAGGTAGTCACTTCTGCTTTGTTTTAGATTAACTGATCATATAGTTGTGGGTCCATTTCTGGATTTTCCATTCTGTTCCATTGATCTATGTGTCTGTTTTGCACTGTACCATAATGTCTTTTTCACTACAGCTTTTGTAATATAACTTGAAGTGCCGAATTGTGATGCCTCCAGCTTTACTTTTCTTTTTAAGATTGCTTTGGCTATTTGGCATCTTTTGTGGTTCTATACAAATTTTAGGGTTGTTTGTTCTAGCTCTGGAAAATGCTTTGATGTTTTGATGGTGTTTTGATAGGTGCTTTGGTGTTTTGATAGGGATCACATTAAATGTATAGACTGCTTTAAGTAGTGTAGACATTTTAATATTTGTTCTTCCAATCCATGAACCTGGAATTTTTTTTTTCATTTCTTTACATCATCTTCAGTTTCTTTCATAAGTGTTTTATGGTTTGCAGAGTACAGATCTTTTACCTCTTCAGTTAGGTTTATTCCTAGGTATCTTAAGGTTTTAGGTGCAATTATAAATGGGATTGATTCCTTGATTTCACTTACTGCAGCTTCATTACTTGTGAATAGAAATACAATAGGTATCTGCACATTGGTTTTGTATGCTGCAGCTTCACTGGATTTGTACATCTGTTCTAGCAGTTTTTTTGGTGGAGTCTTTTAGGTTTTTTATATAGAGTATCATGTCATCTACAAATACTGAAAATTTGACTTCTTCCTTGCTGATTTGGGTGCCTTTTATTTTTGTTGTTGTTATTGTTGTCTGATTGTTGAGATTAGGACTTCCAGTAATAAGTTAAATAACAATGATGAGAATGAATATCTCTATCTTGATCCTGACCATACTTAAAAAGCTCCCAATTTTCTCCTATTGAGGATATTTGCTCTGAGTTTTTCATATATTGCCTTTATTATGCTGAGATGGATGATGTACCTTGTCTTACTTTTGCTGCATCGATTGACAGGATCATATGGTTCATATTCTTTCTTTTATTAAGGTGGTGTATCACACACTTGATTGACGTGTAAAATTTGAACCACACTTGCAGCCCAGGAATAAATCTCATTGATTGTGTTGAATAATTCTTTTAATGTTCTGTTGGATTCAATTTCTTAATATTTTATTGAGAATGTTTGCATCCATATTCATCAGGGATATTAGTCTGTAGTTTTCTTTCTTAGTAGAGTGCTTGTCTAGTTTTGATATCAGGGTAATGCTGGCCCTATAGAATGGATTTGGAAGTTTTCCTTCCATTTCTTTATTTTAGAATTGTTTGAGAATAATTGGTATTAACTCTTCTTTAAATGTTTTGTAGAATTGCCCTGGGAAGCCATCTGGCCCTGGACTTTTGTTTGTTGGGAGATTTTTGATTACTGATTCAATTTCTTTGATGGTTTTGATTTGTTCAAGTTTTCTATTTCTTCCTGATTCAGTTTTGGTAGTTTATATGTTTCTAGGAATTTATCCATTTTTTTCTAGGTGGCCTAATTTGTTGACGTACAATTTTTCATAATATTCTCTTACAATTGTTTGTATTTCTGTAGTGTTGGCTTTTGCTCTCCCATTTGTGTTTTTATTTATTTGGGCACTTTCTTTTTTTGATAAGTTTGACTAGGGGTTTACAATTTTACTAATAAAAAAAAAAAAACAAAAAACAGCTCCTGCTTTCATTGATCTGTTATACTATTTTCTTAGTTTCCATATCATTTATTTCTGCTCTAATCTTTATTATTTTCCTTCTTCTGCTGGCTTTAGTCTTTGTTTGTGGTTCCCTTTCTGGTTCCTTTAGGTCTAAGGTTAGGTTGCATTTGTCAGATTTTTCTTGCTTCTACAGGTTGGCCTGTACTGCAATATACTTTCTCCATATGACTACTTTGGCTGCATCCCAAAGGTGTTGGAACCACCTGTTTTAATTTTCATTTGTTTCCATGTATTTTTAAATTTCTTCTTTGACTCCATGGTTGACCCATTCATTCTTTAGTAGCATGTTGTTTAACCTCCATATATTTGTGCTCTTTCCAAATTATTTCATGTGGTTGACTTCTAGTTTTATGGAGCTGTTGTCAGAAAATATGCATGGTATGACCTCAATATTTTTGTACTTCTTGAGGTCTTATTTGTGACCCAGTACATTGTCTATTCTGGACAATGTCTCACATGCACTTGAAAAGAATGCATATTCTGCTGTTTTAGGATGAAATATTCTGAATATCTGTTAAGTCCAAGTGGTCCAGTGTGCCATTCAAAGCCATTGTTTCCTTATTGATTTTCTGCTTAGATGATCCGTCCATTGGTTTAAGTTTGGATATCAAAGTCCCCTACTATTATTGTATTATTATCAATAAGTTTGTTATTGTTATATAACAAAATGTCTCATGTTGGAGGCAGAAATATTTATAATTGTTAGGTCTTCTTGTTGGATAGTACCCTTTATCATGATATAGTACATTTCTCTTTCTTTTGTTACAGTCTTTAGTTTAAAATTCAGTTTCTCTTATATAAGTATGACTACTCTGGCTTTCTTTTGACATCCATTTGCTTAGTAAAGATTTCTCCATCCCCTCTCAGTCTGCATGTCTCTGTCTTTATGTCTTTATGTCTCCAATGAGTCCCTTGTAGGCAACCTATAGATGGGTCTTATTATTATTTTTTAATCCATTTGGATACCCTATGTCTTTTGGTTGGAATATTTAGTGCATTTACATTCAGGGTAATTATTGATAGATGTTTTATTTGGTGCCATTTTATTACTTGTTTTGTCATTGCTTTTGGAGATTTTTTTCCATTCTTTTTTAGTCTTTGTCACTTTTGGTCTATTTTCTTCCCACTCAAAGAGTCCCTTTTAATATTTCTTGCAGGGCTGGTTTAGTTGTCACAGACTCTTTTATCTAGGAAACTTTTTTTTTTTTAATCTCTCTTTCTATTCTCAATAAAATATTGGCTGATAGAGTATTCCTGGCTGCATATTTTTCCCATTCAGTGTGTTAAATATGTTATGACACTCTATTCTGGCTTGCCAAGTTTCTGTGGTGAGATCTGTAGCTAACCTTATTGGTCTTCCCTTGCAAATTAGGGACTTCTTTTGTCTTTTGTCTTGTTGCTTTTAGGATTTTTTCTTTATTGCTCTAGTTTGCAAATTTAATTATAGTATATCTTGGTGTTGGCCTGCTTTTGTTGATTTTGATGGGGGTTCTCTGTGTCTCCTAGATTTGAATGTCTGTTTCCTTCTTCAGATTAGGAAAGTTTCCAGCTATTATTTCCT
The DNA here is from genome assembly GCF_964662115.1 of Mustela nivalis. NCBI lineage: Eukaryota > Metazoa > Chordata > Mammalia > Carnivora > Mustelidae > Mustela > Mustela nivalis. The sequence continues at coordinate 43,867,272 of NC_139020.1, forward strand.
CAAATGAATTTTTTGCCATCTTTTCTCTCTCTCTTTTTCTGGGATTCCTGATACATTTGATGGAATCATTAAGCTCCCTAAATCTATATTCGTGATGCATAATTCTTTCTTTTGTTCAGCTTCAGTATTTTCCACTATTTTTTCTATATCACTTATCCATTCCTGTTTCTTCCATCTGTGAATTCATTACATCCAATCAGTTTTGAATCTCAGTTATTGCATTTTTTCTTTCTGACTTTAATTATTTTATCTCTGTGGTAAGGGCTTCCCTGAAGTCTTCCATTCTTTTCTCAAGCCCAACAAGTGTCTTTATGATTATTGCATTAAGTACTTCATCAGGCATATTACTTATATCTGTTTTGATTAGATTTATGGCTGTAACCTTTTCTTGTTATTTCATTTGTGATGGATTCCTCCATCATGGCATCTTGTCTAAGTCTCTGTCTTCTTTGTGTTAGAAAACCCTATTACATTTCTTGCTCCTGAGAGTAATGGCATTATGAAGAAGGGGTCATATACAGTCCAGTGCCTGGTGTTTCTGGGAATGTCTCTGATGTGTGCTGTGTGGACTCTGATGTGTTTTGGCTGCTCTATACTTCAGGCCAGTTATCTGCTGAGAATCTTCTTGCCTGTAGTGGGCAGCATTTGGATCTTGGCAGGTGTCTCTGTGGTTATGCTGAGGGGCAGGGATGGGAAATGTTGCCTGCTGCTTCCCTGCCCCGCCCCCAGCACATCTGAAAATGCCATCTCTCACCGATACACTCTAAGAAGAGTGAACAGTCTCTCCCTGATGAGACTTAGGCATTCCTCAGATTACACAGTCTGCCCCCAGGTTGCTTGCCTGCCTCTCTTGAGGAGCAGGGCAGGGTCTAGAATGCTATCCCAGGCAAGCCTGCTGACCTTTGAAACACCAGTCTTTAAGTCCCACTGGTTGCAAAAACTCGTGAAAATCAGCCACTCTCATTTTCCCTACCAATGGCTTTGGGGAAGTGTTATTCCTGTTTGATCCCCTGCGTACTTCTCTCTCTTGTGCTTTTATCTATGACCAGGGCTCCCTCCCCTCCACAGAACCTGTGATCCTTTTCTCCACCAAACCACTTTCTGCACTTCCCTACCTTCCTTCATACAGCCTCTATTCTCCCACTAGCTGGGAAATTTGTCTCGCCAATTCAGATCAATTGGGTCGATTTCTTGGGTATTCGGAATGATTTGATAGCTATGTAGTTGTTTTCCAGAGATGAGATTAACCTAGGGTCCTTCTACTATGCCACCATTTTACCTCCCCCCAACACCTGGAAAGTTTTTTTTTTCAAAAAGATGCCAAAAGAGCTGAATGTGCATTTTAAAAAAATTTAAATTTTTAAATCTTTCTTGAACCTTATATTAAATTTAATCTAAGATGAGCCATATCTATGCATAAAAGCTAAAAGAAAACATATCTCAAAATAATGTATTTTGACTTACAAAAATGAAAAAAAGTTTAATCATAAAAAGCAATAACCATAAAAAATTTGATAAATTGGATATCATCAGGTTTAAAAACATCTTCCCATCTAGAATATATTACCACCTCTTGAAATTCAATAATAAAAGACAATAAAAATGGGAGAAATTTTGAACAGACATTTTATAAAAAACATACAACATACAAGAATGGTCAAAAACAGTTTTAAAAATGCTTAATATCATTCAGAGAAATTCAACTTAGAACCATGATAAGATATCAGTACAAAATTTACCCTTTCATAAATGCTTGTGAAGGATCTTTCTCCCAATGAATTTTCACTTTAGATTCAATGCTGAAATCAAGAGGATCTTAGGCTATTTTCTGAAACTCTTTTTCTATGTTATTCCCTTCTCTCTGTTATTCTGTCCCATAAATTCTGGACCTCAGTTTTTACAAAATGGATTTCCCTGTCACACAAAATACAATTAGAAGTTTGACTTTACCAAACATAGGCAAGAAGTAGAACAATAAAAAATATCATCCATTTTTGGTGGTAATGTAAAATGATGGACATATTCAGATAAAGTTCAGGCTGACAGATAAAAAGCCACAGGTGCAAAGCATGTGCTTGCCTCTCCCACCTTTGCTCCAAGGTAACTCCTAGACTCATTATATCCATTTGCCTTGCAGGTACCCTCTTTTCCCAAGAAGAAAGGCTGCCATGACAGTTCCAGTACAAACCTTGTAGGTTCAAATACTCCTCCCAACATGTGGTAGGAGTCCCCCAGATGATTGGAAGCAACCTCCATTAGAGATGGAGAATCTCCTCCCACCCAGAGACACCACAAACATTCAAATATCCAAAACAACCTCAGGGCTAGTTCCACCTAGGGGAACCTATTTGTCCTTCCACTTTCAGAGTGTACTTTCCCTTAATTTTATTTTATTTTTGTAAGATTTTATTTTTTTATTTAACAGAGGGAGAGACAATGAGAGGGACCACAAGTAAAGATCTGAGAAAGAGCTCCTCATGACCGTAGGAGGAAGAGATAAATGTTAATCATTGTAAAAAATGGAAAGAAAGAAAGAAAAAAAAAAAAGAAAGAAAGAAAGAAAGGAAGGAAGAAAGAAAGAAAGAAGAGAGAAGAAGAAAAAGGAAGGAAGGAAAGAAGGTTAAGAAAGAAAGAAAGAAAGAAAGAAAGAAAGAAAGAAAGAAAGAAAATACCTCAGAGCATTCTCCATAAAAAATACTATATTCCAAAGAAAGAGACCTTAACAATCTCTAATCCACATGGAGAGAAGAGAATTCCATACACCCTATCCTCTCTAACCTTACTGTCTCATCCAAAGAAGAAGAGGAAATAATAATAATAATAATAATAATAATAATAGTACCACAGTGTAGGTCAAAGCCAAGAAACACAGGTACATCAAAAGACTGAGGTAGTATAAACATAAATATATAGAATATTTCCCCTCCCTGATTTTACCACCACATCAACGGAGTCCCAGTATTGAAAATAGTAGACTACAACTATAGAGTTGACTACAACTACAGACTACAACTACTTTTTTAGAACGTCCCTAACTGGGTTTTTCTAATGATAAAAATTGGAATTAAGGGGCACCTGGGTGGCTCAATGGGTTAAGCCTTTGCCTTCAGCTTAGGTCATGATCCCAGGGTCCTGGGATTGAGCCCCACATCTGGCTTTCTTCTCAGCAGGGAGCCTGCTTCCCCCTCTCTCTCTCTCTGCCTGCCTCTCTGCCTACCTTTGACCTCTGTCTGTCAAATAAATAAACAAAATCTTAAAAAAAAAATGGGAGTTAAGATGACCACAGAGGAAAAATGCCATTTTTATTACATCATATCAAAGCTTATCAACATTATTTATCACTGGTTGAGGCTGTGTTTTTCAGGTGTCTTCATGTAAAGCTACATTTTTTTTTCTCTCTCCTTTTTATACGGAACTATTTAGAAAAACAAAAAATCATGTTTAGCCACTTCTAAGGAGAGGTAAGTTACACTTAACCCACTCAAGGGCAGAATATCTATATATATTGTATGTAGACTTGTGTATGTATATATATAAATTGTATGTTTTCTTCTACATGGGATAATTGCCTCCTTTCCTATATATATTTGTTCAGTAATTTAAGTATATCAGTGTGGACTCGTATTTATTTTGTACTTTGGATTATAATCCAATACTATATTGTTTCAATCTCTCAAACTATTCCACCTTTGCCCTTTGAGACCTCTTTCAATAGGCTTCTCTTTCACTTTGACATATTCCCTTATGTGCATGTTCATCCTTTCCTTCCTTTCTTTTTCTTTTTCTTTCTCTCTCTCTTTCCTTCCTTCTTTCCTACCTTATTTTATTTTCTGTCTTTCAGTTCTTATTATTTTCTAGCACTACAAGATACTCTAAGTTCACCTTGTACATTCCTTACCCCCAACCTATACTAAGTCATTTCCATAAAGGTTCTTGGTTTCTTTTATTGGGAAAGGTTTTAGAAACCAACATATGTATATTAAGTGCGCTTTTCAGATGTCATTTTTTTGAGGCCTGTCACTGACAGACCAAGGAAATATATGGGAGTACATTAACTTGCTTATATACATATCTGTAAATAATTCTATATGTGTAACCATACACATCTACATTAAGCCCAACATGAGTTCAATATCAGTATTTCCAAGTATAATCCATATTCCCTTAAGTCTGTCAATTATGTATTTTAATATATTGTTCTAGATGAAATGAAGACATAAGGACCATGTATTCTACAACGCAAGGAGCTTAAATGATGTTGTAAATTGTATTTCTATTAGGATTGCTTGTAAATGCAAAATAAAGATTAGGCCATGCATAAGCATTTAGATGTTAAATTAAAATTATCTTTTTTCTTGATTTTATTTTGAAGGCTTAACACTACAACAAGTAATTTGAGTGTCATATCTCTGTAGAAATACCTGATATTCTATGAGTGGCCAAAAAGAACATCACACCGATTTTAGCATAATTAAAATCATAATTCACATTGTGCCCTCCATGGATATAGCACCCTTACAAAATTATTTCTATATTTCTGTTAATCCTCAAAAGGAATCTGAAACTACATTTAGAATTAACTACAGGATACATATTTTGTTGTTCATAATATGAATGCCATTTGGTAATAAACAAAACCAAAAGTCATCAGCAAGAACTGTAATGAGTATTATAGATGTTTTTAAAGAGATTATGTTACATTACATCAAAGAGACCAATATTGTAGTTCAAAACCACCAACTCACATTTTAAAAAAATTTTGTTTATTTGAAAGGGAAAGAGAATGAGAGAGAACACAAGAAGGGGGAGTGTCAGAGGGAGAAACAGACACTCTGCTGAGCAGGGAGCAGAATGAGAGACTTAATGGTGGGATTACAGGATCATAACCTGAGCCAAAGGCAGTCACTTAACCAACTGAGCCACCCAGGAGTGCCCCACCAACTCATTCTTAACATATTTTTGTTTTAATTTTACTGTTTTAAAAATATTTTATATAAAATACATACAGAGATTTTCCCACAATTAATATGAAGGACAACACTCATTAAAATACAAACATCAGTGTGAATTGCTGGATGGTAAGGTAGTTCTACTGTCAATGTTTTAAGAAACCTCCATATTGTTTTCCAGAGGGGCTACACCAGTTTACATTACCACCAACAGGGCAAGAGTATTCCTTTTTCTCCACATCCTCACCAACACTTGTTTCCTATGTTGATTTTAACCATGCTGAAAGGTGTGAGGTCATATCTCATTATAATTCTGAACTGTATTTCACTGATCATGAGTGAGGTTGATCATCTTTTCATGTGTCTGCTAGTCATCTGTATATCTCCTTTGGTTAAAATGGCTATTCATGTGTTCTGCCCATTTTTAAAAAGATTTTATTTATTTATTTGACAGAGAGAGAGAGCACAAACAAGAGAAATGGTACATAGAGGGAGAAACAAACTCAGGACTATTTATTTTTTGGGTGTTGAGTTTTCTAAGTTCTTTATATCTTTTGGATATTAACTCTTTAACAGATATATCAATTGCAAATATCTTCCCCCATTCTGTAGGTTGCTTTTCATTTTATTGATGAGTTCTCTCACTGTGCAGAAGCTTTTTATTTTGATAAAGTCCCAAAATTTATTTTTGCTTTTATTTCCCTTGCTTCAAGGACATCCAGAAACAAGGTGTTACTGCCAAAGTCAAGGGGGTTACTGCCTGTATTCTCTTCTAAGATTTCAATGGTTTCCTGTGTCCCATTTAGGTCTTTCATCCATTTTGAAATTATTTTTTTGTGTGGTGTAAGAAAGTGTTCCAGTTTCATTCTTTTGCATGTTGCTATCCAGTTTTCCCAACACCGTTTTTTAAAGAGACTATCTTTTTCCCATTGGATATCCTTTCTTGCTTTGACGAGGGCTAATTGAGCATATTGTTGTGGGTTTATTTCTGGATTCTTTATATTGTTCTATTGATCTATGTGTTTATTTTTTGTGCCAGTACCATACTCTTCTGATCACTACAGCTTTTCAGGTACACTAATAGGTACTTAAAGAATACAAAAATACTAATTCAAAGGATACGTGCACCTCAATGTTTATAACGGCTTTATCTACAATAGCCAAATAATGGAAACAGCCCAAGAGCCCCCTGGCTGATGAATGGATAAATGTGTATATATATACATATATATCTTCTTTACATATATATATATATATGTGTATATATGTATATATACACACAAACCCACATATATGTATATGCTCCATATATATGTATACACATATACATGTATATATATATAACTCAACCATAAAGAAGAATGAAATCTTGCCATTTATAATGATACAGTTGGAGCTAGTGAGTATTATGATTAGCAAAATAAGTCAGCCAGAGAAAGACAAATACTAAATAATTTCACTCATATGTGGAATTTAAGAAGTACAACAACTGAGCAAAAGGAAAGAAATGAAAGACAGGCAAACCAGAAAGAGTTTTAACTATAGAGAACAAACTGATAGTTTCCAGGGAGGAAGTGGATGGGGTATGGGTGAAATAAGTGATGGGGATTAAGGAGTACTCCTGTTGTAATGAGCACTCCATGTGGTGTGGAAGTATTGAGTAACTATATTGTATACCTGAAACTAATATTGTACTGTACATTAACTAACTGGAATTTAAGTTCCAAAATATCAGAACATGTCATGTTCTCTAAAATTATCTCATAACATTTGTTGTACTTTTGGGAAGAAAGGCTTTTATTACCTATGTATTAGGTTATATTTCCTTCTGTATTGCAAGATTCTACAGTAACTAATCTCATCCTACCTATCCAATCATATCTCCTTGTTATATGATAGAACCCTTCCCTATAAGTGGAGTAAATCTCTAAAATGTATCAATATCTCTCAAGGTTACATCAGCTATGTCCATGCTCTTTTTCACATCCAAATGTGGAGCCTTCACATTCCACTTGCCATTTTGTTCCTATGCCCTGTGGTATGGAAAGAACTTGTCCCAGAAAGCTCCATCCATTGGGGAAGTAAAATGTGAAGGTATATTGTACAGATCACAACCTGAACTGCACCCCAGAGCAAAGCCATATTAAAGAAAATCTCAATGAAAAAATAGCTATTTGATGTTGTAAATCACCAAGAATTTTAGGTAATTTTATGGTATGTCCTATCAATATCTAATAGATTCAACTCCAGCATTTAGAAGACATGACCAGGCACTTTTCCAAAAACAGACATCCAAATGGCTAACAGACACATGAAAAGATGCTCAACATCACTTATCATTAGGGAAATACAAATCAAAACCATGATGAGATACCACCTCACACCTGTCAGGATAGCTAAAATTAATAACATAAGAAACAACAGGTATTGGCAAGGATGCAGAGAAGGGGAACCATCTTGCACTTTTGGTGGGAACACAATCTGGTACAGCCACTCTGGAAAACAATACAGATTTTCCTCAAAATGTTAAAAACAGAACTATCCTACCATCCAGCAATTGCATCACTAGGTATTTACCCAAAGGTAAATGAACAAAGATACAAGATTGAAGGGATACATGTACCCTGATGTTTATAGAAGCATTATTAAAAGTAGTCAAACTGTGGAGAAAGCCCAAATGTCCATTGACTGTTGAGTGGATAAATGTATAAATATACAATGGAATATCAGCCATCAAAAAGAATGACATCTTGCCATTTACAATGACATGGATGGAGCTAGAGTGTATTAAGCTAAATGAAATAACTCAGAGAAAGACAAATACCATATGACTCATATGTGGAATTTAAGAAAGAAAACAGATGAACATACTGAAAAGGGGAGAAGAAGAAAAGGAGAGAGAGGGGAAACAAGCCTTAGGATGCTCTTACTCATAGGGTAAAAACTGAGGGTTGATGGGAGAGGTCGGTGGAAGATGGGCTTAATGGGTGATGGATATTAAGGGGGGCACCTGTTATGATGAACACTGGGTGTTGTATGTAAGTAACGAGTTACTGAATTCTACTCTAGAAACCAATATTGGGCTGTATGCTAACTACTTAAAATTTATATTAAAAAATTTTTAAAATAAAGAAAGTCCTTGAAGAAAACAGAACATTTTTTTAAACCACATTTTCCTCATATGTATATAAGGTAAAGTAAGTCCATCCTAATGTAGATACTTAGGAATTGTCATGAAAAGCATCAAGTGAGATTTTTAAAAGTATAGTGACTCTTTTAATTTAGTTCTTGTCAGAATGATTTAATTTTGAAATATTTAAATTCTTAAAGTAGTTCATGCAATGAAGCAAATGTTTTAACAGATTTAAAGATAAAACACATAAATTACAGAAAACAATACAACTCATTTTCTGGATGGTATCAAGAACCCAATAATATTACCTTAATTTGACTTAAATTTTTGTTTGAAGGGTGAAGGAAATTTCAGATTATGAATTAAAACCCAATTATCAGTTATATATCTTATTCTTTTATTCTATTGACTCTGTCTCTTCCAGAGGAAAAGATATTAAATTGTGCATGAGACGCAATCTTGGCCATTGTTAATGACATATCTTGAATCACTTTGCCCTCACAGTCTGCTTAGAGTTTCCCACAGAAGAATGGCCCAAATAATATATAATTATTAGGAGATTAGAGATTTAATCATGTGTTTTAAATTATATTTAACTTTTTAATATACATTTTTATAGCACTTGGCTAGTAAAACTATGATCAAGAAAACTATAAGATTTACCAAATTCTATCACACCAATTTTAAAAAGTAGTAATACAGTAATAAATGGGAATCCTATATAGCTGAAGATCAAATCTGTTTCTTTTTTTTTTTTTTTTTTTTTTTTTTTAGATTTTATTTATTTATTTGACAGAGAGAGATCACAAGTAGGCAGAGAGGCAGGCAGAGAGAGAGAGGAGAAAGCAGGCTCCCCGCTAAGCAGAGAGCCCGATGTGGGACTCGATCCCAGGACCCTGAGATCATGACCTGAGCCGAAGGCAGTGGCTTAACCCACTGAGCCACCCAGGCGCCCCTGTTTCTTTTTTTTTTTTTTTTAAGATTTTATTTATTTATTTGACAGAGAGAAATCACAAGTAGATGGAGAGGCAGGCAGAGAGAGAGAGAGGGAAGCAGGCTCTCCACTGAGCAGAGAGCCCGATGCGGGACTCGATCCTAGGACTCTGAGATCATGACCTGAGCCGAAGGCAGCGGCTTAACCCACTGAGCCACCCAGGCACCCCAAATCTGTTTCTTAATGGCAGAAAATTTAAAGGTATGTTGGTGAGCAAACAGATATAATTTATTATTAACTTCCATAGAAGCTTCTTTTCTTCAAGATTTAGATTTTTTAATTACATATTAAAATGATTTGCAATGTTAGCTGAGATTATATCAACATCTTTGGTGGTATTTATTCAAGAGATGTCCTATTACACATTTTTGTAAATAACCAGTTGATCCCCATGGTATTTTTTTTTTTATCTTAAGTAGCTTAAAAATCTAAGGCCAAGAAGAAAGCATTATTAAAAGAATCTTTTCCTGGCAAAATAAGGATATCACATTTAACAAAAGCAAGGTTGTACCACATTTATTTTTTAATCATGAGGTTGAAAGTCTAACAATTTGTAAACAAAAACATTATATCAATTTACAAATTTATGTAACATTTTAAAATTTCCCCAGAAAGTGATTATATCTAATGTAGCTACCTCTATTTATTCATGTCAGTAAGGAATACATGACCCACTAAGTATATATTAAATAGATTAAATAGGGATATCGCAATTTGATGTAGAAAGAATGAAAGATAAATATTCCTTCTTGCACTATAAATACAATTTAGTTGTCCTCCTAAAATCAATTCTTATTTTGAATCTGTTGGAAATTTGTAAAGTTTTAGCAATACTTATCATTCAGTAAGACTGATATATAATCTTTTAATTCACTTTACCTGCATCATTAGGTCACTTTATATGACAACCAGAAGAAATAAAATTTAATATGCCCATATATATGGAGTATAACAAAGATTCTTTGCTTCACCAAACTTCAGTTAGGCTCCTGAACCTTCTCTGAGGCATATCTATCCACTCGTTTCCTTGTAAAATCTAGTTTTAGCAAGAACCCTGCTAAGTCAGTTTAATCAGAACCCCTAATTTTTCACATCTGAAGACCTTGGTTACCTGAACAGGTTCTTCATCCTCCACATCTCCCAGGTGATGCCCGATCACTCTGGCTTGTCCTCAACAAGAATCTTGTTAGGCCAGCTTAGCCAGAACACTCCTTATCACCGATATTCCCTATTTTTCCATTCACTGACCACCCTGTACACTGCTCCTTAGCTATAAATACCCACTTGCTTATGCTGTATTTGGCATTGAGCTCAATCTTTTCCCCTACTGTAATATATCATTACATAGGTTGCTCTCCTTTGAGCAATAATCCTGAATAAAATCTGCCTTACTATCTTTAATAAGTGCCATTGAAAACATTTTTCTTCAACAAGTTAATGAAATACATATATATATAATACATATAATTGATATATCTATTATAAAATTATTCCATGTTAAGAATTAAAAATATTATCTTGTCCATTCTGAAAGAATAGTACATCTAAATGAGTCATTAGTTCAATGACAAACATCAATTAAGCACCTTCTGTAATGTAGCACTGTACTGAGTTTATTAACAAAGACTCATTAATTAATGAAACTAATAAAAAGCTTTTTGAAGTAATATTCCTCACAGAATGTTTTTTTTTTGACCACCTGTAATTCTTCATAAAAATATAAGCTAAAAGTCACATTTTATACCTACTATGTCTGTATTTTGGCTTTAGAATCTCAAGAATACAGGTGATTCAAAGGTGCACTAAAGGTTTGGAAACTCTATGGCAAGCGAAAACTCAGAGAAGTTGAAAATAGAAGAATGACTCTAGTTATCTACATTTCTAACAACACCCTGGTGATTCTAATACATGTAATCAATGGAATACACTTGGTCCACAAGACTAACTTAGCACAACAAAGATTTCTATAAACTCCAAGAGGTAATTTTTATCTTCCTAGTTTCTCTTTTCCTATATTCTTTGTCTTGCTCTTAGCATATCTCAAGGCTACAGAATTCTAATTATCTGAGAATGAAAAAATAAGTACAAATTTCTAAGTTAGGTAGTCTTATTTTATTAGCAGAAGTATAGAAGTTATGCAAAATTATTCTTACCATAAATTTTAGTACAACACTTCAGTTATATTCTAGAGAGAGAGCTGGGGCCCAGAAACACTCTACCTTTTCCAAGTGCATTCTTGCTATGGACTGTGACTTAGAAATCCATCAGAAAAATCTGCATCTATGGTGAATCTGCTACAATAAAACTGCCATGGAATACTACAGATGACAGTCATCCTTCTTCAACTTCTTCATTTTAAGGATTAAAAAAAAATTATAGAGAGTTTTCATTGTTCAGGGAGGCACAGCCTTAATCTTATGTAATAAACTTAATCTACAGTCTACTCAGAAAAGCAGTTTCAATTTGGAAATTACTTTTGGTTTCCTAAAATCTATTAGATTTTCTTTGCTTTTGCTATTGTCATAAGGATTCTAAATGGATTTTTAAGTATTTTTACGTATTCTATTGATAAGCTTTAGTTTCATAATAACTACTCTAAAAGTGAGAGGTTATTATTTTCTTTTGAAATATTATTTCAATTATTTTCAATTTTTTTCAATATTTCAATTATATTCAAGAATTTTACTTGGAAACTGTTTAAAGTGGAAAAAAAACCTCTGTCAAGAAAAATCAGGTGGAAAATGGGTTCCCAATAAAATGTTATTTTAGGGCAACAAAAGTCTAAAAGGCCACAAAAGAGAAATAATGCCACTGCCTTTGAATAATGGCTAGTTACTTGCATTTTTTGGCATTGTCACTCACTGAATCTTGGTATTCCTCTAAATTCCACACAGAGCATACACTACACAACAATTTTATCACAACATATGATGCTTTCTACACACATTGTAGGACAAACTACCACCAGGTCCAAATCAATACAAATATATCAGGGGCTGAACAATCTCAGTAGTGGGTAACATATTTTGCAGAATTCTGCCAAACAAAGAAACTGAATAGGATAGAGGAGAAGCAAACTAGGATGAGTTGAGGAATAAAATATTTTAAATATTAATAGTTAATTCAGACATGGTAATTTTCCGGAAAAGAAAATTAACACTTGGTAACATGCTAATGAATTTTACCTCCAAAGAGATTAGTGAACTGGCAAAATAATCCAATAACAGGGGAAGGGTGTGGACAGGAGGTACCGAGAGCACCCAGCCTTGCAGATCCCAAAGTAGCTATGGCCTTCACTGGTTGCTCTGATTGCTAGAGATTCAGAAAGATCTTGGAGAGTGACCACCTGTTTGCTGAACTTACACTCTAAGCAGCAAACTTTAAGAATCCAAAGAGGATTCTCCAATTGGCAAGGGGAGCAGAGAAGAGAAACATGTTCGATGTACATTTAAAAGACAGTAAAATGGGACACAACCCCCATTCAAATCCCAGAGATGTGCACAAATCTCCAAAAGTAGTTGTTAGATTTCAAAACTGGAAAGTCTCATTTTGAAAAAGACAAAATGCAGAAATTTCAGGAATAACTGGAAAAACAGAGAAATGTTTAGTGAAATTCAAGCACATCAACTCAATCTCAGGGCTTGAAACACACCCTCTATACATCCATGCAACAATGCCTCTTATTTCTTAAAGCAGGGATAGGATTGGGAAAGACATCAAATAGTTACAGAGCAATTTTATTTTAAGATTTTTAATTAATTAATTTATTTTTAACTGTACAGCCAACATGAGGCTCTAACTCACAACCCCAAGATCAAGAGTCACATATTCTACCACCTGGGGTAGCCATGCACCCCTACAGAGCAACTTTTTAAACTTTCCTTTTGGACCAAGGTCTAAGCCTTTGAGGATTCAAGCAGCTCTGGAAGGCCTGTGAACAGCAGATTCCAAAGTTCCAGAGAACTGTCCTTTCCTTCTCAGACACAATGTCAAAGATATAAAATGTCCTGTCAAGTTACATTTTATATTCTGAAATAAGGAAGCACTCAAATATTCTTAAGGCATTTACTTATTAAAATATTCTCTGCCAAGATTTCACGTTAGCTCAAATTCAAATCAGTCTTTACCTATCTGTAGTGAGCTCTCCACCTCAGTGGATAAAAACACCTTCCCCAGCAATCAGTGTTACCAAAGGTCCCCAACCCGTGAGCCCCATGGTCAGCCTCTTTGTTCCCTGGGTGAACCAGTTTGCTCTTAATACTGCTCTGCTACAAAGCACCAAACTCAAACTCAATGGAAAAGGAGTAAAACTTCTGCACAGTGCACTTTAAGAAGAGGTACTTTTTTTGCTTACGAAAAGAAACCTGTGAGTCCTCCAAGAATAGTATAAGGGAGAGTTTTATACCGAAGTACATGATTTGGAGTGAAGAATTCGCATGTTACTCTGCTGGTCCACACTGGTGACCCCCTTCTCGTTCTTCCTGTGGGCCCCCTTCATCAGGTATCACAGAATCTCAGGCTCTGGCATGCATAATGTCCACAGTACTCTCCAATACAGAGTTGTTTTTGCCCTTCTTCTACTGGCAAATCAATTCGATGTTCCTTAGCTTTCCAAAGTGGAAATCTCTTTCTCCAAGTCTTCAACAGTAAGTTTCAATACATTGACCTGCTGCATCAATTCAGCCCCTTCATCATCCCCGAAGCCCACACCAAGATTCTTTCTCACCACCCTCCCCCTGTAAGGCCAGCCTTAGCGGTTGCAGTGGATCTATGTATTGCAACTGGCCTCTCTGAAGCTGCACTGCTAGAGCCAAGAGATTTTTTTGATTTGTTCAGAGCCAGAGCAACAAGAGAGGGAGCAACTGACATTTCTTGACCTTATCGGGCAGCTACAAGGTCAGTCTTTTCCATCAGAGTTTGCATTAGAAAACTTCTTGAACCACAGAACAAATTCAAAATTGTCCTGAAACTTCCCTTGTACTAATTTGTCCACAGGAATTATTTAGTCAACACCCCTTCTCTTAAAATCTGCTTTTAGCATTTTGAAGTTCTGAATGTATTTGTGTTCTAGCTTAGCCTGGAATTTCATTTTCTTCAAACCAATGGAGCCAGGGAGCATTGTGTCCATAAACTAACAGTAGACAGCCCCTGTACACAACTATTCAGCCTTCATCAGATTCAACCATAAAGAGACTCATTGATCTAGGTCAGCAAGTCATGTCAACAGGTTATCACTGGTGACTGATCATGATTACACATGGATTCACTGCTGTCTTCGACTCCCAGCAAGACCACATCCACTGCCTGTGTCTGCTTCCATTCAGTCTTCCTCAGGTTTAAATTACCGGATCCTGCCTGCAAGCCCAGAGGATGACATCACATGCCCTCCCCTTCACTGCCCATTGTGCACAAACCTACTTAAAAGTGACTGGCTTTAAAGATCAGAGGTTTATTAGCTGATCATTCTGTGGGGTAGCAATTTGACTTGGGCTCCAATGCTTTCAGCTGGGCTCACTCCTGTACCTGCAGTCAGTTTCTAGAGCAGTGGAGCACTGGTTCATTGTTCCTTAGGACACATCTCTTTTCTGTGGGGCCTGCTGCCTTCCAGTAGACTAAAGGGCAAAAAAAGAAAAGTAATTAATGGAGTCTGGAGTCACTGAATACAGCTAACTGTGTAATCTTAGTAGGATGTGTGTAGCCTTAGTAGGATGTAATAACTGCGATAAAGACTGAATTGTGGGATTTATTATTCTCTTAACCTCATACTTTATGCCAGTGCCTGATAGCCAACACTAACAAGGGTCAAAGGGCAAGAATGTCCATGTAATGTCAGCCTCCCAGGAATGAAGAACAGGGCAAAAAAAGGTCATATTTCTAGAATATGACAAACAGAGTAAACATAGAACTTATAAGCTTATTTTATTTATATTTTTATATTTTTATTATTTATAATTGTATATAATTTATATATAATATATTCATATTATTGTTGTATTTTTATATTTTTATATTATATTATTTTTATTTTATATGCTTATTATTTTAATGATTATTACAGAAATGAAAATTTGAATCTTGACTCATTCTGGTTTAAGTTAACCATAATTTTTGTGCTTTATTCCAGACAAAGCAAGAAACTTCAGGCATTAACTCTTTGCCTTTCCCAATCTCTATGCATTTTTCTTATGCATTTTAATTGTGTATTTAAACTTATCAACACTTTATCATTGTCATGTTTTGATAGATGCAGTATTTATTTGGATTCACCAATATATTTAACCTTTATTTCTGCCTGTATCTCCTAGCTTCTCTATCCTCACTGTTTAAAGAGCAGTATTTGGTGTTTTCTTTAGCTCAGTTCTACTATGGTAAATTATGTCACATTCTGTAAATGCCTTCTTTTATTTTCATTCTGAAATATTTTTTTCTAGCTTTAAACTCCTAGATTGACATTTTATTTCAGCACATTAAAAATATAATTTGTCTTCTAGCTTTTATCATTGTTGTTGAGAAAATAGACTTAAGTTCTATTGTTGTTTCTTTAAAAGATATGTTGTTGTTGTTGTTGTTTTTCTCTAGGGGCATGTTAAAATTTCTTTTGTCTTTGCTTTTCTGTAATTTTACTCTGTTGTGTTACTATATAAACAAATTGTTTAAAATTCTACTTTGGAGTCTACTTTAACATATAGCTTATTGTCTATCAGTTTTGGAAATTTTCAGGCATTACCTCTTCATTTTGTCACCATGTTCTTTCTCTTCTCCTGTAAAGACTCCATAAACATGTCCCATCACATCACATGTTCTCACCACACTCAGAGGAAGGAATCAATAATATAATGTGCCTGTATCAGAATGGGAATCTTGGAGGTCATCTTGCAAGTCTAGCTATCACAGAGAATAATATTCCTGAGAGTTCTCGCAACATCATTACCTTCCACCCTGTAGTTTTAATAAGCTACTATTATGTTCAATACTAGTGACTTACCATCTGTATTTTTTTCTAAAAGAGAGAAGGATATTTTAATGATAAAATTCCTTTTTAAAAAGAACTACTGATACTAAATCAGAACAAACATGGGGTAAATTAATACACTTTTGTAAGAAATCATCTCTGTAAGAAATGTAAGAAACTATTTTGAATAACAAGAGAAATGGAACTTCTTCCATGTCACTAAATAAATTACAATTTCAGAACTGATAAAATTTTAAACTGTTATTTTGGTTCTGTATATTCAATATGTGGATAATACCAATCATACTTATTTTCCCTATGCCTTACATTTGAGTATACTCAGTGTAGAAAAAGTATATCAGGGGTGCCTGGGTGGCTCAGTTGGTTAAGCATCTACCTCTTCAGCTCAGATCATGTTCTCAGGGTCCTGGGATTGAGTCGCACGCTGGGGTCCCTGCTCAGTGGGGATACTGCTCTTCTCTGCCTGCCACTCCCCCTGTTCATGTATTCTCTACCTCTGTCTCTCTCTCTCTGACAAATAAAATCTTAAAAAGAAAAAAAAGAGTATATCAGGGAGAAAGAAAGGGTGGAAGAGATATTGAAATAGAGTGACTTGTTAGAAGCTTGTGTTAGAGTACTCCTTACGGAAAAACAGAAATTACAGAAAGAAATCAAATAATGTAAATATTTATCGGTTGCCTATTTGTCATAGTGTTTTTTTGCTGTTTACTTTTGTGACTGACACAACTGTGACCATAAAATGGTCAACCAATATCACTCAGAACTTGTGCAACATCTTTAAATATTATTCCTTGTCACCATCCATCAGAGCATCCATGAATCATCTGTATAGAATCAAGTTATTTCTCTTTCTCACAAACAAAATAGACTATAATCTATCCTATAACCTCTACTCACTGAAACCACAAAGCAGTGATTATTCTCCCTGGTCTTGTACATAGAAGCCAACTCAATCTATTCATTAATTCCTGATCAGCAACAAATAAACACCAGTGCCATTTACAGCCATCTTTCTAAATGTTCTTTCAATTTCTATATGTTCTTTCATTTTTACTTTGGTTTTGACTCCCTTCTTTTTTTTTCTTTTTATTTTTTAAAGATTTTATTTATTTATTTATTTGACAGAGAGAGATCACAAATAGGCAGAGAGGCAGGCAGAGAGAGTGAGAGGTAAGCAGGCTCCCCGCTGAGCAGAAAGCCCAATGAAAGACTCCATCCCAGAATGCCAAATCATGACCTGAGCTGAAGGCGGAGGCTTAACCCACTTAGCCACCCATGAGCCCTTGACCCCCTTCTAATTCAATCCAGTTTTACCTATCATCAACAAACCTCTGTTTATTGTTCCCTGATTTTGTCTTCCTTTTCCTGTTGGATTTGCATACTAATTGCAGTTTCCCAGACTTGATTTTTTATTTCTCAAGGCTTTTTTTTAGAGGTTTTCTCTTCTCATTCCTGGTGGCCACAAAACAGACCCTCCCAATAAATACTAGTTTTAACTTTCTGTGGAACGATGCATTGTTTTAGGGAATAATTCTTTTATTAGCTCTGTTTGTACTGAGATAGTCCCATGACTCAGCATATTTTAGACACTCTTAAAATTGATACAAAGCAATAAATGTAATTAAGGTTTCATTAAACAAATCTGTTTTCAGAAATTTTAGTTCATTTTTATTATTAAGATAATTTTAAATGAAATAGAATCACAGTGATTATCCAGCACAAATAACAGTTCATCAATATGAATATGCCTATTACATGTATTATATGTTATAGATGTTTATATAAATATACATGTATAATTTTAATTTTCTCATGTTTTTGTCTTCCTAATAAAATATTACACACATCATATGATGTTGATATTGTTCTTGTTTTTTAAGCTATTAAGAATTCCTTTGGCCACTGTTAGGTAATATAATAATTGACTTTTATTTTTTTTTTTTTTTTTTTTTTTTTTAAAGATTTTATTTATTTATTTGACAGAGAGAAATCACAAGTAGTCGGAGAGGCAGGCAGAGAGAGAGAGAGAGAGGGAAGCAGGCTCCCTGCTGAGCAGAGAGCCCGATGCGGGACTCGATCCCAGGACCCTGAGATCATGACCTGAGCCGAAGGCAGCGGCTTAACCCACTGAGCCACCCAGGCGCCCCAATAATTGACTTTTAAATAGTGGTTTTTTTTTAAAGATTTTATTTATTTATTTGACAGAGATCACAAGCAGGCAGAAAAGCAGACAGAAAGAGAGAGGGTGAAACATGCTCCTCGCTGAGCAGAGAGCCCGATGCAGGGCTCGATCCCAGGACCCTGAGATCATGACCTGAGCCAAAGGCAGAGGCTTAACCCACTGAGCCACCCAGGTGCCCCTAAATATGTGTTTAATTTGGGGTTCTAATAACAGGTTTAGATGTAAAATATCATATTATGAAGAGCTATAAGACAGAAAACAGATATGGTATTCAGATTTTATAATAACCTCTCTTGAGGAAAAGTTCAGAAAATTTTTTTTTTTGTCTTTAAGATCTACTTTTATTTCAAGTGTATAAACAGCTGTTATCCTTTCCATTTTATTCATTTTATTATGGTATATAGAATACAGTACAAGAGAACAAGGATCTTGTAGGTTATATACATACGACTTGAAGCTTATATGATAGAGACATTGGATTCTGTCCAATTGGATTGGATTCTGGATTCTTGTCCTAATTCTATGTCTGAGATTTCAGTCACATCATTTTATGAACTTCAGTTTTTTCACATTTGTAAAATTATCTAATTATTATTTACCTTAGTAATTAGCCTCATAAGTTTTGGGAATCAAGTGAAATAGTGCACATAAAATTACTTTTCATATAATAGAATTCTAATAAATTTAGATGTAACTATGATTAATACTATAAAAATTATAACATACCACTTCTTAAGACAGGTTAGTAATCCTAATTCAATATAGTTGTGAAAAATATCACCATTAATAACAATTAGTTTCTGCCTGTTGAAGGAATCTATTATACAACCAATACCTACCATTTCCTAGATCCTTTTAGTTATTATCTAAATCAATATTTAGATTTTTTTGGTAAAATATATATTTCATATTTTAAGAGGAAAGAAATTGAGACCTAGACTAGTAAGTAGTTTATTGAATAACAGAACATACATTTAATTCCTATTTTTGAACTTGAATTCTTTGAGTTTGAAGTGAAAAGCCTTGAGAAACCCACTTCTGTCAAACTAACTTACTAACTGGAATGGAATAAATATGTCTCATGCAAACAACTGAAGGTAAATGTTAAAATTTGAAATTCCATTATAAATCAGGCATGATTCATATTTTATGAAAGTCCATATGTGTACATTCTATGTATACAAAGAACCATCAACTGCAAAATATGCCCTATTCAACAAGGAATTGCCATTTTAAAAACAATGGTAATATATATAGCTGTCCAATTTTCCCACCACCATTTGTTGAAGAGATTGTCTTTTTTACACTGGATTTTTTTTTTCCTGCTTTGTCGAAAAATATTTGACCATAGAGTTGAGGGTCCATATCTGGACTCTCTACTCTGTTCCATTAGTCTATCTGTTTTTGTGTCAGTACCATGCTGTCTTAGTGATCACAGCTTTGTAGTAAAGCTTGAAATTAGGTAACGTGATGCCCCCAGCTTTGTTTTTCTTTTTCAAGTTTTCCTTAGTTATGAGTAAGTTATGTAGTAAGAGAAATTAATAATAATTCAGGGTCTTTTCTGGTTCCATACAAATTTTAAGATTGTTTATTCCAGCAGTTTGAAAAATGCTAGTGGAATTTTGATTGGGATGGCATTGAAAGTATAGATTGTTCTGGGCAGCATAGACATTTTAAAAATGTTTATTCTTCTGATCCATGAGCATGGAATGCTTTTCCATCTTTTTGTGTCTTCTTTAATTTTATTCATGAGTGTTCTGTAGTTCCTCCAGTACAGGTCCTTTACCTCTTTGGTTAGGTTTATTCCAAGCTATCTTATGGTTCTTGGTGTTATCATATATGGAATCAATTCCCTAATTTCCCTTTCTATATTTTCATTGTTATTGTATAAGAAGGCAACTGATTTCTGTGCATTAATTTTGTATCCTGCCACATTCCTAAATTGCTGTATGAGTTCATCATCATTAGCCATTAGGGAAATTCAAATCAAAACCACATTGAGATACCACCTTACACCAGTTTGAATGGCCAAAATTAACAGGACAGGGAACAGTAAGTGATAGAGAGGATGTGGAGAAAGGGGAACCCTCTTACACTGTTGGTGGGAATGGAAGTTGGTGCTGCCACTTTGGAAAACAGTGTGGTGATTCCTCAAAAAATTAAAAATAGAGCTACCCGGTGACCCAGCAATTGCACTACAGGGTATTTACTCCAAAGACACAAATGTAGTGAAAAGAAGGGCCATTTGTACCCCAATGTTCATAGCACCAATGGCCACAATCGCCAAACTATGGAAAGAACCAAGATGCTGGCACTTCAACAGACGAATAGATAAAGAAGATATGGTCAATATATACAATGAATATTACTCAGCCATCAGAAAGGATGAATACCCAGCTTTTGTATCAACATGGATGGGACTGGAAGAGATTATGCTGAGTGAAATAAGTCAAGCCGAGAAAGTAAATTATCATATGGTTTCACTTACTTGTGGAGTAAAGGACTAACATGGAGGACATTAGGAGAAGGAAAGGAAAAGTGAAATGGGGTAAATCAGAGGGGGAGATGAAGCACGAGAGACTGTGGACTCTGAGAAACAACCTGAGGGTTTTGGAGGGGAGGCGGTTGGGGGAATGGGTGAGCCAGGTGGTGAGTATTAAGGCTCCATATATTACATGGAGCCCTGAGTGTGGTGCATAAACAATGAAACCTGGAACACTGAAAAAATAAAATAAAATTACCCCAATCATTACAATAAATAAATAAATAAATAATAAATGGTACTGTTTCCCTGAACATACAATCAAAATGTATAAATTACCTTGGGGAATGGCTAATTCAGGTCAAGAAATCCCATAAGCCTCAAGCTAATTAGTATTACTTGTTCCACTAAGTGGCTCTGACAGGCACAATTTATTGGCTGCAAAAAGTAGAAAAAGAAAAAAAAACTAGTAAAGGAAGAAAATAAGATAAGCTATCAATACCTACTAGCCTCAATGTCAATAGTTTTCAACCCAACTTCTAAAAGATGCATTTATAATAATATAGTATATTTTGGGGCACCTGGGTGGCTCTGTGGGTTAACCCACTGCCTTCGGCTCAGGTCATGATCTCAGGGTCCTGTGAACTAGACCCACATAGGGCTCTCTGCTCAGCAGGGAGCCTGCTTCCCTCTCTTTCTCTCTCTCTTCTGCCTGCCTCTCTGCCTACTTGTGATCTCTATCAAATAAATAAATAAAATCTTTAAAAAATATGTAGGATATTTTGATATATCTAATAACCCCTATCTATTACAAAAATGCTGGAAGTTTTTGTTTTGCTTTTTTTGTTGTTGTTGTTGTTAAATCAAATAATGTATGCAAATTCTCTCCTTACCTAATCTAAATCTATGCTTCACATAAATTCAGAATCTCATTTATTTCTTGTATCAAACCCCATTTCTCCATCTCCATTTTTTAGTTGCCACATATGTGATCATCAGGGTAGACTGCCCATGACCAGGTTTATGGATGAATTCTTAGATGATTAAATGCAGGATATAACTTGAAGAAATAATGAAACAGGATCAGATGGGGTACAAACCTTAGGAAGTTATGGTAAAAGTTAGGGAGAAGATATGGAAACACTAATAATATCACAAGAGTCATAGATTAATTAAAGTTGTTGCTGAGCAAATTTCATATAAATAAAAATCATTTCTTTCTGAAGAGTCAAGATATCCTAATGCTTGCATGACAGCAAACATGTCAAGAAGGATTCAAAAGTTCTTTTTGATAAAGCAATATTTTTCTTAATTTTAGTGAACAGTTTCAGGTTTCCCTAAGGCTTACTAAGTTTCCTACCACATACCAAACATTTTCACATTTTGTTTCTGAAAACCTCATAATGGCCTGAGAAAACTGGTATTTATAACCAGTTTTAATGCAAATGAGGAAGTAATATCAGTTGCTTAAAGTAAGGTGTTTAAAAAAGTGACTAAACCAGGTAATATGGGTGGCTCAGTCACATGTCAGCTCAGGTGTCATGATATCAGGGTCATGAAATCAAAATCCACATTAGGCTCCACAATCAGCATGGAGTCTGCTTGAGATTCCTTGCCTCTCCTTCTGCCTGGCCCCCTGCTGAAATAAATAAATAAATCTTAAAAAAAAGTGAATGAACCGAGACTACTTACTCAAAATCCAGTATCACTTTAAGTACCTCCAGCTGTGAAGACATTTCCTGTTACTATTGAAATGTCCCTACCAATGTTGATAGAACTTTGGATTTGACAGACCTAACAGTCTCCAATGAGTTTTGCTGTTCCTTTATCTCATTAGCAAACCACCCTGATAACATCAGTTTCTGATACCTCATATACATGTTGCTGGCAAAAATCATTAAAATCACACTAAAGCATTAACACAAACTAAGTTCTACTACCTTTGTACTCAAATTCCAAGGTCCAGTCTAGTAGTGTTTTAATCACCTGGCTGTGGATTACCCATCTTGTAGATTTCCTGTTACATGGTTACATCTCTGGCTAGTTTCAGTAATATTCTCTTCTCTTGGTGGGTTTAGTGTTTAGTGTTAAAAAATCTCATCATAATATTAACCGCACTTTTTATCAACTGACTTTTTTTTTTTTTAATTGAAGATAACCTAGAGCAAGTTCTCTAGCAAACATGGAGGTAAATTGACGATAAATCATAATAGAGACATGAGCTATGGCCAGGAATTAAAATAACATTAATCCATGAAACTTAGGATAGCAAGGGAGGCTGGAGGTTATGTATTCTAAAGCAAAAATCCTCTTCATGACCTCCCTGAAAAGGGACCATTATAGGTTTTCTCTTTGAAGGATATCTTTTTTATTCCACAGTAGGATGAGGAAATTTCAAAAAGAATCTATTAACTGTACTAGAGAGCTTGACTTCTAAAAGATACAATCCCAGCTCTCTAAATCCTGTGCCACTGTTGGCAGAAATGTGGCAAATATGGCTTTGTGGGTTTCTGTGAACAGCTTTTATTGACGAGGTTAAGCCATTGTTCAACCATGACTCTAAATCTTCTCACATGCTTCTGAATTGATCTTTAGTCAGTCATGTACCCTAGCCTCTTCTACTTTAAAGAAATCCATGACCTTCCCAGGTTGCATATCAGCATAGAGTGATGTTTCTTTCATACATGATATTATACATTGTAAGAAAAGTATGCATTCAGAACACACTTT
The DNA here is from genome assembly GCF_964662115.1 of Mustela nivalis. Lineage (NCBI taxonomy): Eukaryota > Metazoa > Chordata > Mammalia > Carnivora > Mustelidae > Mustela > Mustela nivalis. The sequence continues at coordinate 43,890,715 of NC_139020.1, forward strand.
TATTATTTTTTTTAATTCTTTAATTAATTTATTTGACAGACAGAGATCACAAGTAGGCAGAGAGGCAGGCAGAGAGAGAGGGGGAAGCAGGGTCCCCGCTGAGCACAGCGCCCGATGCAAGGCTTGATACAGGGCTGGATCCCAGGAACCTGGGATCATGACCTGAGCCGAAGGCAGAGGCTTTAACCTACTGTGGACTACCGGAGACTCTCTGGGAGGTGGACGAGGTGGGGGCCCCCACTCTTTCCCTCCTGCTGTCCCATAGCTGGGGCCTCCTTCCTTCTCAGGGTCTCCTTAACCCAACCCTCCCGCCCCTGTCCCACTCGGTGCTGTTGAGTAGGGCCCTGCCAAGAACTGACCAACTCTTCAAGGAGCCATAGTGTGTATATGTGCACAAGCAGGGGCAGAGGGTTGCCTGGGGTCCGGGCCCAGGTGTTATCCCTGAACCCCTGGGGAGGGTGAGGCAGGGCAGGGACAGGTCAGTCCCAGATGGGTGGTTACTTCCCCATCCTCCACTCTAAACCTGGGTCCCAGTAGGTTTAACCTACTGAGCCACCCAGGTGCTTCAGAACACACATTTAAATGTATGGGAACTAAGTCAACTTATTCTAGTGAAATTTCTATTCTTTTTAGCTTTAAAAAGTTTATTTATATTTTATATACATTCAAATGTGGATTGGAAGGTAAAATAAAAATTGTTTATATAAGAATTGTACTTTTCATATTTTCCTTGTTTTATTATATAATAAAAATATATTTATTTTTAAATTTTATTTATGATTAATTAATTATTTTTTAATTTAAAAATTATATATTTATTGCAGCAGAAAATGCAATTTAAATTTGACCACATTGTTTTCTGGGATGCAGCTATGACCATGTCATATACACTGGTGAACTCACCAATGCACAGACTTTTGACAGGTACATGGAAGGGCATGTGTGGGTTATGACATCCTCAGTCTGGGAAAAGAGTATTGTCTCTGAGAAAAGCAGAACTCTGTCTTTCAGACAAACAATAGGAAAATCAGTTATAAGGGTATTCTAGTACTCAGGTAGGAAAGGAGAAAAAATAAATAAATAAAGGGAAATGTATGATGTTCCAGGGAGAGTTTGCAAGGCAAATTCAAGACCAGTTGGGAAATCGCATTAGTAGAACTTGTTGACAGTTATCATAGTGAACAGCATTTGCCAGGGGCTGTCATGCATAATTTTCTCTCAAATTTCTCTGTCTAGCATGGAAAATATAAATACAGATAGTTATAAATATGTGACATTATGCAAAGAAGTCATGAGACAATATAGCAAACACTATAAATTCCATGCTTTTATCAGCTGAACCCATCTAAATTCGGCTATAGCTATGGTCCAGAGTATCCAGCAGGCTGATAGCTTCATCTTACATCCTTTGCCTCAAGACTTTCCAGCACTTTGGGGGCTTACTCCACCAACACTGTAGGCTCAAGTGGAAATGCGGAATTAAGACACCAACACCAACCAGCAGAAGCCTTCAATCCATAGGGGCTGGTATTGGTAGTCCTGTGTTCTGATGGGACCATTGTGATGTGCATCCCCTAGAGAGTCTCAGGATGTCCCCATTGTTATTGCAGCCCAGTTTCCCACACTGGCAAAATGATTGACACATTCTTTACCTTACTTCATTGTCTCACTTTCCCTACTCACTTGTGCTTCCTGACTGCTTCCCAAATGGAATAGCTGCATTTGTCTGTTTCACCATCCTTTTTACTTTGGTTGAAGGATAAAAGGCTCACAAAGTAGAGTTGGAATGAGAGGTGGCATTAGAAGACAGTCTTCAGAATGAGCTTTGTGTCACTTGGTAAGATGTCAACAAGGGCTACACTGTTGTAGCTAATGGGATGGTGATACCCCTTGGCATGGTGCTAAACTTTGGCACAATGTAGCTTCCAAATGACTAAGATACTCACCATGATAGACAGGGATGAGGTACAGGTGGAAGCCCACTGCCATACACAGATTCTCCAGCCCCTGAAAAACATAAGACAATAAAAAGGATGGGGAAGCTGAATGGTATTTTCTGGACACCAAAAACAGGCAATAAGCTAGCCTCCTCTTGGGGAGGGAGATCACTGACATTTACATGGAAGAGATGAATATATGTTAAACTGTTAAATGAAACTGACAAAAAGAAACATTTCAATAGTATAAGTGAGACGCATCATTTTGTTGGGGAAAACTATAAGCAATTCTTTTGTTGGTTAGAGTGAAGGGGCTGGTGACAAATCTGAGCAATGTGTCCAACTCCAGGTCAAGCAGGCTTTTATGTGCCATTTAAGAAGAAGGATAGGATTTTATTCTATAGGTAATACGTAGTTATTCTTGAAGGCTCTCACAACTCCACCATAGAAAATTGTTTGACTATTGTATCATTTTTTTAAAGAATAGAACATAACGTGTACCATTATAGATGCATAGGAAAGCAGTTAATTTCTTAAATTTAATGAATGCTTAAGGCCATGAGAGTTTACTTCTTACAGAAGCCTATTGAGAAAACCTGAAGGGTTTAATAATGGAGCTTTCTACTGCTTTAGTTAAATATGCCACTCTTAAACTTGGATTCTTTGACATTAATATCAAATTGAATGGGACAACGTATTTCTCATTCACTTGTGGTCAGAAAGAGGATCGAACTAGAATACCTGAGACAAAATAGAATTCTTAACAAAAATATCTTAAATATGTCATGAAAGATTACTGTACTGCCTGAAATAATGAGGAAGGAATTCATCTCTGCTACTCCTTTTTAATTCTACATCTAGCCTTCAAAGCAAGAAACTCATACAGAAAACATAGTTTCTTAAATTATTTTCAATTTTAGTACTTTAAAATCAAATTTTTGGTTTTGAATTGAAAGTTAGAATTTTGTCCCTTAAAATTATGCAGCAAATGAGAAATTTGGTTTTCTCTTTGATTTGTGGTTTTCTAAGTGGCTATAAAAATTGGTTAACCAAAAAATTTGAATAAGGAACAACAGCATGACATTGCTATTGTTAAAAGAATTTTAATTTTAGATATGAATGTTGAATATAATTGTAACTAAATTTGCAAACTTTTTGGTGAATCAACAGGTGTATGTATGATCTCTCTGATTCCATGCTAGTTATTTAAACATTATGCTAAAATACTGTGTTAAGTAAATTATTAGCTGTGTACAGAACAATAAGGTTTATATTGTACTTACTTATCTTATTTATAATTCATTTTAATTACATTTGTATAAACCAATAATAAGGAAATTACTGGATCCACACCAGAAACTGTTCTGTTTGAGTTTTTTTTCCTATGATTAAGAGACTCTTTTCAAAAATCGTTTGAAAACTTTTTTTTCAATGATTAAAAACTCTTTTTTTTCTATTATTTAAGAGACTAAATTTAAAAAGTAAAACTTAAATCTTCAATTGTTTCAAGCTGTACTAATCAAACCATGTTAGTTTCAGTGCCAGAAAAATTAACAATCAAAATATCAATGTCTTAAATCAACAAAGCTTATTTTTTTTTGTCCTTTAATCTATACTAAATGTCCAACACAAGAAAGTTAGACAATGATTAGGAACAATGCTCTAAATAGCTACCCATAAATCCAGGTTGACTTAGGTTCAACAACATGATTGTCATTTTCTACAACTCAGGAAGAGAGAAGATGGGACCACTCCCAACTAGTGTTCTATATTCTAGTATAGAAATGACACCTACTAATTTTTTTTATAGCCCATTGGCCAGAAATAGTCACATATTCCCACCATGTTGCAAGAAGTCTTAAAATTTTCACATTCTATGGGCTTAGGAGATGCACACTTAGATTCCTTAAAATTAACATCAAATTCAATGGGACAATAAATTTTCATTCCCTTGTGTTCAAAAAGAGGATCAAATAGACTACTGGAAATAAAATATCAGACATATTAATAAAAATATCCTAAATATGTCATTAAAGATGACTACACAAAAAGCTACTGAAAATCCAGACAGTCATAGACATTAGTCACATCAAATGCATACTCTAAATTACTAAGGACTATAATTCAATCATCAAATTTTAAAGTGGAAACTGTAAATATCACATCATCATCACTATAAAGAACAATAACCATTTGTTTAAATTGTATGCTTTGAGTGTTTTTACATAATAAACTAATTTTCTTGTTTACAGTCCACAGAATTCTTTCCAATAAGTTCTCTTGGAACAAGTAGATATTAACACAACTACCTTGAATTTATCTAATCACTTCTTGTCAAGAAGCTGCAAAGCACATTTATTCAGGTTTGGTGAGTAATGCATGTAATCACATTTTCCTTGGTATTAGCAAAAATATTCTGAATTGAAATATATGTCAAATCATCTTTACTATACTTAGAGAAAATAATGAAATATTTGTATTCTCAAAATAAATGTAGTCTTTTTAACTCAGCATCATTTATTTCAATGCAATAATTGCCTTCTCCATTTCATCTTATCATTTCATATCCACTATTTTTATAGTTTACATTTTTTTATTGATTATCTATTTAAGCATACAAATGGAATATGTTGCAAAATCTGTATACATAATATGGATGTATTCCAGAAATTAATTATGTAGTGCAACTTATAACTATGACTTGATGTTCTAAAGCTTTCATTTCTCTTTGTTCCTGATACACTATGAAGAACACACACAATGACAAGTGGATTAAAAAGTAATGTACCCCAAATCAGTAGCAACTGTCATGTCTGGTTGGTAAGACTAAGGTATTACTCTTGGAGAGGTTTTCTGTGTTTCACTTTTTATCATTCATTCCCGTTATAATCTTGGTAACTGTAACACATAGTATAAAAATCACCCAAATGTAAAGTCATCAGAATTTCTAAGTTTAAAAAGTATTTTAAAAAAAAAACTGTATCTGCAGTTAAACTTTCTGTATTTGAATGTACTTAACCATTTATTAATTATATCAACTTTGGGAAATTATAATTTTTCACCTCTTGATTATGTCCCTTTAATGTATATTAATAAATATGCTAGTTGTCCAACAATATATATTTTTATCCATAAAGTTTTTCAGTGTATATGATCTTCCAAAACAAAAATTATATTTCTTGTTTTTTCTTTCCTTTATATTTATATATGTGGTGTGTTCTAACAAATGAAAGCTGTTACATATTTCTGGGTATATCAGGTTTACCTCTTTTTGATTTCTTCTTCCTCCTCTCTATCTTCCTACCCTTCCTTCCCAACCTCAAACACACTCCCCTACTATCCCACCCCCTCACCCTGGAACTGTCAGTGGGAAGGATCCTGAGTCTATGAGGACTTTATGGAATAAAACCATCTTATAAATTCTCCAGTTATTAAAGAAATAAGCATCTCTCTGCTGTAAGCTACTATTACTTTTGGTTTTATGTAAATTTTAGCTGCACAGGAATCTTCACTTGATATATGATAGCTCAAAGAATTATTGTGGGACATTTATTTGTATGCTATTTGTATAGCATGCTGCATTTTATTGGGTAAGTATTTAGTTAAATGTTACCTGTTTTAATAGTTACTTAAAACTATTTAAGTGAGTCCAAGCAAAAGAAGTCAATTTAAGAAACTTTTATTGGCAAACCTCTATTTCTAAACTTCGGAACCAAGAACAGAAAGCCAAGCTTCTATGCTTACCACACCCCCATCCCCCCAAAAAAAGAAAAAGAAAAGAAAAGAAAAAAAATTTCTTACAATTATTTCAGTGCACTCCCACTGAGTGCACTGAAATAATTGTAAGAAAACAAGAACTTATGCAACTTTCCACAATTCAGCTATCAACTAGGTTTTGTATGCATTTAAAGAAGTTTCAGGCAATCATTATATCACAGACAATTTGTCTGTACTTTAAAAATCTAAAACAAACTTTGTAGACCAACACCTAGCAATCACTTTTTACAATAAAAGACTTCATCAGATGTATATACCTCTTTGATTGATTATAGAACTCGACATTTGAAAATTTTTCTTCTGACCCTCAGTTTTAGACTAATAATAAACTGTTAAACTAGCTGTTGACTTTTTTAAATTCAAATTCAAGTATTAAAGTTTCTCCTTCAAACAAACGCTATAAAGGATATTTAAAGCATTTTTCTTATGAAAGATTGACTTCAAAAGATGGAATTCTTCTTCATATATAAGTCACAGATCTGCTTGTAACAGTGTATTATATTAACCCCCAAAGTTCAAGATTGTAAATTTTAAATATTTGCTGAATTTTTCCATACAATAAGTTTATACATTTTGAGTCCCTATTGCCAACAGAAGTCAGAGATGTAGTTTGGACACTGTTTATTGTTTTAATATTTGGTATTATGCTCTATTTATAGTAAGAGTCCAATATTTATTTTATTATGGGACCATCAGTTTCTTTTTTTTTTAAATTTTTTATTTTTTTATAAACATATATTTTTATCCCCAGGGGTACAGGTCTGTGAATCACCAGGTTTACACACTTCACAGCACTCACCAAAGCACATACCCTCCCCAATGTCCATAATCCCACCCCCTTCTCCTAAACCCCCTCCCCCCAGCAACCCTCAGTTTGTTTTGTGAGATTAAGAGTCACTTATGGTTTGTCTCCCTCCCAATCCCATCTTGTTTCATTTATTCTTCTCCTACCCACTTAAGCCTCCATGTTGCATCACCACTTCCTCATATCAGGGAGATCATATGATAGTTGTCTTTCTCTGCTTGACTTATTTCGCTAAGCATGATACGCTCTAGTTCCATCCATGTTGTCGCAAATGGCAAGATTTCATTTCTTTTGATGGCTGCATAGTATTCCATTGTGTATATATACCACATCTTCTTGATCCATTCATCTGTTGATGGACATCTAGGTTCTTTCCATAGTTTGGCTACTGTGGACATTGCTGCTATAAACATTCGGGTGCATGTGCCCCTTTGGATCACTACATTTGTATCTTTAGGGTAAATACCCAATAGTGCAATTGCTGGGTAATAGGCCACTCCAAAACTGCTAGAACTTATACAGGAATTCAGTAAAGTGTCAGGATATAAAATCAATGCACAGAAATCAGTTGCATTTCTCTACACCAACAGCAAGACAGAAGAAAGAGATATTAAGGAGTCAATCCCATTTACAATTGCATCCAAAACCATAAGATACCTAGGAATAAACCTAACCAAAGAGACACAGAATCTATACTCAGAAAACTATAAAGTACTCATGAAAGAAATTGAGGAAGACACAAAGAAATGGAAAAATGTTCCATGCTCCTGGACTGGAAGAATAAATATTGTGAAAATGTCTATGCTACCTAAAGCAATCTACACATTTAATGCAATTCCTGTCACAGTACCATCCATCTTTTTCAAAGAAATGGAACAAATAACCCTAAAATTTATATGGAACCAGAAAAGACCTCGAATAGCCAAAGGGATATTGAAAAAGAAAGCCAACGTTGGTGGCATCACAATTCCGGACTTCAAGCTCTATTACAAAGCTGTCATCATCAAGACAGCATAGTACTGGCACAAAAACAGACACATAGATCAATGGAACAGAATAGAGAGCCCAGAAATAGACCCTCAAATCTATGGTCAACTCATCTTCGACAAAGCAGGAAAGAATGTCCAATGGAAAAAAGACAGCCTCTTCAATAAATGGTGCTGGGAAAATTGGACAGCCACATGCAGAAAAATGAAATTGGACCATTTCCTTACACCACACACGAAAATAGACTCAAAATGGATGAAGGACCTCAATGTGCGAAAGGAATCCATTAAAATCCTTGAGGAGAACACGGGCAGCAACCTCTTCGACCTCTGCCGCAGCAACATCTTCCTAGGAACAACGCAAAGGCAAGGGAAGCAAGGGAAAAAATGAACTATTGGGATTTCATCAAGATCAAAAGCTTTTGCACAGCAAAGGAAACAGTTAACAAAATCAAAAGACAACTGACAGAATGGGAGAAGATATTTGCAAACGACATATCAGATAAAGGACTAGTGTCCAGAATCTATAAAGAACTTAGCAAACTCAACACCCAAAGAACAAATAATCCAATTAAGAAATGGGCAGACGACATGAACAGACATTTCTGCAAAGAAGACATCCAGATGGCCAACAGACACATGAAAAAGTGCTCCATATCACTCAGCATCAGGGAAATACAAATCAAAACCACAATGAGATATCACCTCACACCAGTCAGAATGGCTAAAATCAACAAGTCAGGAAATGACAGATGCTGGCGAGGATGCGGAGAAAGGGAAACCCTCCTACACTGTTGGTGGGAATGCAAGCTGGTGCAGCCACTCTGGAAAACAGCATGGAGGTTCCTCAAAATGTTGAAAATGGGACCATCAGTTTCTTAAAAATAAAGCACAATTAGCCAAATTTTACTCTTAAATAAAATTTCAGATTTATGATATTCAAGTCAATGAATATATTTATTCCATTGACAATGATGTATTTATCTATAAATCTTTTAAGTCCAAGGCAAACTAAATGGTCAGATTAATTGGGACATTATTCCTCTTTCTTAACCTTTAACTAAATATATTATAGTTAGTGTTAATTGATATTTTAGACTACTTTTAACTTTTATATTCAAACTAAAATAGCAAAGATTATTTTCCATGTAGACATTTATAAGATGATATAAATTTTATAATAATAAAAAATAATAAATAATAAAAATATCTAAAATGTGTGTATTTTGACCTAAAATATAGTAAAAGTATTTAAGTTTTTATGGGTTTTTTTCTATTAAGAATAAGCAACAAAACATGTCTAGGAAACACATACAAATAAGAAAATTATTAAATAATCTTAAATCACTTTATTCCAGTAAATTTGGTGATTCTTATGAGCAAATTGGATTAGATGTTTGTTAATTCCCTATTCAACCAAATACATGAAAGAATTTTTTAATCTTTCAAGGTAGTCTCAGGTCATTTTTAAATACTGATGTGGTTTTTAAATGTCTTGGAGGGTAGCATTTTATCATTTCCTTTTAGCATGTTGAAACAAAGAAATGCATATACTTTAGAAAGGACATTAAAATGTATATCAATTATATGTGATCATTAAAAAATTAGCAAAATATATTCATATATAGTTTTCCTTTGTATAAGAAATTGTTATATTAAAATTCACCCAAATAAAAAATCTATCCCTTCTCTAATTTTGATTCCCTCTACCTCAAACTTCCTATTTTAAAAGACTTGAAAAAAAAACAGTGAAAGAAGCTATTTCAATTATTTTAAGTTTTTTTTTTTGTTTTGGTTTGGTTTTTGCTTTTTTTTAATTGGAGAGAGAGGGAGCACAAGCAGGTGGGAGGGACTGAAGGAGAGGGAGAAGCAGACTCCCCACTGAGCAGGAAGTCTGACTTGGGACTCAATCCCAGGACTCCAGGACCATGACCTGAGCCAAGGGCAAACCGTTAACCAACTGAGCTACCCAAGGTATTTTGATTTTTGCTTGAAATCTAAACAGTGGTATATCGGAGTGAACATAAGGTTCAACCCTCTTTATCCAACAGCATATAAACTTCTTTCTTCCATTCATCTGTTGATGGACAAATAAATGTAAACTTCTTTCTTCCAAAATTTATTGAGAATAAAAGATAAACCTGGCACCATGTGAACTTTTGAACTTCCTTGTTAGAATAAAAAAAAAGAAAAAAGAATTACATTTCCAACTGCTTGTGTAAAAACATATCCAAAATAGTAATGGGAGAAGAATGGTGAGTTATATAAAAATAAAGAGTGCATGAATAATAACATATAGGTAACAAAAACATTCCTTCAAATCTAACAGAATAAAAGGTACAATTATTAAGTATATTTTAATTTCATGAATATACCTTTCATTTTAAGATTATTTTAAAATAGTATTTCAAGTCACTAAATTAAAAGGAGGAAGAAAATCTCATTTATTAATCTGATTTTGTATGATCATATATATTATCCCTTTTATTCTTCTACAGCAATAAAGATAATGTCCAAGATCTTTCTAACTCTAAAATAAGGGATCACAACCACAATTCTGTACTGTCTTAAACATACTCAGCTGTTTGTACAACACTATGCAGAGTTTCATTGCACCACAAATAATCCTCTAAACTAAAATTAGAACATTATTATTACACCCAGTTTTAGAAAGATGAAACACACCCAGGGGTGCTAAATGACTTTTCTGAGTTTATCTAGGTAAATAATCCAGGATTTCTGTTTTTCCACTTACATAAGGGTTTTAATCATTTTATGTTGCATACCACTGTAGGATTTTTGCTCTATGACTTGTTACTAGGCATGTACATTGTGACAGAAAATTACATATAATTTAAATGACTATTACTTTTCTTCCTTTGAAAAATAAAAAAAATAAGTGACTATTTTAGAAAATAAAGCTAAGAAAATTATCAAATATAAAAAATATATAAAAATGCAACATGGAGGCTTAAGTGGGTAGGAGAAGAATAAATGAAACAATGGGATTGGGAGGGAGACAAAGCATAAGTGACTCTTAATCTCACAAAACAAACTGAGGGTTGGTGGGGGGAGGGGATTTGGGAGAAGGGGGTGGGATTATGGACATTGGGGAGGGTATGTGCTTTGGTTGAGTGCTGTGAAGTGTGTAAACCTGGTGATTCACACACCTGTACCCCTGGGGATAAAAATATATGTTTATAAAAAATAAAAAATTAATTAAAAAAATTATTAATGGTATTACTAGTCCAACTAAATCAAATTTTATTTTCACTTTGATGCATTCCCATTTTTTTATTCTTCATCTATGTCTAATCATACTATAGTAACTTTTTTGGTATTTTTTATGTTTAAATGTTTTTACTGATGTATAGTTGAAACAATGTTATGTTAGAGTCAGGTGTACAACATAGCAATTCAGTAGCTGTATATGTTATGGTATACTCACCACAAGAATAGCTATCATCTATCACCATACAACACATCATGATACCATTGACTATATTCCCTATGCTGTAACCTATATTCTCATAACATTCATCCCATAATTGGAAAACTGTATATTTCCAGGATCTTTTTTTTAACCATTTACTCTGTATTCTTTTCTCCTCTGTGAGATTTTTCTCTTTGAAGTAAAAGTTCTTGAAAAACAGAAACTCATTTACATAGCTTATTTTAACATGTCTTTATAAAAAGGATGTTAAATATGCTTTTGGTGGAGGACATTAATTTTATTAGTCTCCAATGTGTGACAATATTTTGCATATTTATCATATTATTATTAATAAATGAAATAATGAATACTATCTAAATGTTGCTTCAAATAAAGTAGTCCTTTGCTAATTATATTCCAAAAATAATAATAAACTTCATTTCTTACATATATTATTACAAATACCTTAAAACAACACAAGTCACTTGTTAATATGGGAGACTTTTTACTATTCTCTAATAAAAGCCTTGAAAGCTAAACTTTGGAGCATAAATCCTTCAGAGTAAATCTTGATTCTTATCCACATCTATTTGAACTTTTTTATGTCAACTTTCTGTGTTTGTTTTATTTTGTATGTTGTCTTAGATAGACTCTCAATATGTGATGAGAACTTCATTCTGTTTAAACCTGCTTCTCTAGGTAATAAAAGAGATCCACTGGTAAGCTGTGTTTTCTGTGACCAGGGTTGTGGCCATGGCTTGCCAGCTGACTGATTGTCTAGTTTGACTGCTATATCATAGCATGATTATTAGGAGAGAGAAATTATAAAAACAGCCTCCTTTCTTAAACGGGGATTAATTTATTTTAGCTCTTTTTAAAAAAATCTATTCTCCCACCCTATGAAAATTAAAAGTTAGTCTTTAAAATTAGAGTCCATTTATATAAGTAACAATATAAAATGAACCTTTTGGAATTTAGAATCAATTATTGTGTGGTCCCCTTAATTCTGCTTGTTGAGGTATTCATTTTTAAGCAGGTCTTTCTCTTTTGGTATTCCATGGCTCTTTCTGGATGACCAAGAATAAATTCACACAGTCATCCTCAGCTCACAGAGACTAGATTTCCTTATTATATTTCCTTTTTTGCAAAAATAACACTTTTTCTAATTATTTGTATACTACTTATTTTTATAATTTAATTTAATTTAATATTTTTCAGTGATTGAAATTCATTGTTTATGCACCACACCCAGTGTTCCATGCAATACGTGCCCATCACCAGGCTCAAGCAACCCCTCAACCCTACAAAACCCTGTTTATTTCTCAGAGTCCACAGTCTCTCATAGTTTGTCTCCCCCTTTTATCTTCCCCAACTCACTTCTCTTCTCCATTTCCCAAAGTCTTCTGTGCTATTCCTTATGCTCCACAAGTAAGTGAAACCGTATGATAATTGACTCTCTCTGCTTAACTTATTTTACGCAGCATAATCTCCTCCAGTCCCGACCATGTTGATAGAAAAGTTGAGTATTCATCCTTTCTGATGAAGGCATAATACTCCATAGAATATATGGACCATATCTTCTTTATTTATTCGCCCATGTTCATTGAAGGACATCTTGGTTCTTTTCACAGTTTGGCAATTATGGCCATTGCTGCTATGAACATTGGGGTACATGGCCTTTCTTACCACTACACCTGTATCTTTGGGGTAAATACTCAGTAGTGCATTGCAGGGTCATAGGGAAGCTCAATTTTTAATTTCTTAAGGAATCGCCACACTTGTTTTCCAAAGTGGCTGCACCAACTTGCATTCCCACCAATAGTGTAAGAGGGTTCCCCTTTCTCCACATCCTCTCCAACACTTGCTATTTACTGTCTTGTTGATTTTGGCCATTGTAACTGGTGTAAGGTGGTATCTCAATGTGGTTTTGATTTCCCTGATGGCTAATGATGATGAACAGTTTTTAATGTGTCTGTTAGCCATTTGTATGTCTTTTTTGGAGAAGTGTCTGTTCATGTCTATTTCTTTATGTTAAATGAACTCAACTGTTACAAAAAATTTAAGAATGAAAGTTGACATTTCCTGAAATATTACCCTATTAAGATATTCACAACTAACTTTTTTAAAATAAAACTTTTGGGGAGCCTGGTTTGCTCAGAGGGTTAAAGCCTCTGCCTTCCACTCAGGTCATGATCCCAGGGTCCTGGGATCAGGCTCTCTGCTCAGCAGGGAGCCTGCTTCCCCCTCTCTTTCTCTCTGCCTGCCTCTCTGCCTACTTGTGATCTCTATCTATCAAATAAATAAATCAAAACTTTTAAAAAATAATAAATAAAACTTTCATATATTTTAATGTATATGCATATGTATATTTGCATGTGTGTGTGTAAATATTCCCATCTGAAGCCACTCTACTTAAAATCTTATAGTAATGTGTACATACATTTGTGTTTATTGTTGTCACTTTTTACTTGACAAAAATGGGATTTTTTTCCTCTTGGCATAAGGACAGCATTACAGGTCACATAATATTTCACTGAGTGGATAAACCAGTATTTATTCCAGCATCTGTTAATGAATGAATATTTACTGTGTTTCCAGATTTTTCTTCTTTCAAAAATACTGTAATAAACATTGTTTTCTACATATTCTTATGTTTTGCTGTTTTTACCTATGAAGCAGATTTCATGAGTATGTTTGTTGGGTCAAAATATGTGTATTTATAACAATATATATTAAGAAGCTGTTTTCCATTTTTTTTAATGACTCTAAAATTTGCATTCCTAATAGTAATCTGAGTTTATTCATTTTGTCATTCCACTCAACATAAACTATTTTAAATTTTACTTATTCCTTCATGCATCCATTGATGCATTTATTTATGCTTGGATTAATTTGATGAGTGAAAAATAATATCTCATTTTTTAATGCACTATTCCTTAATTACTGGTAAATTTGAGCATATTCACCCATTTGTGAATATGGATAATCCTTTATTGAAGTGCTTATTTATATACTTGCCCACTCTCCCATTATTATCTTTTCCTAATTAGTCTGTAAGCTTTTATTGTAAAGTGTAGGTGTTATCCTTTATTTGCTGTGTTATCTGAAAATACTCTAATTTGTCATGTTTCTGAATTATTTTATATTGTATATTCTAAATAATTTTAATTTCTTCAACTTTTTCTCCCGGAGTTAATGTATTAGCTAAAATTACCTATTACTACTAAAATTTTTAAGATGTTTATTCTATACTTACTCAATTAAATTTAACAACTGAAACTATCTGAAATTTCATTTTATTTGTGGTTTGTTGTAGACATGAATTATTTTCTTCCTGGTAAATAAATTACTATGGCCCCATTTGTTATGTTAACTCACTCTTTTCTGCTTAGTTGAAATACAAACTTGGTCATATATTAAATCCTCATATTTTCTTTATTTTTAATGTATTTTTCTTTTCATAATGCAATATTGTTATGTTTTAAATGTGGGTGGATTTACTGCAATATATATCTGGTAAGTTCCCCTCATGATTCAACTTTTTCACCAAATTATTACATATCAGATATTTCTCCTTCCATACAAAATTCAATGCTGTAATATAATGTAAAAGATACTATTATCATTATGTTTGAAATAGAATTAAATTGGTCAAATAATTTAAGAAGTATTCACATTAAGTCTTTCTAAATATATTTATAGATATCACATATTTCAAAGTTCTAGACAGAATGTAAATGACTACTATTATTGTAAGTGAAGTTCTTAGAATTTGTACTTCAAATTCTATTGCACATCCCCATATTGGGACTTTTGTACTTCAAATTCTATTGCACATCCCCATATTGGGACTCCTGAAGAGCTCCAAGGTCATGGGTCAGCTCACTTCTGACCAATGGGAATCACTAGGTTTCAAACGTTTTATGTCAGGAGTTTTCTGAAGATGTAAGAAACTATTCCCCCAAAAACTATTGTTTAAAATGTGATGATGAATGATTCAATGACAGCAAAATAAAAATCATCCCTTGTGCTCATGAATAGACACGTGAGCATGTAAAGAGAGTACTCTAAATGTTCACAAGTTATTAGATAAGCATTTCACTAGTAACTCAGAATTTCCATGAGAAAGGAGTTCTTATTTGAATATTTTATGGGAATTCTACTAAAGTTATTTTAATAGGCAGGCTAACATCTGGTTAAAGAGATCTCATTCAAGATTTTTGGTTATAACACAAATATTTTACTTAAAATATTTGTTGGTTCGCTGGTGCATCCAACTGAGTTGGATCAAACTCTGATTGGCTGATTGAAAACTCTTTATATATCCTTCAACTCTTCCTATGTCTCTCTTAAAGAATTGCAATAATTATCGATTAAGAATTTTTTAACCCTTTGACAATCTAACTTCATAGCCAAATATACCCTTGACTTCTATGCCTGTTACTTAAAGTTATCTTCAAGGTATTAGTAAAAATTTTCATTTCCTCCTAAGAAAACAGTGAAAATCTTAAAATCTGTCAAGGCTTGTGAAGATTCTCCATTCCAATTAAGTCCATGTTTTTCATCATTTTATAATCCACATTGTGTGAGTTGTCTGTTTTTGTGACTCAAAAGCTATTTAATCGATTAAGTTTAAATTTAATTGTGAGTAGTTCTTTTGTATGAAGAGAGTGGATTTCTGGCTTAGTGAATGTTTCATTTTACTATACCTTAATTTTATACAAACATTGGAATTTGAAAGATATAAAATTTAAAGTCATTTTACATACCAAAGTCAAAAGCATTCCATTTGTGAGACATTAGTCTCTGGAACTAGACTGTGTTCTCATTAATACTACTCTTGTTATAAGCAATTGGACTTTAGGCAAATTAGTTATATTTTGTGCCTTCAATTTTCTTATACCGAGGATTAAATGAGTTAACAACACGGGCAATTGCTTATAAAGCTGCCAATATGTTATTTATCATTATTGTTTTTATCTGACTCAACAATTTTGAATTGTTAACTAAGAATTTCACTTATAAACACATGTAGACACAGGTTCAATGATTTACACCTATCCAATCAAGAAGCAGTCATGTCTTATTACCAAACCAAGGTTTATTGTTTTCTTATCCAATTCACTTTTACATGCTGCTGCAGCCAAGTTCTATTTGTATATATGACATTTAAAATAAAAAAAAAGAAAAAATCAAGCTCTTGAGAATGTCTTGTTGAGCATTGGAATGGCTGAGTCTGGGCATCTCAAGTGTTTGTCTTTTTTGGGGGGAACAGTGTATATTTTACTCAACCATCAATAGTTCAGTGCTTACTATGTTCCAGGCTCTGTACTATGCTCTGGTAAGAACTAATAAAGAAAGTTCAGTCCCATTTATAAAATAAGAGTTTAGATTAAATAACTGCCAAGGATCATTCTTCTACCTCCCAAATTAGAATAGTTTATGTGTATTATATCAAATTAAAAACTTTGAATACTTATAGTACGGCTATAAGGGAAAATTAATCTCATTAATAAATTAATCTTATTGCAAACTAACCTATTTCTAAAAACAGTTTAGTAACATATATGGATATATATATACACATAAAATAACATCAAATATATAAAAATGTATATCACTATATATATTTTTCCCTGTAAAGCAGTTTCCAAAATTCAAGACAGTATTTCCTAAGTATTATAAACATGTATTAACTGACAAAACCTTATCAGTTTCAGTGTTGGCTCCTTGAGTTAATAGATGTATAACTTTAGCCTATTTCTTTAATTTCTTGTGCTTCCAGTTAGTCCATATAAAGCACTTGAAATATTACCTGGATTATAAAAAGTGCTTTGTAAGTGTTAGCTCATGTATTTTTATTACACTTAAATAAATGTGATCAATCTGTTAATTTCCACCTTGTCCTGATAAAGGTTGCAGCATGTAAACAAAACTGTATCTTCTCATCTTCTTGATCTAAACAAAACGGATCAAGAAAGACTGTGCACTAAGCTCTCACTGCTCTAGATGTCCTATCATCTAGCTTTAAAGATTAAGGGAAAGGTCCCCATTTTTTTTTTTTTTAAGATTTTATTCATTTATTTGACAGACAGCACAAGTAGGCAGAGAGGCAGTCAGAGAGAGAGGAGGAAGCAGGCTCCCTGCTGAGTAGAGAGCCTGATTCAGGGCTCGATCCCAGGACCCTGGGATCATGACCTGAGCCGAAGGCAGAGGCTTTAATCACTGAGCCACCCAGGTGCCCCAAAGGTCCCCATTCTTGAGATAAGATTATTCTTTTTCTAGGAAGAATCAAAATTGAGTACTAATATTCATACAAGACCTTGCCTACTCACATCTCTATTAATCTGTAGGAGTTTAGTCACATTCCCTTCCCTCACTAATTCTGCTTCAATTTGTCTCATCACTAGTGATAGAAGTATCCACATAAATGATCCTTCCAACATTTTGATCATTAGTACTTGAGCTCTCTCATCCATCATATTTTTCCATTCTCTCCTACGATTATATGTTGGAGGCCACGGCACGGTTGGAATCATGGATCAAACCAGGTCCTGATTTGTGTCTCCTTTAAAGTCCAGACGCTTTGATAAGGGGTTAAGGACAGGAAAGTTGAGTAATACTGAGAAAAGGTCTGTGCTATGTGTCATGTGCTCGCCTACGTGACTTCCCACACGTTCTCCCTACAGAAGGACAATATGGGTCATAAATTCTTAGTTGGTCCTTGTTGTTCCTGTACTGCCCATAACCCACTCCCTGGTTGATTATAACTTCTTGTATCAATAGTAGCTAATAGCATTAGCCGTGACTACCTGGCATCACAAGATTTGTTTAGTTAATGTAAACTTGTTATAGGAACTTGCGGTTATCTGACTAGATACTGATATATTACTCCTTCTATTGTGGTCTGCCTTACAAAAGCTTGTAAGATGTGGAATAAAATCGGCACTGTTGGACATCCTCCTCAGTGCCCCTCCTGCCCCCATCTCTCTGCTTCTCGAATTCTTTTCTTCATCCTCTTACCCTCACATTCCTGGTCGATTTGTCATGCTGGCCACAACAATTATACACTGTAATTCATGATTATCATTAAATTCAATGTATCTATAAACTCAATTTCAACCATCTCAACTTCTAACCATTATCATCAATCTGTCCAGCTCACTTTTTCTGGTACCCTAATTCCAACACAACTTTCACCCTGCCACTAAGGTTTGTTAATCTTCTCAACTTTTCACGATTTTTACCTCCCTTTATATCTTTCCTTCTCCTTTTCTAGCTTACAATCCATTAAAAAGAAAAAAAAAACTTTTAAAAGCATTATATTTCTTGTCCATTAAATTTGTTATTTCTTTATGATCATAGGAGAAAATTCCATCCTGATTTAAATCATTCTCCTCTGGTTCTTAACCTATACCCACACAGCTGAAAATAGCTGGACAAAACACAACCATCTTGACTCATGGTTAAAAATCATGACATAAACCTCAAGTGAATCCTCAGTGCTGCTTGGCAATTGAATTACATTTGTCTAATCCGTCCACCTTCTTCATATCTTAGACCATTTCTCATTACTTTATACATTCTTTTCAAACATCAGTCATCTATTCTCAATCCTCAATCTAAACCTCTTTATGCCTAAGAAAATCAAAGCAATAAGAAAATGTGTTTTCACTTCCATATCTCTAGCAGCTTCTCATGCTTGTATCCATTTTTCTGAATTCTGTCACTCAAATTGTACTGTTCATTGGTAACTAAAGCCAATATATTCTCTTTGCCTTTTCATTCCCTCTTTCACAATGAAATGCAACATTCTCAGAATTATGTCATCTCTATTACATAATCACATTTTTCACAGGTGTGTCAACATGGTGTTATTTTTCCCAGCTTAAAAAAAAAATCCGTCTCTAGAACTTATCCTTCACTGACCCACCATCTCTCTCTAACCCTTTTACATGAACCTTCCTTAAATGAGTGCTCTATACCTTTGCTATTCAAAGACTGGTCCTTGTACCAACAAACACCACTAACATTATCTGCAAAATTGTTAGTAGTGCAGAATTTTTGAACTCCATCCTGGGCCAACTAAATCAGGATCTATATTGTGACAAGATTCCCAGGTGATTTATATGTACATTAAAGTTTTAGAAACATTCGTTTATACCTCTTTCTAAATTTACTTTTTCCATTCTAAAATCCTTCACAATCCAGATTCACTCTTAGAGCTCCGCTAAGCATCTATAATGCACTGTAATAATTCTGGAGCCCTTTTGGTATTGTGGGAAGATGAATGAGATAGTTTATATTCTATAGTCTTCTGATTAAATTTAAGTATTTCAAGAGAGATCTTCTCAGCTGTGACTTTCACAAGTGTTTTTCCTATTTACATTTCCTTTTAATAATTAGATGAGAATGTCAATGGAGTTAAAATCATTCATGGTCTTGTGAAAAAATTATTTTAAGTCAAGATTTGTTATTTTGACTAACTACAATTAGCTAATATATTTTAATTGCTATTTCTAAATATGTTTGTGTTTTTATTAATAATTGCCAATGTCTATAGGTAATATATGAATTACTGGGAAAGATGGTCTTTTTTGAGCTCGATCTAGTCATTTTTCATGATACAGAAAGGCCAGTTGGTCATAGACTGCCTATTCTTTATCTTATTTTGAACTATTTATATAAAGCAGTACAACTTTTTCTTCTAAACCACACTCTCAGTCTTAAAATGGAGTAAATTTTCTACCTCTTAGAAAAAAGGTCTTTATGGGTTTATAGCTGTCTTTCTAGGTTCTTCCTTTCTTTGCCCAACTTAAAACCTGTCTAGTGTCTTATTGGTGGAAGTGACTGTTTAGCCATAATATTGTCTGGAAAACTCCTAAATGCATTGGGAAGAATATTGGTTTTGTACTTTTAAGCCTGTTTTAAAAATTTGCCTTCCCCTCTGGTTACTTGAGTAACCTTGAACAGATTGTTATTAAACCTATAAATGAAAGAAGATGGGATTGGGAGGGAGACAAACCATAAGTGACTCTTAATCTCACAAAACAAACTGAGGGTTGCTGGGGGGAGGGGGTTTGGGAGAAGGGGGTGGGATTATGGACATTGGGGAGGGTATGTGTTTTGGTGAGTGCTGTGAAGTGTGTAAACCTGGTGATTCACAGACCTGTACCCCTGGGGATAAAAATATATGTTTATAAAAAATAAAAAATTATATTAATAAAAAAAAACAAAACAAAAAAACAAAACAAAAAAAAAACCTATAAATGTCATTGGTCTGCACTGTTAGAAAGAATAGCATCATTTGCTTTATGTTCTTGTAGTGAATAGAGTATCTGGTGTATAGGAGATGCTCAGTAAAATACAGCATATATCCATTTCTTCTTCTTTGATGGAATTTGAATTGGTAAAATCTCTCAAGTTCCCCTCGCCTCCATTGGTCAAGTGGAATTCTTTTTTTTTTTTTTTAAGATTTTATTTATTTATTTGACAGAGAGAGAGATCTTCTTCTTTGATGAGGCTTATTTAGGTCTTAGGTATTTGTATTTGGAAGAGATTTTCTACTACAGGGAGGAAAAGAGCCTATTCTACCGTGGCTTCAAAGAAGGTTGGCTAAAATTCTGTAAATTAATTTTCATTTGGTACCCAGTCCCTAAATTCAATTTTATTAAATAATTGATTTGTATCATTAGATACTAGCTCAAGAGATAAAGCAACAAAATCATACAAAAGTTCAAAAATTAAACAAAATTCTAATTTACTATAAAAAATCTAAATATTGTGCCAGAACTATTGAAAAGTATACATAGATGAGAGACAAAATCAATTATTGAGCTAAACACTTTATGCATTTCTTAAACTCTGTGTTAACTAGCTACCTTCTGAAACTTATTTTGTTTTCAAATAATATTTGCCAAAGTCAAAAAGTTTGTCATTTTAAGTTCATAATAATACTGAGGAAATATCAAAGCCACATTTCAAATCATCACTGTCAAGTCAGTTACCTCTCCAAATGAAAAATTTACTCATTTATATATTGTTTAAAATAATTTCACAATCAATCAAATCTAATCTCCAAAGCCCCAAATAGACCAGAGCACACTATACATTCATTTGATTATGCATACTACAGGTATTAACTTAATAAATAAATTGGCTGCTGTGAACCATGCTGGTAACAATAACTTAGGTAACGAACATTGTGAAATTCAAAAACCTTTATCCCTGATTTCAAATTACCTTCTTGCTGATTTTCAGTTCCCAGAATGAAGCATACATTTTCAGAATCACATAACATTTTTCTTCCTGGTGTTTTTTCCCACATTAATATTAAATACTTTAAGGTCCAGTTTAGCTATCACTTCTAAATATGAGTCTTCTGATTCCCAGGAAGATTTTTTTCTCTTGTCTTATACTATACTACATTGAGTGACCTTGGTCACATTATATAATCTCTATAACTTGTGAAATGTATGAAATAGATGTAAATATCTTTTAAAAGTGTCTAGAACTTAGTACAAACTATGTCATGCAAACTTCTTTATTATTATCATTGTCATTATATTTGTTTTAGCATAGTTTTATTTTCCACTAAGCTGTAATATTCCTAAATTCAGGAATAAGTCATCCTTTTGATTTATAAAACCAATCACAATGCCTACATTCAGGTGTCCAGAAATGTATGAAAATAAATAAAGGAAAACTAATAGTTTAATATCAACATAAGAAATTACGCAGGGAGAGAGTGGTAAAACACAGCATTTCATCCTGAGTGAGGGGACATAACAGTGACCTGTGCCATACTTCAAGATTTGGAGAAATTGCTAAAGGAAGCATTCTCTGGGGAGAAAAAGGGAAAAGAAAAAGGATTGAAAAGAAGTTTGACAGATGTTATTACACCAGAATTTGGCATCCTCAGTTAAAAAAAGGAAGAAAAAGGGGCGCCTGGGTGGCTCAGTGGGTTAAAGCCTCTGCCTTCGGCTCAGGTCATGATCCCAGGGTCCTGGGATCGAGCCCCACATCGGGCTCTCTGCTCCGCAGGGAGCCTGCTTCTCTCTCTCTCTCTCTGCCTGCCTCTCTACTTGTGATCTCTCGGTCAAATAAATAAAATTTAAAAAAAAAAAAAAAGGAAGAAAAAAAAGAGAGAGAGAGAATTATTGTACTGGTAATCGTTCCATTAGTGTGTGATAAGAGACCTTAAAATTCATTAGTTTGAAACAATCAAAATGTATTTTTACTAATGATTCTGTAGGATGACTGGACTCAGCTGCAGAGTATTTTTCCTTGTTATATTTGCTGAAGTCACTCTTATGAAGTCACCTGAAAAATGCCTGGGGCTGGAATATCCAAAAAAGCTTCATTCTCAGGTTTGGCCCAGTTTGGAGTGGCTAGAATATCTAGAATCTGGCTGGTTCATTATTTTTTTAAAGATTTTATTTATTTATTTGACAGGCAGAGATCATAAGTAGGCAGAGAGGCAGACAGAGAGAGAGGAGGAAGCAGAGTCCCTGTTGAGCAGAGAACCTGATGCAGGTCTCAATCCCAGGATCCTGAGACCATGACCTGAGCCAAAGGCAGAGGGTTTAACCCACTGAGCCACGCAGGCGCCCCTGGTTCATTTTTTTTTTCCTCTCTCTCTCCTCTCTGTCTCTCTCCTTGACCTCCCATTATTCATTAATCTAATCCAAGCTTCTGTTCATAGTGCCCAGATCCCAAGAGGATGAAATCTATAAGACCTTCTAAGACCTAGGTAGAAAAGTCACACAAGATAACTTCCACCACATTTTATTGGCCAAAATAAAACCCAAGGACCAGCCTATGTTCGCAAGAAGAGAAATTTCTGTGGGAAGAGTGGCACCACTTATTCACAGGAGAAGTGGCATACTAGTACAAGGATAGGAGGTATTATTGGTGGCCATAACTGTAGATGATCTACCATTATCATCTTTTTGGCAGCAAAAAGTCACACCTGTTGTGATAGATTTTTATTAAGAGAGGTGAGGATAGTGACAGAAGCACTGTAAATTTCTTTCTTTCAGGTTTTTGGTTTTGTTTCATTTTACTTTAAATAGTTCTCAAAATTCTTCATGAATATAACTGCCAAGTAATTACAACATGGGCAATCATGTCATACAAAATATTTAGAACATAGAAAAAAAATGACATGTAATAGTTGAGATATACTCTCAGATCTTTGATGTTTGGCCATGTCCTTCCCAGTTTTAGCTGAATAGAAAGTCTCATCCCAAATGTCCAACCATATCTCTCCTCCTAGACCACATGAATAAACTATTCCAAATTACCCAGAAGTAGTCAGCACAATCCTTCATGAACTACATAAATATTTAATAGTAGATATAAATATTATATATGACATATTTAGCTAATTAATTATGAATTCATTTTGTTGATCAAGCACTATAGAATCCAATTTGACACTCCTTTGAAGATGGACTGAGTACAGTGGATGAACCCACATCAGGTCAGGCAAAGGATTAACAGAGTGACTGCTATAACTAAGCAAATGACTGCTCCTGAGAAGGTAAACACCTGATATCTCCTTTGTCATTTTCAGTGTGATGTTTATGTCCAATGCCATAATTAAAGTGTTGTGTATAAAGAGTTATTGAGATATATTGGAATTTGAATTGGTAAAATCTCTCAAGTTCCCCTCGCCCCCATTGGTCAAGTGGAATTCTTTTTTCTTTTTTTTTAAAGATTTTATTTATTTATTTGACAGAGAGAGAGAGAGAGATCACAAGTAGGCAGAGAGGCAGGCAGAGAGAGGAGGAAACAGGCTCCCCACGGAGCAGAGAGCCCGATGCGGGGCTCGATCCCAGGACCCTGGGATCATGACCTGAGCCGAAGGCAGAGGCTTTAACCCACTGAGCCACCCAGGCGCCCCTCAAATGGAATTCTTAAGATGCAAATAGATAGAATCTGAGAGAAGCACAGCCTATCAATTATCATATATTCACTCAATACAACTAATCTATTCAGCCTGTTCTACAATTAAGTAAAAAATTATGGTGAGGGAAATCCACATCACTAGAGGAACAGAGGCTTAATCAGTAGTGAGTAAGTGACATGTATGCAAGAAAGGTCCAGATACAACAGCAGCTACAACATAACAAGAACCACAAAGTTTGAGGACAAGAGAAAGGAAAATTAGGGAAGAAAAAAAAAAAAAAAAACTGAAGCAGCACAGTTTCACATAGTTTTGTCATATAAATGTAAGCTTCTACAGGAACATTTAAAAACATGAAAAATATATGACGGTAAGGCACCTAAAGAAGCAAGAAAAAAACAAGCAAACAGAAACAAGGAGCAGATGTTCTGTACAAAGTATTATAAAAATGAAATAAATGATAATTATGAAACACAAGATTTATAATATAACTGATACAATCTAGATTTCCTATATAGGTTGCACTATAACCAATGTATATCAGAACATTTCCAGAAAACAGTTACAGTCTGTCCACTTCAAATAGACCTTTCAAAACAGACCTTGAATAGACCTTTTTTTCCTAGGTGGCACTAGTGCGAGGCTTTCATGTCATCACAAACACATTTTGAAAGGTTGAAACACTTATTGTTACTATTTTGTCATCACTATCATCTGCCAAGCACCAGTGACTTTCAATGTTTCTTCCACACCCTTTTCTAGTACTCTATCTAAGGTACTAAAGTTTTCTGAAATTCAAGTTATTATCAATTGAACAAGTCATTTTTCTTTCTGTTCTTTCATTTCAAAGAGAGTATGAAATCATGAGAATATAAAGACTTCAGAATAAAAGAGAAGTGGCTTTGAATCCTTAACATTTACTGGCATTTAATTTCTTACTCTCATACTGTGATGTCCTGATTTAGAGACTTAAGGTACAATAAAAAATCTCAATCTCCACCTTCACCCAGTGATCCAAAGAATATAATTAGGTCATTTATGTGCTCAAATTGAAAAAAATTCAGGCCACTCCTTTTTATTTGGCAAAAATCGTTCAGGTGTTTATACAAATGACAAATGTCATTTAATCCATCTCATTGTTTGATCCATGATTTAGAACAGCTATTTTTTGAAAATTTGTAAGTTCATAACTACTACCATAAGCAGGTGGTTCAGAGTAACATTCTGCATTCCTGGTATAGTCACAAAGCTGGAGGCATCCAGAATATTGGCTATCAAAAGAAATTTCCCTTAAATGCTACTATTGTCATTCTCTAGTCAGGTAAAATCATCGTGGGTGTTCCTGCCCAAGGCCCAGCACTGATTTCTTCTGTTATAACATAGAAGTGGGAACTTAACTCTCCCCTTTGAGATTGGTAGACATCTCAACTACCAATAAACTCCCCTATGCTGCTAGAGCTCTTACCAAAGGCAGTAATTGCTGGAAATAGGATATTTGTATAAGATTTTCTGTTCAACACTGTAATGGTTATGTGCAATGAGTAAGTTGCCATCACTGCTATCAATGTCCTAAAGAAACTTCATCATACCTCAACATAAACAAGACTATTGCATAATACAATTTGCTTAGACTTTTAAAAGTTTTAAGCTTTTGTCCTCACTGACTCAGTTATTTTCCCAAAGCACATTCCTACTCAGAGAAGGGCTGATCAGGCAAAGATCCGAGGTCTGCCTAATTTTCACAGTGAATTTTTCCAATGGTCATTTGATTTCATATGTTTCCCTCCATTGACTTTGGCTTTATTAACAGATTTCTGAAACTAAATTTCAGGACCCACTGATTATATAGTAAGACCTTTCCTGCTCATATATTCCCTATATGCTTCATGGAAGCTTGATTCTTTCTGCTCCAAAAAGCTCAATTTTTTTTAAACTTAATTAAATTTGTGTGTGTGTGTGTGTGTGTGTGTGTGTGTGTGTGAGTTCCAAATTCATTGTTTATACACCTCACTCAGTGCTCCATGCAATACATGCCCCCCTTAATACCCACCACCAATCTCAAAAATTTGTATTCTTGGAAGTTTCTCAAAATTTTCACTTCATCAACAATATTTCTACATTAGCATCATTAGATTCTCCCATCATCATTTTTATAAAGGATTTTATTTATTTATTTGATAGACAGAGATCACAAGTAGGCAGAGAGGCAGGCAGAGAGAGAGGAGGAAGCAGGCTTCCTGCTGAGCAGAGAACCCGATGCGGGGCTTGATTCGGGGCTCAATCCCAGGACCCCGGGATCATGACCTGAGTCGAAGGCAGAGGCTTTAACCCACTGAGCGACCCAGGCGCCCCAAACCCCCATCATCATTTTTATCAGTGGTGGTTAAGGAAGCAGCTGTCAATTATTTTTACAATAGTGATCAGGGCCGATCTGTTTATGCTC
Source organism: Mustela nivalis (assembly GCF_964662115.1). Lineage (NCBI taxonomy): Eukaryota > Metazoa > Chordata > Mammalia > Carnivora > Mustelidae > Mustela > Mustela nivalis. Next base: position 43,917,006 of record NC_139020.1, read on the forward strand.
TCTTCAACTCTAACAGTCATACTTTGTTCATACAACATACTTTGTTCAAGATGTTAATAGCCTTAGTGCTATACTAGGGCTTCCTAGTATAAAATCAATGTTTTCTAGTTAAAGAACATTTTTAGAATAAAAATGAAGTACATAGCAGTGATTATTTATTTAAAAATTATTTATTTTAATGTTTTACATCTTTTTATTCATTTAACATTCACTTTTAATTTACGTTTTCAATATTATTTCTTTCCTAATTGTCTTTTTTATATAGTGGCTTATTCTTCATAATAATGATACAGTAAGTCATATGTTGACACATTAACAATGGTATTATGTCAATAAATAAGTCCTTTTTCTCATGTAGCAGAGTAACATAAGGATCTCTTATATGTTTTAAGACAACCAAATTGCAATACATGTAAAGGGGAAAAAACATTTTATAAGCCTCTTATAAATTTTAGGAATAATTTTAGTAATAATTGTTCATTTACTAATTAGTAATTAGTAATAATAATAAATAATTAGTGATAATTATTCAAAATATAAGTGTTGCCTTGTTAATCTTGTGTGATTTCTAGAACAAAATGGTCTTCTCCCAAATATGTCATCAGTAAATAATTATTTTGAAAGGTATATTGTCATACACAATTTAACTACTTAAAAGCATAAAGAATAAACACTTATGGTTCCTGGATTTTATTTTCTCTTTATCTTTAATGGTTTTAGAAAATCAAATCATTCAAAGTAGAATAAAATAACTTTTTAGAAATAATTCTTATGTAAGTTTTTTCTTAACAATATAATGTGTATAAAACAGCACTATCTGTTCTGTTTCACATTCCAAACCCTAGAATGTTAAAGAAAGCCATCTACAAATGCTAATATGGAAGGAAATTAGAATATTTTCTTTTCTCTAAATATTTTATCACATTTCTTTTATTTTAAAATGTATGGTCTTTCTATAAATACACTTTGTATATACCACAAAATTAGTTCTTTCATGAGCATGGTCTTTGAGAAAGATTCATCTTACTGTGTGAAAGAGATTTCCATTTTCAAGTGAAGCCTTCTACTTTAAAGATTAACACATGGATTTTGGAAAACACAATAACATTGGTACTCTATAGTGTACTTGGTTACATATTTAAAGACCAAAGGAGATGCACTGTATGATCAATTGAGTATGTACTCTAGCTATTATAAAAGCAGAAGGAAAATGAAAAGTGTTATGATCTTCCCATCAATGTGTAATTTATTCATTTTGAAGATGGATCAATGAGCAGTGTCATTTTCCAGGGTCAAATTCCGTTTCAAAGAAGGAAATATGTTCTATTTTATTTTTAAATGACACTTAAGGATCTGGCACTTTTTTTCATAGAGCTCAACCATGCACAATAGCAGGAACTGATAACAAGGCAAACTTCTCATTAAAGTGCCTAATGTTTAGGTTTTATGGAATACTAGTACATTTTGCTCCCATTTCATAACAAAGGTCCTTGAAAAGTCAGTATGAATTCGAACATTTGGAAAGAGGAAAAGAGTAGGACAAAATACAAGATTTTGCTGAAAATTTTTATGTGATTTTTTTTTGCTAACACCAATTTAGAAAGTACTGTAACATAGTTGTATATGAAGCTTCTTTCAATAACAAAGAAGTAAGATCATATCTATCGTTCAACATTTAACTTCTCCCTCCCTTCAGAGAATATCAAGGTTAATTTTTTATCTGTCTATTTTTCTTTGTTTTACAGTTTTGTTTCACTAACAGATAAAACTTTATTTCTGGTCTCAATGGCAAAGACTTTAAGTTTCTAAATTAGGTTAAAATCATAACCGTTCCAAATCAGTTTTTCCATGCCAAAAAACAAAACAAAATAAAAACATTTTATCTATTGTCATCAACTCTTCATTTCAATTGTCCATAAGTCAGAACCTTGCCAAAAGAACTGGAATTTTTGTGTTCCATCACATTCTGTTATAAAAATTTGCCAGAGCATATAATCCTTATAAAATTTTATTTTATTTGATATAATTCAATTTATGAACAAACCAAAGGCTACTATTATAATTTCAGAGCATGATTTTCAAGATGTTACTAATTGGGAAATATTCCAAACATTATAATATTACAGGCATAATGATTATATAAGAGCAAATCATGCTACCTTGCTGGTTTAAAATAATATTTTCATCTTTGATATAAATTCGTTTCCAGAATAACACAAAATAGAAAAAGAAATCTGAATAAAGTGTTACTCTCTGTTGGGAGCTCTTCAAAATCCATGTACCTATCACATAAAATGCAGCTTAAGACCTCTGTTTTAGAGCTTTGCCATGTTTGCTTTTTCAAACTAAGATCTCTGAAAAAAGGCCCTGGACAACTTTATGTAGAACCTCAGTTTGGAATAAACTGGACAGTTACAGCCTTGATTAGAAAAAAATGTCAACCATGTTGTCGCAAATGGCAAGATTTCATTTCTTTTGATGGCTGCATAGTATTCCATTGTGTATATATACCACATCTTCTTGATCCATTCATCTGTTGATGGACATCTAGGTTCTTTCCATAGTTTGGCTATTGTGGACATTGCTGCTATAAACATTCATGCTTAGCGAAATAAGTCAAGCAGAGAAAGACAACTATCATATGATCTCCCTGATATGAGGAAGTGGTGATGCAACATGGAGGCTTAAGTGGGTAGGAGAAGAATAAATGAAACAAGATGGGATTGGGAGGGAGACAAACCATAAGTGACTCTTAATTTCACAAAACAAACTGAGGGTTGCTGGGGGGAGGGGGTTTGGGAGAAGGGGGTGGTATTATAGACATTGGGGAGGGTATATGCTTTGGTGAGTGCTGTGAAGTGTGTAAACCTGGTGATTCACAGACCTGTACCCCTGGGGATAAAAATATATGTTTATAAAAAATAAAAAGTTAAAAAAAAAAAAAAGAAAAAAATGTCAATTTATCCAAACCCAGTGTTTTTTCACTAAAACTTTGATTGGTAATTTTACTATATTTTAATAACAAAGTTAGAGAAACAGCACAAAAAATTAAAACAAATATTGCACAACAATACATTAAAAGGATTATTCACCACGACCAAGTGGGATTTATTCCAGGGCTGCAAGGTTGGTTCAACATCCCTAAATCAATCAATATGATACAATACATTAATAAAAGGAAGAACAAGAACCATATGATACTCTCAATAGATGCTGAAAAGCATTTGACAAAGTACAGCATCCTTTCCTGATCAAAATTCTTCACAGTGTAGGGATAGAGGGTACAAACCTCAATATCATCAAAGCCATTTATGAAAAACCCACCATGAATATCCTTCTCAATGGAGAAAAACTGAGAGCTTTTCCGCTAAGGTCAGGAGCACAACAGGGATGTCTATTATCACCACTGCTATTTAACATAGGACTAGAAGTCCTATCCTCAGCAATCAGACAACAAAAAGAAATTAAACGCATCCAAATCAGCAAAGAAGAAGTCAAACTATCACACTTTGCAAATGATTTGATACTATATGTGGAAAACCCAAAAGACTCCACTCCAAATCTGCTAGAACTTATACAAGATTTCAGTGTCAGGATATAAAATCATTGCACAGAAATCAGTTGCATTTCTTTACACCAACAACAGGACAGAAGAAAGAGAAATTAAAGAGTCAATCCCATGTACAATTGCACCCCAAATCATAAGATACCTAGGAATAAACTTAACTAAAGAGGCAAAGAATCTACACTCAGAAAACTATAAAGTACTCATGAAAGAAATTGAGGAAGATACAAAGAAATGGAAAAATGTTCTATGCACATGGACTGGAAGAACAAATATTGTGAAAATGTCTATGCTACCTAAAGTAATCTACATGTTTAATGCAATCCCTATCAAAATCTCATCCATTTTTTCAAAGAAATGGAACAAATCATCCTAAAATTTATATGGAACCAGAAAAGACCTCGAATAGCCAGAGGAATATTGAAAAAGAAAGCCAAAGTTGGTGGCATCACATTTCCAGACTTCGAGCTTTATTACAAAGCTGTCATCATCAAGACAGCATGGTACTGATACAAAAACAGACACATAAAAATGGAACAGAATAGAGAGCCCAGAAATGGACCCTCAACCCTATGGTCAACTAATCTTCGACAAAGAAGGAAATAGAGTCTAATGGAAAAAAGTGAGTCTCTTCAACAAATGGTGTTGGTAAAATTGGACAGCCACATGCAGAAAAATGAAATTGGACCATTTCCTTATATCACATATGAAAATTGACTCAAAATGGATGAAGGACCTCAATGTGAGAAAGGAATCCATCAAAATCCTTGAGAAGAACAGAGGCAGCAACCTCTTCGACCTCAGCTGCAGCAACTTCTTCCTAGGAACATCGGCAAAAGCCAGGGAAGCAAGGGCAAAAATGAACTGTGGGGACTTCATCAAGATCAGAATTTTTTGCACAGCAAAGGAAACAGTTAACAAAACCAAAAGACAACTGAAAGAATGGGAGAAGATGTTTGCAAACGACATATCAGATAAAGGGCTAGTACCTAAAATATATAAAGAACTTATCAAGCTCAACACCCAAAGAACAAATAATCCAATCAAGAAATGGGCAGAGGACATGAACAGACATTTCTGCAACGAAGACATCCAGATGGTCAACAGACACATGAAAAAATGTTCCACATCACTCGACACAGGGAAATACAAATCAAAACCACAATGAGATACCACCTCACACCAGTCAAAATGGCTAAAATTAACAAGGAATAAACTTAACCAAAGAGGCAAAGAATCTACACTCAGAAAACTATAAAGTACTCATGACAGATGCTGGTGAGGACGCAGAGGAAGGGGAACCCTCCTACACTGTTGGTGGAAATGCAAGTTGGTGTAGTCACTCTGGAAACAGCATGGAGTTTCCTCCAAAAGTTGAAAATAGAGCTACCTTATGACCCAGCAATTGCACTACTGGGTATTTACCCTAAAGATACAAATGTAGTGATCCGAAGGGGTAACTGCACCCAAACGTTTATGGCAGCAATGTCCACAATAGCCAAACACTGGAAAAAACTTAGATGTCCATCAATAGATGAATGAATAAAGAAGATGTTATATACACACACACACACACACACACACACACACACACACATACACACAATGGAATATACAGCCATCAAAAGAAATGAAATTTTGCCATTTGCGATGACATGAATGGAACTAGAGGGTATTGTGCTTATCAAAATAAGTTAATCAGAGAAAGACAATTATCATATGATCTCCCTGATATGAGGAAGTTGAGAGGCAATGTGAGGGGTTTGGGGGTAGGAAAAGAATAAATGAAACAAGATGGGATTGGGAGGGAGACAAACCATAAGAGTCTCTTAATGTCACAAAGCAAACTGAGGATTGCCAGGGGGAGGGGGATACGGAGAGGGTGGTGGGGTTATGGACATTGGGAAAGGTAGTGCTATGAAGCGTGTAAACCTGGCAATTCATAATACATTATATGTTAACAATAATACCCCTGGCGCTAATAATACATTATATGTTAACAAAACAAAACAAAAGAAAACAAATTTAAAGTGAATATTGCAAAAATTAACTCAGAAAATCATAGAAAATAAACTGATTTAAACCATAAAACAAAGAAGAAATATTTGTTACCATGAATATGAAATTTGCTATTTAAAGAATAACTACTTTTTTTTTAAGATTTTATTTATTTATTTGACAGAGAGAGAGATCACAATTAGGCAGAGAGACAGGCAGAGAGGGTAGGGGGAGGTAGCAGGCTCCGTGCTGAACAGAGAACCCGATGCGGGGCTTGATCCCAGGACCCTGAGATCATGACCTGAGCCAAAGGCAGAGGCTTAACCCACTGAGCCACTCAGGTGCCCCAAGAATAACTACTTTAAAGTTGAATTTCTGAAACTTATTTCCTGAAACATCATATTGATATTTCATTTTCATGGTCCTACATTTATATTTAAAAGGCTTTCAAAAATTGAAACCAAAAGAATTCTTTTCTGCTCCTTAGTTTTTTTTTTTATTAATTTTTTATTTTTTATAAACATATATTTTTATCCCCGGGGTACAGGTCTGTGAATCACCTTAGTTTTTACATTGCAATCATATACACAGGTTTAGAACTTCATGAGATTTATTTTTTTTTATTCATTTTTTTTCAAAGAATTTTTCTTTATTTGAGAGCAAGAGAGAAAGCATGAGAAAAGAGGTCAATGGGAGAAGCAGACTCCCTGATGAGTTGAGAGCCTGATGTGGGACTCAATCCCAGGACTCTAGGATCACAGCCTGAGATGAAAGCAGTTGCTTAACCAACTGAGCCACCCAGGTACCCCCCACCAGGATTTTTTTTTATGGAATTTTCCCCCTAATACTGTATTATTATTTTGTGTGTGTGTGTGTGTGTTATTGTATTATATTAGTCACCATAAAATACATCATTAGTATCGATGCAGTGTTCCAAGATTCATTGTTTATGTACAACACCCAGTGCTCTATGCAATATGAGCCCTCCTTAATACCCACCACCAGGCTCACCCATCCCTACATACCCCTAACAATGTAATGTTAAAACTTTCAATAAAAAAGACATTGCTACTATTATTATTTAACTGTAAATACTTCCATTATGACCATGATCTATGCCCACTGTCAATTGCAGGAACCTAAGCAAACCTATGGCCTTTTCAGTGAATAGAGCCTTTAGACATACCCAAAATAACGATATGAATTCAACAACAATGGTTCTGATACACTTCCATTGTTTCCTGACCTAGGAAATGGCTCCTTCTTTCATTACAAGCAAGTTTGTGCTTACACTGAGGATAACCTTGAATATGATATAAAAGGCTTGCAAGGAATGTATGGACTGGTTCTGTTTTAATTAAGATTATACTAAACTTCTAATCTCAGAAACCAAAATAACAGTTTCTTTTTAAAATTTGGAAATGTATTTAATGTATTTATGTACATACTTCAGAGTCTATATGTAAAATTCTGTCTGTTCCAGTATCTAGGCTCCTTTGACTTGATTCTCCATAGTGCATGTTTTCTTTGTTCACCTAGTTCAAAAAAGCTCTTCTGGTTCTAGCTATTACATCAACATTCTGGACAAAAAGGAAGAAGAAAAAGAAAGACAATGGCACGACTCTATAGACACCTTACAGAATTGGCTCAATTATCTCTGTTTAAATTCCACTGACTTGAACAGAGCCGTGTTGAGGCATCATGCTAAGAAATGTATGTAGTCTTTACAATCTAAGTACCAAGATGAAAATTGAGGATCTTACCACAGGTACTCTTCTCCAATTATTTTTGAATTGAAGAAAATTCACCTTCTACAAAATTCCTCTAAAAACAGATTACAGTAATTCTTGGGTTCTTGCCTATATTAAAAAAGGAAGAAAAAAAAACCTGATCTTTTCAATAACTTTTTTTTTTTTTAACTTTTTATTTTTTATAAACATATATTTTTATCCCCAGGGGTACAGGTCTGTGAATCACCAGGTTTACACACTTCACAGCACTCACCAAAGCACATACCCTCCCCAATGTCCATAATCCCACCCCCTTCTCCCAAACCCCCTCCCCCCAGCAACCCTCAGTTTGTTTTGTGAGATTAAGAGTCACTTATGGTTTGTCTCCCTCCCAATCCCATCTTGTTTCATTTATTCTTCTCCTACCCACTTAAGCCTCCATGTTGCATCACCACTTCCTCATATCAGGGAGATCATATGATAGTTGTCTTTCTCTGCTTGACTTATTTCGCTAAGCATGATACGCTCTAGTTCCATCCATGTTGTTGCAAATGGCAAGATTTCATTTCTTTTGATGGCTGCATAGTATTCCATTGTGTATATATACCACATCTTCTAAAGCAATCTACACATTTAATGCAATTCCTATCAAAGTACCATCCATCTTTTTCAAAGAAATGGAACAAATAATGCTAAAATTTATATGGAACCAGAAAAGACCTCGAATAGCCAAAGGGATATTGAAAAAGAAAGCCAACGTTGGTGGCATCACAATTCCGGACTTCAAGCTCTATTACAAAGCTGTCATCATCAAGACAGCATAGTACTGGCACAAAAACAGACACATAGATCAATGGAACAGAATAGAGAGCCCAGAAATAGACCCTCAAATCTATGGTCAACTCATCTTCGACAAAGCAGGAAAGAATGTCCAATGGAAAAAAGACAGCCTCTTCAATAAATGGTGCTGGGAAAATTGGACAGCCACATGCAGAAAAATGAAATTGGACCATTTCCTTACACCACACACAAAAATAGACTCAAAATGGATGAAGGACCTCAATGTGCGAAAGGAATCCATCAAAATCCTTGAGGAGAACACAGGCAGCAACCTCTTCGACCTCTGCCGCAGCAACATCTTCCTAGGAACAACGCCAAAGGCAAGGGAAGCAAGGGAAAAAATGAACTATTGGGATTTCATCAAGATCAAAAGCTTTTGCACAGCAAAGGAAACAGTTAACAAAACCAAAAGACAACTGACAGAATGGGAGAAGATATTTGCAAACGACATATCAGATAAAGGACTAGTGTCCAGAATCTATAAAGAACTTAGCAAACTCAACACCCAAAGAACAAATAATCCAATCAAGAAATGGGCAGAGGACATGAACAGACATTTCTGCAAAGAAGACATCCAGATGGCCAACAGACACATGAAAAAGTGCTCCATATCACTCGGCATCAGGGAAATACAAATCAAAACCACAATGAGATATCACCTCACACCAGTCAGAATGGCTAAAATCAACAAGTCAGGAAATGACAGATGCTGGCGAGGATGTGGAGAAAGGGGAACCCTCCTACACTGTTGGTGGGAATGCAAGCTGGTGCAGCCACTCTGGAAAACAGCATGGAGGTTCCTCAGAATGTTGAAAATAGAACTGCCCTATGACCCAGCAATTGCACTATTGGGTATTTACCCTAAAGATACAAATGTAGTGATCCAAAGGGGCACATGCACCCGAATGTTTATAGCAGCAATGTCCACAATAGCCAAACTATGGAAAGAACCTAGATGTCCATCCACAGATGAATGGATCAAGAAGATGTGGTATATTTTCAATAACTTTTGTTAAATAAGGTCATCTTGGATGGTTATTCAACTCGTGCTTATATTTTAGTGCCCTTGAGTTTCTTGAAAATGTCTCTCCATTTTTGTCCAACTTTATATGTTGCTGTCAAAATTTTGATGCCATCTTTGTTTTTTGTCCATTATTAATCAATACAACTTTTCACCTTGACCAACGCATAGAATTAAATCTTTACCTTAAAGTTCCAAAAGTTTTACTTACATATTTTGAAGTAGGCTCTCATATCAAATTTCTCAGAAACAGGAGGCTTTGAGGAATAAGGAATCATTAGATGAAAAGATCCAGGATCACTTAGCTACCCCTGTGTGTGAAGACAACCCAGGAAAACTTATAAAATGAACTATGCATGCACAGGAAATGAACTTTCATTATTTTATCCCACTAATATTTGGATTTACTATAATTAATGATATATTAAACTTTTGATATGTCAAAATTGAGTAAATCTATGTTAGAGGCTAAAATATAAAATATATATTCTGAAGGTGCAACACAAGCAACAAAAATTCACGAAGAAAAAGAAAACAGCTGTTGAATATTCCTTATGAACATAGATGCAAAAACTGTTAATAAAACATTTCATGTAACATCCAACATATAAAAGAAATACTATGTTTCAACAAGTGACAATTTCTCCAGGAATAAAAAGTTGATTTGAGGTTAAAATATCAAAAGAATATAATCCATCATATTAATAGTATAAAGAAGAAAACCCATGTGATACTATTAATGGATAGAAAAAAACATATTTAAATCAAACATGCTAAATTTAAGTTAAAGTTTGTCAGCATATTAGGAAGAAAAGGAAATTTCTCAACCTGATAAAAGGCATATAGAAAAGCCTACAGGTAACAACATACTTGACTATGACAGAGTGAATGAATGCCTTTCTCCTAAGCTTGGAGCCAAAGAAAGGTTGTGACTTTTCATGAAGTCTATAAAATGTTATTTACAGGTTCTAGCAGTGTAATTAAGCACGAAAAGTATATAAAAGAATTGAAAAAATAACAAATGCAATGCTATCCATATATGCTCCTCACTGCCCCCAAAACGCAGACCTTTGAAATCTTAGTGTGAGAGAAGCTTTACTCCAGGTAGGTAAAGCTAAGCAGACCATTTTCTCAAGCTTCAGTAAAGGACTATGGTTTCACCCTGAAGAATAAGGCCACCAGCATCTCTCAAGTCCCTACCATCTCTACATTTTAGGACCTGCATAACAGCCATCTACAGCTAAAAGGACAGGGTTCCTTTCCCCATGCAGATTTCCATTCAAAAAAACAGAAACTCTACCCCAGTGCATGGCAGGATGAGGGCACTGGGGCCCAGTCACCTCTACGTGAGCTCCCTGTGAGATGGAGATTCCTTGCCAAAAGGGGCAAGCCAAGACCAAGTGGCAAGACCCCACACCTGACATGTAGATTCTAATTATCAAATGGGAGAATTACAATACAAAGATTCTGCAAGTGGGGAAAGGCAGAATTTAAGAACAGAGAGCTCCACAGCTCCAAGAGTTCTAAACTAATTCAGAGCTTGGAGAATTCATGGCCTAAGGGCATTGTTGAAAACACTGGAAATCATAGAGGTGAGAAATTAGAGAGGTTGGTAGTTCCAAGATATTTTAGCAATAAGAAAAGTGGTAGAACAAATAAAAGTTTAATTGAACAACCAGGGAAAAGAAGCTAAGAGTTTTCTTAAGATACAAAGAAAGCCTGAAAAAGGATTTAACTTTAATTAGATCAGACTGTAGAGTATGATATTGTGATTTATCATAAATATATATTTGGCCTTTTTCTCTTTTCTGACACAAAGCTTTTAAAACCCTTAATTTCCTAAATTGTGAGAGTGAAAAAGGAATTCTCTTATGTTAATGAGGATCCTTTTGGAGAGCTCCTAAGTGGGGGCTGGTTGCTAATGGAACAATAGAAGGTTGGAATTTCATTTCCATACCTGGACCTACAGGGAGAGGAAAGGGGTTGGGGATTGAGTTCAATCAGCAATGACCAATGATTTATTCAACCATAACTTTGTAATAAATTCTCCATGAATACCCAAAAGGGCAGGGTTCAAAGAGCTTATAGGTTGGTGAACACATGGAGATAAAGGAAAGTGGGATGCCCAAAGAGAGCACAGAAGCTCAGCCCTTTTCCCATACCTTGTCCTATGGATCTTGTCCATCTAGCTGTTCCTGAGTTACACATTTTATTTTATTTTTTTAAAGATTTTATTTACTTATTTGACAGACAGAGATCATAAGTAGGCAGAGAGGCAGGCAGAGAGAGAGGAGGAAGCAGGCTCCCCGCTGGGCAAAGAGCCTGATGCGGGGCTCGATCCCAGGACCCTGGGATCCTGACCTAAGCCAAAGGCAGAGGCTTTAACCCACTGAGCCACCCAGGCGCCCCAGAGTTATACATTTTATAATAAACCTGTGATCTACCAAGTAAAATGTTTCTCTTGAGTTCTGTGAACCACTCTAGCAAATTAATCGAAACCTCTGTTCTATAGTAGGTACATCAGAAGCATAGGTGATAAACTGAACTTATGACTGGAGTCTAAACTGTTTGTGGGGGGGTGTTGGCAAGCACTCAGTATTGTTATAGGTGAGAGAGTCTGTATTGTTTGAATGAAGGTCTCAATCCTTGGATTATCTGAGATTTACATGGTGATCTGTCCTGGAATAAAGACAGCCAGAGGAAAGTAGCAAGCTCAAAGCAGTTTATTAAAGCAGAAGTATAATCTTAAGGTGCAAGAATGAGCAAGTTCTATAAGATTGAACAAGCCTCTGGGTTGTTTTGGGGTTGAATGTTATTCAGTGTCTCTGGGCTGGGAGGAGCTGTGATATACGGTGGGCTTCTTTGTATGCATAGGATGGTCTTTAATGGAGACTGTTGCAACCATTTGGAAATTCTTTCCAGAGCCTAGAGGGAGAGTTTTTTACCTTACCAGGTTTGTACTGGAGCAATCATGGTAGTGTTTTTCTATCAGGTGAGGTTGTACCTGCAATGCAAATGCATTATAATGAATCTAGGTGTTACCCAGGGGCAGAGGTGGAAGAAGAGAGCACATGCTCTTCACCGGTGGCTCTTTGCTCTGTCAGGTCCAAGGTTTTGGAAACCACAAGGTCAGGATGTTGTGCTTCTGCGCTTATACTGTGTAACATATTTATCATCATTCTTGCCTCCAGCTCTTGTCTCCATCATTACCCTTCAAGGACTTGTGACTCTGCCTTAGGACATTCCTTCCACTGTTCATGTCTACTTACTGCCTCACAGTATGACTGAGGCATTAATCTGTAGGATCTGATGCTATCTCCCAGGAGATAGTGTCAGAACTGAGTTGAATTACAGGAACATTTGAAAAGGTGATCAGAATCCCCTAGGATCAATTAATGCCCAGGGAATTGTTGAAAACATAGATCAATCAGGTATTTGTTAGTGGAAACTAACAGCTAGGTATGATATCAGTAGAGGAAGGTTAACCAGAGAGATCAGGGAAAGTGACAAAGAAAACCTGGCCAAACCCACACTTATCCTAAAATTTAAGAAAACTGTGTGTATGCCTCATACTATGCATTCTAAGGAGTGATGTCAGAGGCTAAACTTTAAAGTGGAAATTACTTTATTGAACTAGTCCAGCCAAGTCATTAAAAATAAACCAGTTAACAAGCCCCTCAGAGGAGACTGTATCTATATATTGTTACAATACATTATTTAAAATGTCCAGTTTTAAAAGAAAACTCATGAGATGTACAAAAAGAAAGAAAAATATGGCCCATTAATAGAAAAACAAGCAGAAAATAAAAACTGCCTTTTAGAGGAGTCCAGATATTGGACTAGCAGACAAAGACCTGAAAACTATAAATATGTTCTGAGAGGTAAATAGAACCATGTTAAACGAATTAAAAGAAAATGTGCTGAAAATGTCTCATTAAATGGAGAATATCAATAAAGTTATAAGAAATTTATAGAGAGAACTAAAAGGAAATTCTGGCATTGCAAAATATAAGCATCAAAATTTATAAAGTAAGAATAATTATAGAGAACTAAAGCAAAAGTTGAAATAACATTGAAACATAGTTTCAGAAAATTTTGACCTGACAGTCTTGAGTACACCTATTTGAAGTATACTTAAAATGGAATGAACATATTTGAGGTACCTTGGGCAGATGCATTCTTATGTGTGGGCTTCTTTGTATGCATAGGATGTAAGATTTTTGGTTTGTTTGTTCATGCAATACATGTATATGTGCATTTTTGTTATGTGTGCATAAAAAATAAATAAATAGAAATGAACAAAGTACACCAATGAATTAGAACAAATTTTTAGATGACATTTGAATTATACATGCCTAAGTTTATTTAAAAAAGTGAACCGATACTAATGCCTTTCTGAAAAAGTACACATCAGGCCCTGATGAATTCTCCCAAATATTTAAAAAAGTAATGACACAAATTTTCTACAGTCTGTTCCAGAAAAGGGAAGGAGAGAAAAAATGTCCAGCTCATTTATAAAAGTAACATTATCCTAATCCCAAATCATATACAGACTTTGCAAGGAAAGAAAAATAAGCCCAATCAAAATCTCTTGTGAAGGGGTGCCTGGGTGGCTCAGTGGGTTGGAGCCTCTGTCTTCGGCTCAGGTCATGATCTCAGGGTCCTGGGATCGAGACCCGCATCAGGCTCTCTGCCTGCCTCTCTCTCTGCCTGCCTCTCTGCCTACTTGTGATCTCTCTCTCTCTCTGTGTCAAATAAATAAATAAAATCTTTAAAAAAAAAAAAAAACTTTTGTGAATACCAGGTGGAAAACTCCACAACAAAATATTAGCAAATTATATTCAACAAAATATTTTTATATATGACAAAAGTGAAATTTATATAGAAATTTAACACAAAAAGCAAACTGTATTCAACATATGCAAGACTGGTTCAACATTCAAAAGTTAATTAACGTAATCTCCCTAAACAGACTAAAGAATAAAAATCACATAGGTATATATTGATGCAGGGAAAAAATCACTTAGGACCATAATGTCCATTCATGATAAAACTAAGAAAACTAGAAGTATAGGAGAACTTCATCAACTTGATAAATGATATCTTCAATAAACCTAGAGCTAACGGGATATTTAGTAGTGAGTAATTGATCACATTCCCCCTTAAGATCTAGAAAAAGGCAAGCATTTCCCTTCTGATCACTCTTACTCATCATCATACTGAAATCCTAACTACCATAATGACTCAAGAAAAAAAAACATACAAATTTGGAAGGATATAATACAATTGTTTTTGTTCTTAGGTGATATGATCTGCTATGTAAAAAATCCAAAAGAATTAATGACAAAACTCTTAAAAATAATAAGTGATTATAGCAGGATTGAAGCATGCAATGCAAGAGCAGCAAACAAATGTCAGGTACATTCCTATATCAGCAATGAAAACTGGATTTTGATTTTTTTTTAAAAAACTGTAATTTATAAGAGATCAAAAAATAAAATTCTTAAACAGAAAGTGGACAAAATATGTGCAATATCTATACACAAGGAAGGAAGGATACAAAATATATTCATCTAGAAGACAACAAAAAAAAGTAAATGATTTTGGTTTTGGTGATTAGTATTTAGATGCAACATCAAAAGAACGAAATATCTATTTTTAAAAATTGATAAATCAGACTTTACTGAATGAAAGTAATAACCTTTGTTTTGCAAAACATTGAACAGAAAAACAAGGCACTAATTTGGAAAAAAATATTTGTAAAGCACATCTCCCATATTGGACTTATATACAAAATATGAAATGAACTCTTAAAACTCAATAATAAGAAAAAAATACAATTTTTAATGGGCAAAATATATGAACAGTTGTCTCAAAAAGAATATGTGGCAAACATGGCAAACAGATGCATTAAATTTCATTTAATATTATTTGTCAGTAAGAAGTAACAAAATAATGTGACACCATTACACACTTTTAATAAAGGCTAATATCCAACCAAAACTTTTCAATACCAAATATTTTTGAGGCTTTGGAACAACAGGAGCTCTCAGCCATTTTTGACAGAAATACAAAATGGTACAGCCAATTTGGACAATTGAAGACAATTTCACAGTTTCTTACAAAACCAAACATAGTCATACCAAATGATCCAGCAATAATTCTCCCAGGTATTTAATCAATTGAGCTGAAATATCTTCCCACACTAACCTAGATATGAATGTTTATAGAAATATTATTCATAGTTGCCAAAGGCTGGAAGCAGCTACATTATTCTTCAGTAGATGAGTAGACAAATAAATTATTATACATCCATGTAATGGAATTTTATTCAATAATAAAAATAAATGAACTATCAAGCCATGAAAAACATAGATGCATCTTAAATGCATATTGCTAACTGAAAAGAGCCAGCCAGAAAATATAACAGACTATATGACTCCAATTGTGTTAATTTCTGAGAAAAGGTAAAATTATAGAGTTAAAAAAAAAAAATCAGTGGTTGCCAGAGATTTGGGAGAAGTAGAGAATTGAATAGGGCAAATAGAGGGGACTTCTGACAGTGAAACTATTCTATATGATACAACAATGAGGAATGCATGACATTGTGCATTTGCCAAACCCTAAGAACTTTACAGCACATGGTAAGAAACTAAACGAATGCAATTATTTAGGAAGTTGAAGGTTGCCAGGATCAAATAAAGAATGTAACCCATCAAGCCAAGTATATTTCATATCTATGAAACAACTTTACTGAAGAGGTCAGGGCATGTGCACAGGGAGATGTGGTGACCCAAGTAACTTTGGAAAAAAGTGGGCAAAAGAAACTGTAAAAAAGCTCTATATTATAGTTGATAGAGTCTTCCCCATGGAAAGCCATTCTTATACTGCCATAGATACATCCTGAAATTGAACAAACAAACAAATGTATGGTTAATGGAGGAAGTTAGGTTCTTACTGTTGAAGTGGGAATACATAGATAAACAAAAAAAGCTAGAGCCATTCACATGGTAATAAATTATAGTTGTAACCATCAGTATGAACTCATATTCAGCTTATTATAGATGCAGATGATCACAAAAAGAAATATTTACAGGTATGTGTATATACATGTTAATATATACACATGTATCTTCTGTCAGTTGAGGTGACCTAGAAGCAAGGACAGACACCTCAGTAGCAAAGGGTATACATAATAACAGTGTCTTTAACATTCCTCAGGAAAAGAAAGCAGGCGCCATTCAGAAGTGGCTGACTCTAGGACATGAGCAGGAAATATACATGATGAGACCGGAACATCTTGCTGAGTCAGATCAAAAAACAAAGTATAAACTAAAAAAACCTGAATAAAGTAGCAGCCATAATTAAGGATAGTATATCAAAATTGGTTCACTAATTGTAACAGATATACCATATTAATACAATTTTTTTTTTAAATAAAGACTTTATTTATTTGACAGAGATCACAAGTAGGCAGAGAGGCAGGCAGAGAGAGAGGAGGAAGCAGGCTCCCCGCTGAGCAGAGAGTCCAATGTGGGGCTCTATCCCAGGATACTGAGATCATGACCAGAGCCGAAGGCAGAGGCTCCAACCCACTGAGCCACCCAGGTGCCCCAATACAAAATTTTAATAACAGGAAAAACTAGATGTAGAAAATTCAAGAACTCTATATTATCTTCTTAATTTTCCTATAAATTTAAAACTACCCTCAAATGTGACTGTTTAAAAGATATGAAAGACTAGAAAAAGATATCATAAAGACATTAATTTTAGAAAAGCGAGAGTAGTTATATTAATATCACATAAAATAAAAATTCAACTTATTTTAGACAGTTACATTTATGAATAAAGCTCAAGAAAGGAAAAATATAAGGACATTATGACTTTAGTTTCATGTTCTCAATTCACTAGAATCTCTAATATATACTACCTTGAAATCAACAAATTACCTCTATAACATGTTTCTACATTACATTGAAATTCTAGGTTAGATTTCATGATGAAGTGTTCATTTCCCCATGTATTCTCTCTTTTATGTTCTTGTAAATTTGCCAAGAAAAATGCCTGATGCTCATTCATTCAGAGAAAATAAAAGTTGAAATATTGGGAATTTGAAGGAAAATTGGTTATTTTATGTGAGAGCAAAAACTTAGTTTCCCATTTGCAACAAGATATTTCTTATACTCAAAATTCAAGAAAAAGGAATTTTCTGAAAGCAAAAACCATGGAAAATGATAACAAATTAAAAAAAATTAAAAATCTTTTTAACCTATTAACATATAAAATTATCATGTTACAATATTTCTCATATTAAATATCACTGTGCTAAAGATTATTTCAACAGCAAGCCAAAAGATCATTCAAATTGGTATACTATATCCTTATGTCGCCTCAAGATATTGTAGCATTATTTTTCATTTTCTTTTATAAATTACTGGAAAAACTATTTTAACATCATTTTAATGATTAGCAGCTTCTAATAGTCTTTATCCCATCAGAAATTATTACTCACCTCCACTTCAATAAGAAAAATCAAAAAACTTCTCTATAATTACCTAGATTTAATATTTCTGTCAATAGGTGAATGTGTTTTTAAAAATCGGTATCAACATTTCAAGTTTAAATCAACACAAATGGTGTAATCTTTTTTATTTTCATTTTACTCAAAATATCATTTCTTCATGAATTATTAATATTTAATCAATGTAAATTTGAGTTTCTTTAAAGAATGGGCATCCTTCTTACGTTAACTTTATTTTCTTTAATATTTATGAAATTAGGATAAAAGCAGCCAACAACATACATAGGGATGAGAATTAAGCTGACATGTACAAAATTTATATTGATCACATTCCTTAGAAATATATCATATTTCACACTTATGTTTTTGGGATTTTTGGAATTCCTTTCACCTATAGGGCTGTGGGAACACTGACTCCTTAATGATGTCATACATGAAATATGTTTAAACAAATTGAAAATGTATAAGACATTCTCATCTTTAGTCCTGTCTCTACCATCTCTAATATTTCTTTCCTATCATATGGCAGCAACAGAATGCAAAAAAAAGTAAACATGAAGTTTTGGGAACATAATTTATTTACAGAAACATAAAAAAAATCAACGAGAAAAATAATAAGAGTTCTGCTCTACCCCAAAATTTTAAAGCTCACAAAATTGGTATGATTCCATATAACTACTATTTATATCTATTCTCATTTGACCTCATCCTTTTTCCAATGAAAAAGCAATAAAACACTTCATCCATCCCAACCCTGCCTCATATAGAGTCAGTCACCATGGATTCCTGTTTAATTTCTTTGAGGAATGAGCAGTTTTGCTCTATATGATATCATTGATCTGAGGAGGGAACTCGTAACAGTCTATTTTAGTTGAACCCTCTCATCTATGGTTCAAACTGGAACTATTCTTACAGTGAGGTCTCAACATCTAAACATACTGCAGCTTCCCATCCACTGACTCTCAAGTATTTTCTAATATCCTCCTACCAATTCCAGTTTTCCTAAATCCAATAATTTAATTAATTAAATTTATTTAATTTACAATGACAGTAATATGAAAAAGGAAAATAAAATAAGTGAGGAATATGAAAACCTATATGGAAAGATATTATAAAAATCCACTGAGAGACATAAAGAAGGGTAAAATAAGTATATAAAAACCATTCTGTGTAATATTTAAAGGGCAGAAACATAAGTTCTCAACAAATTAGTGTGGAAATCCATTGTGATGCTAATCAGAATTCATTTTGTTTATTTTCTTGTTTTGCTTAGTTGAACTTACATTATTTTTCTAGATTTTAGAGACTTAATAAATGAGTATGAAATTTTATCTAGTAAAATAAATCTTTGTAAATACCAGGAAATTTATTTTTTAAATGTCGCAAAAGGGTCAAACTTCCATGAACTACTATAAAAGTATTATAAAATAAGTCATTAAAATTGAGTAGTAATGGTTCATAATTAGATTCAACTGAAGTAATCAGTAATTAATTTAAAGTAAAATGAGTGTTTGTTACACACTCAGTAGTATGTCACTGAATTCTTTTTCAGTTCCCAATGATTGATACAAAATGACTCAAACAAAAGGTTAAAAATGACTCAAACAAAAGGTTAAGAATGACTAAAGGCAGGATTTAAAAGTTGCTCAAATTATATCTTATGCCACTAAGGAAGGGTTTTCTATCTCACTTTCTCATCTCCTGTCTCCTCCCATAAGTCTCCATATTCAGCCAGTTTTCCTTTCAAGAAAGATATTGGAGCATGACATCCTATTTCCTTTCTCATTTTAAGTTCAGTTGGAAAACCAAAAGAATTTCCTTCCCAGAATATTTAGCAAAAATCAAAGTATGTCTTTTTGATCAATTGACAATACTGAAACCAGTTAATGTGCTAACAGACAGAAGCCCATTTGTTCTGTAGGTGCAGTTTCGAGGTAGGGTTTTAGTAGTAAGTCATGCAAACTAAGTACTCCCCATGCAGCTGTTTCCTAAAATAATTCTGTCTCTATAAATGACATGTTTAGCTTTTAAATGCACACATTCAAATTTTCAAGTTTAGTTTTAGATTTAATTGTTAAATAATAAAAATGCTAAATTTCTCTCATGGAGATAATGTTGAAGAACTATATGGTGAAATACAGGAAAAAGTGACATCCAAATGAAGGTGGCTGTATTTGTTTCAACTAAAGGGAAGGGACATTTCTCCTATAAATAGAGCAATGGGTAAATACGGAAAAAGTTGGTGGATGGAAGTAGAGAGATTATTTGCTTAATGACCTAATCAAGAAGAAAGATTACAGGAAGGAAGATTACATAATGGAAGTAAAGAGGAAATGATGAGGTAAAAATCTTGAAAGAATGAAAGTTACTGAGAAACTAAGTCACTAGATGATGGAGTTGGTAGTCCCCTTGAAACTGGAGAACAAAAATTTATTTTTGTTTCATTTATTTATTTTTATTTTTGTTTTATATTCTGTATCTAAGCTTTGTTATTAGTTATATTATATACCCTAAAAGTAACTTTGAGTTACTACCTTGGAGTGTTTGCAGTCTGTTCTACACTGAACAGCTGAACAAATGGGTAGAAAAGACAATAGAATGGAGTATAATAGCAAAGAGATTAATTGATGTCATAGATGATGGGATCTGGGCTGGATAGAAAAGAAAAAGAAGTTTGAAATGAAATAACACATAGAGAAGGAATTGAAGATCTTGGTGGAACTGAAAAGATAGCTATTAATATTGAAAAAGTGGTAGCATAGCAAAACTTTGTTCCAAAAAAGCAGTATTGATTTCAGAGATGAAAAGATTTCAGGAAATGAATTCTGTGTTGTGATCATGGGAATGAGCTTGTTAAAGTGACTTGTGACTAAAGACCATTCAAATTTCACTGGAATGTATAAAAAAGTTTTAATGTGTCTTCCCCAGGCTTATCCAAGTTTACACAGTGCTGTAATGGAATGGTTCTGTGAGCACTGGTCAGAAGAATTTGATCTATCCCTAGATTCCTTATGCTCTGTTTTCAAATAATAGACTTCATTCATGAATGTGATAACTCACCCACTCATTCTTTAAAAAATAATTATAAGGGTCTTATTTGTCAGGCATTTTTATATACACAAGTGATATAAAAATAATATGACATGGTCCCTGTCTCAAAGAACAAAATGCATAATATGGATATTATTATGAAAGAAGACAAAAGCTAGAGATGGGATATCAGGAAAGTTCCATTCTCTAAAGTAACTGGAGGAAAAGAGAGGAAGAAAAAAATAGACATTTTACTCCCCCCAAATCTTCTAAGGATGGGTTTTAAGATGAAACCCATAATCCTTTTAATCAAAGGGAAAAGAAAATACTTTGACTATCTGAAAACTATCCTAATCAGGAAAATTACTGGGACTTCTCTGATTAATAGTATATTCAAATGATTATTAACAAGGAAAAATGTAGTGCATTAACATAAAATTTTGAAATATTAAATTTAATGTATTTTCTATTCTTAGAAGTGAATATGGGAATTTATAGGATTCAAATATGGGAACATAAATTTATTTTTTTTAAAGATTTTATTTATTTACTTGACAGAGATCACAAGTAGGCAGAGAGGCAGGCAGAGAGAGAGAAAGAGAGAGGAGGAAGCAGGCTCCCTGCTGAGCAGAGAGCCCGATGTGGGGCTCGATCCCAGGACTCTGGGATCACGACCCGAGCCGAAGGCAGAGGCTTTAACCCACTGAGCCACCCAGGCGCCCCGGGAACATAAATTTAACTCAAGCTTAAATGCTAACATATCCTATAAAAACTACTAGTAAAATAATCCCTGTAATTCTAATATGTATATGTTACTCTTTATTTGCAATATTTTTCATCTATTGCATTTTTCAAAAAATGATTAAAAGTTATCCTAACCAAGAAATCGTGAACACTTTAACATGTAATAGCTTTCCCTTTTTTTTTTTTTTTTTTTTTTTTGAAGAGTTTAGTTATTTATTTGACAGAGAGAGACATAGCGAGAGAGGGAGCACAAGCAGGGGGAGTGGGAAAGGGAGAAGCAGTCTTCCTGTGGAGCAGGAAGCCCAATGCGGGGCTCAATCCCAGGACCCTGGGATCATGACCTGCCAAAGGCAGGCGCTTAAGGACTGAGCCACTCAGGCGCCCCTAACATGTAATTTCTAATTTCACAGGTACTAATGAGACCTTCCAAATCTAGCTATTATGCACTTATTCAAACTTTTCATTTGCTAGTGTTCATGTCTGTAAATCACCTTGTCTTTATTATATTAGGATAATGAATTATAATTCAGGCTTTGTTTATGCTTAAGATCCAGGCTCTTCTGAACATATTTGATTATCATTGAAGGAGATTCCATTTATACAGTTCTTAGGGTAGGAATAGACAGACAAACAAACCTGACCTAATATCAAGTCTTCTGAGTTAAAGAGAAATTCTGTATCTGATACATTAACTATCCTCCAGATTTATTATTTGTTAGCCCTCAATGGAATTATTACTCAGTCCAATGGCAGGCAGAGAACAAGAACAAAAAGCTGAAAAAAGTATATACTGAACTCTTTAAAACCTTTGTGTATACTGAGAACTTTTTTGAGATCTAATAATAAAGAAAAGAAAAACAGTGCTTCCCCATATATCTTTCAAGATAAGTGGGCTATGCTACGTAATAGATAAACACAGAAATCAGTCTGATGTGAGTGGGGAAGTCTTTGTTTAATTTACAACTAGAATATTTGAATCATATGATCTCCTGGGTCATAATGTTTGGGAAGAGAAGAAGCCTGAAAGAAGGCATACTAACTAGCTCTTAACTGTCTTGGCCCAGAAGTGCCTCTTATCACCTCTACTCATAATTCAACTGCAGTTTCCCAATTAACTTCAGGAGAAGCTGGGTAGAGAAGTGCTCCCAGGAGCCCAGCATATCAATCATTCATTCAATCAATCAAACAATCAATCAAACAATTTGGTGAAAGCTGGCCTCATACCAATCTGTCACATTGAGGCAGGTTAATGTCTACTTTCAGCATCAGGTACTGGGGTGTCAGCAGTGTTTCCCAGAGTGGGTACTAGGTTAGCAGGTGACTCTGGGAGCCAGTGGCAGATGTTAAAGTACAAAGTTGAATACCACTGGAGTAACACCTGAGCTCTACAGGAGCAGCCAGACCTACAGAAGGAAGGGAGACATCCCTATCTAACAGACACGGAGTGGCCCGCAGAAGAAAAATTGATGCCTGGACTATGAACCACAAGTAGTCTAATAAGCACAAGCAGACTTGTGAGGAATCTCACAATATGAAATTAATGAAAATATGCCAGTGAGGAATGGAGAAACTATAGTTACCCTTTTTATTATGCTTTCTCATATTTCTACTTTTGTTCAATTTTTTAAGTGGTCCTACTTTTAATTCGCAGTTGTTGCAATCAAAATAAAAGTATTGGAATTTTAAAGTTGTTATTAGTGAACGTAAGATGAGTCAGACTTAAGCAGTTTGTCTCTGAATTTCCAGGTTGGAATGCTGTTATTGGATTTTATTCTATTATGTTCTGTAAATATTTGTTGCTTCTTTTTATGTGGAAAGCATTACTAAAGGCACTGAAGAAAACAGAAAGTTAAATAAATGTTTCTTCCCCCAAGGAACCTCAGAAAAATAGGATTGTGAGTTAAATTCACAAAGAATTATGAAACAAAACAAAGAATGGTAAGTGCAGTAGATGTGGCACAAAGTGATGTAGGAAATGAACAGAGAACACATCTAGTTTGGGGAGAAAGAAAAACTGAAAACCAGTCTACTAAAAAAATATCTTCTCTTTAAATGTCCATCCTAACAATTCTCATGAATTTAAACATAAACTTTATAGGAATTAACAAATCAACTCCTGACCTCTCTCAAACCCCAGACAATCCCCCACTTCCTGTTGGACACATCTTTCTCCATCCTCTTGATGCTACTAATACCACTGTTTTTCCAGTCAAACTGGTTTATGAACAATTAGTTACTAACTTTCCATTATGTCTAATTTTCTAGATCCAATTAGTTGAATTCACTTTTCCCCCTTTACACCTTACCTTATTATAATCTGGCTTTACCAACCTGTTGTATCTTACTGTAGTATTATTTCTCTCTGTGCTCCATGGTTCCCCTCTTAGGTTCCCTCTTGAGGTAGCCTATGTCATTGCAGACAGCCATCAGTTTGGCCGTTCAATGCCCTGTTCTCTCTAAACCAAATGGAATGTTAAATTATTCTGAATCTGTTCAGTTTATCATGCTTTATTCTGCCTAACATTACACTGTTCGGCTTGTTTGTTTTATTCTTAGCCCCACCACGTATTTATCTGCTTAAAGGCAGGAAATGTGTTTGGCAATACCTTGCACCTCTTACATTCTGAGCTAAAAAGAGTTCTCTAAACTATACCACTTCTTTTTTTTTTTTTTTTTTATTGTGTGTGTGTATTCCAAAATTCATTGTTTATGCACCATACCCAATGCTTCATGCAATACGAGCCCTCCTTAATACCCACCACCAGGATCACCAAAGCCCCCACCCCATTCCCTCCCCCCTCCAAAACCTTCAGTTTGTTTCTCAGAGTCACATTTCTCTCACTCACATTTTCTCATGGTTTGTCTCCCCCTCCAATTAACCCCCAACTCACTTCTCCTCTCCATCTCCCAGTGTCCTCCGTGTTATTCCTTATGCTCCACAAGTAAGTGAAACCATATGATAATTGACTCTCTCTACTTGACTTATTTCACTCAGCATAATCTCTTCCAGTCCCAGCCATGTTGATACAAAAGTTGGGTATTCATCCTTTCTGATGGATGCATAATACTCCATTGTATATATAGACCATTTATCCATCCATTTGTCCTTTGAAGGGCATCTTGGTTCTTTCCACAGTTTGGCAACTGTGGCCATTGCTGCTATGAATGTTCGGGGTACAAATGGCCCTTCTTTTCACTACATCTGTATCTTTGGGGCAAATACTCAGTAGTGCAATTGCAGGATCATAGGGTAGCTCTGTTTTTTACTTTCTTAAGGAATCTCCATTCCCACCAACAGTGTAGGAGGGTTCCCCTTTCTCCACATCCTCTCCAACACTTGTTGTTCAGTGTTTTGTTAATTTTGGCCATTCTTTTTTTTTTAATTTTTTATTTTTTATAAACATATATTTTTATCCCCAGGGGTACAGTTCTGTGAATCACCAGGTTTACACACTTCACAGCACTCACCCAAGCACATACCCTCCCCAATGTCCATAATCCCACCCTCTTCTCCCAAACCCCCTCCCCCCAGCAACCCTCAGTTTGTTTTGTGAGATTAAGAGTCACTTATGGTTTGTCTCCCTCCCAATCCCATCTTGTTTCATTGATTCTTCTCGTACCCACTTAAGCCCCCATGTTGCATCACCACTTCCTCATATCAGGGAGATCATATGATAGTTGTCTTTCTCTGCTTGACTTATTTCGCTAAGCGTGATACGCTCTAGTTCCATCCATGTTGTCGCAAATATACCACTTCTTAAGAAGAAACTTTGAAGCCAGCAGCAAAAGATAGAAAAATACTTTTAAACAGTTTCTTCAATATTCTAAAGTATATAATCTAAATAATTATAATTAGATAATTAATTGTATTGGTGGTATATTTCCAATTTAGAATATTTATCATTGATAATACTTTGTAATAATATAATTTGTTAGAATGATAGACTTGGTTTCCAGAAGGAAAAAAAAAAGGGAATTTTTCTACTTAGATCCAATCCTTTCTTCTGCCCTTCAAAATTATAGATGTTTTAGAAATAGAAACAAAGAAATGTAACAAAGAAATGCTGTAACATTATTAGCTCTAGGACAGCTTGCCAAGTCCCATCAGACCTTTCAGGAAAAGGTCAAATTATCTAAACATTATTTTATGCTCCAGTATTAGTAATAGGTTAAGGGGAAGCAACTATTTAAGAAAAAAAAAATAGAGCTTTTAAAGATCTCGAGTGGAAGTACTGCCAAGGAAAAAAAATTATGGGATCATAGAACTCTAGTAAAAATGTCAACTTGACTGTTTCAGTGTTTTATACATTGGTTAGTAGTTGTGCCAGGATATATTTTCACAATGGAAAAGAATAAATTATGCCACCATTATGTGAAATATATGGACCCCCACAGAGAATGTTTTCCTTTATAGATCCTGGTGCACTGTGGCCTTAGTTCAGCTCATAAAACATGGAACTGTCAAAACATCTTATGATTAGCAGAGACGTATATTTTGAGTATTTCAGGGGGAGTACTTGGTTTATTATTCAGAGTAAAGATTATATTTCAAGGGAAAATGTCTAATACTAGAAACAATAAAATTACGTTATATGATGTTATATATTGTCTTTTTGGCAGGAAGTAGGTTCATTCATTATCTCTCTCTAAACATATTTAAAATTTTATGACATTATTATAACAATATAAAACATAAAAACCTAAATCACCAAAGCTTTTAGTTTATTAAAAAAAAAAAAAAATCTGTAAGAATTCCTTCTATCCCGGTCCATGATCTTAGCCACTTTAAGACATTTTAATTAAAGAACATTATTCAGTTTAGTTCATACATACACACACACATACACATACACATTAAAAAATCACTATTCAGTCATCCTTACATAGCCATATCAGTAAAATAGTAAGATAGATTTAATAGCAAATAATAAGTATCTAAAGGTGAGATTAGATTATGAAATATAATTATATCATCCATGATGGAAAAGATCATATATGAAACCAAAAGTGAGCAATATGTAGAAGTTCCCACTGGCAGAGACTCTGTCAAAGCAATGGACAGGATCCCAGAGTGAAGAACTGGCTTCAAAGAGAGATATAGGGCCCCATTTATTCTTTAACATACAAATATTTATCAAACACCTACTGGGGGATTTCACTTCTTGAGGGAGTTGGGGAAAGAATAGTAAATGAAACAAAGAAAAACTGCATTCTTACGGGGCTTACATTGCACTGAAAAGAAAGTAAACAAACCTAAAAATATATATACTATAATATCTGGCAATGGTAATAGTATAAAGAAATAGAGTCGGTTAAAGGAGAGATGACTTTCTATTAGTCCCTATGAATCAAAGATGCTGGAGAGGACTGGGAGACTAGAGAAGGAAACAAGGTCAGGTTCTTTCCTTCCTGTTTCTAATAGCATCAGCTATTTTTTATTTTGATAGTGACAATTGAAACCGGCAGCAGCAGCTGATCCCAGTTTATTGTCTTTCCAACAATCTCAGAAACAGTCTCCCTGTGAACCCTCAGAGGCAACAGTACCATACTGTTCTTCTACATAGCCCTGTCCTCACATTGCCCTTCCCTAACTTGAGAACACTGGGACCAGCCAAACACGTCTGAGATCTGTAAGTCTGAGATCTGGCTTCATGGTGTCCTCCCCCATGCTTTTAATTTTTAATAACTCCACTTTCCCATTAGTTCCACAACCCCCAAGAGGGAAAGCTTCTTTCTGCAGTTACTACCTCCATGGTATCTCAGGACTTTTGTTTTGTTTTGTTTTTCTTGATTCTTCAATATCTAGTTAACATTCTTTCATTTTTTCATCCGCAGAATTAAAATAAGGTATTATTTCTTTCTTCTCAATGGGCCTTCACTGATATACTTCTAAAATACAAACATATAATTATCAATTGCTCCCTGTGTATGTATGTATACACATAAACATACACACAAATACACAAAGACACAGACACACATGCACACAACTTCTAGTGCTCTCTATCTCAATTCACACTGTCATACAATCAGTTTTGCAAGACAAAAACAAAGACATTTTTCCTGAAAACTTTATTCCCTTAAAGTGAGTTAATTTTCCTCTTAAATATCTCCAAACGTTTTTTTTTATCTTTACTCCCACTTCACTGATATATGCCTCCCATTTATATATGCCCCTCACTGTCCTTTACCTGGTTCACAGTAATGGCAACCCAATTAGATATTTCTATTCACTCTTTAATCCATAATGAAGCCTTTTAAATACCTAAATTTCAGTATTGTAATCTCCTCAATCCTCACTCTCTTCCTTATGATATAAACTAAAATCTTTCACATCCTCTGTAAAGTCTTGGAGCATCTGGTCCTTGTCCATCACTGCCAGTTCATCTTTCAATACATTCTATCTACATTTTGTACTTTGCCATGCTTAATCTTCCTTTGATTTCTTGATAGTTCCAGGCATAAACCATGGATTCTGTATATGCTCATTCTTCTGCCTGGAATGCACTTCAATTCTCAAAAGCTCAACTAATTATCCATGACTTTATCCTGCATATCTTAGCTCAAATGCTTCTTCTACATTGAAACCTTTTCTCAATCCCTTCATTACATTTAGCTTTCCTGTTGAAGTTTCTCATAATATCACATACATTTCTTCTAATTCTTACTTATTGATTTCTGTTCTAAGTCTCTGGACTTGAGTCCTTAGTTTCTGCATGGAGCTGACTGAGCTGAAATGCCAGGAAATTAATTCCTCGGGGGGGGGGGGGAATCAAATGGTGAAAGTTGATGGATAAATAAATACACTCTTGTGCCTTTAGGTTGGACTTATATTTTGAAACCTCCCAGATATCTCCAATAAGAGTACATCAAAATTGTCCATAATCAGAATCTGCTCATTAATCTAACCAACATGTTTTCCCCTTCTTTTTTCTCAGTCTACCATTCCAGTTTCAGTATTTCCTATGAACATCTTGCAAATAAGCTATTTGCACTCAAATTTTTGTCTCAAGTTTGCATCAGGAAGAACCTAAACTAAGACATTATCTGCTGTGGGGTCTTTGTGCAAATGTCAGGAGGTTGTTGGTAGTAAGTTCACACTAAATGCAATGCCATAAAAATTGATGGGAATCTCTGCATGCATGAAGAATACTTTAAAGAGGTGATGCTCAACTACAGATGATTTTGCATCTCAGGGGACATTTGGCACTTCTTGGCAACACTTTCTATTGTCACCACTAGTTGGGGAACTACTGACATTTACTAAGGATACATCAGAAATGCTGCTAAACATTCCACCATACATACTTACCATTCTGTTCAAAATGTTAAGAGTTTTGAACTATCAAGTGATTGCTGTAAAGCAATCTCTTCTTTAAAGTACTATGACTGGGAGTCAATCATATTGTTGAGGTATTCAAAAATCAATAGCTTTAAAAATTATTATATTAGAAAAGAAAGGTCTAAAATCAAATACTTTGTTTCTCCTTAAGGTGATTATTAATGAAGAGAAAAGTGTATCCAAATAACACTAACAAAACAAAATTTTCCTTTTTAAATATATAAACAAAATTAATACTCATCTAACTCTAATGATCAAGAGAATAAGAGCAACAACTAAAACTAGTAATACCCAGAATGAAACCAGGGCTATCATTACATCTCCTAGACATTAAAAAGCTGAGAGGTAAATATAATGAAAAACTTTATCCCCAAAACATTTTGACATTAAATGAAATGGAAAAAATTTTCCCAATGCAATTTATAAACATTGACACATGAAGAAATAGAAAATCAGAGTAGCCCAGTTACTATTTAAGAAAATGTATTTGCTATCAAACATGATCATGTAAAGAAAACTCCAGGTCTACATGATTTCACTGATAAATTCTAACCAGAATGTCTTAAACAAATTTCACTAATCATACAGACTTCAGAAAATTGAAGATGAGGAAACATTTTCAAACTTATTACATGAGATTAATATGACCTAATATCAAAATGTTAACAGACATTATTTTTTTAATTACAGACTGATATCCCTTATTAATGTTGAAGCAAAACTACTTAACAAAATAATAACCCAAAAATCCAGCAAAATAATAAAAGAATAACAAACCATGAAAGCAAGTCTGCTTTAACATTTAAAAATCTGTGCTCATGAGGCATACCATAAAGAGAATAAAGGGGAAAAGTCATATGGACATTGAAGTAAATTAAGAAAAAGAATTTGTCAAAATGAATTACCTATGCATGAGAAAAATACAGACTCTTAGGAATAGATAAAAGCTTCCTTCTTTTGATAAAGAACCATGCATGTTAAACTTACAAACAACACACAACTAAAAGTTAAATGTTTGAATAATTCTTCCCATAATCAAGAACAAAACAATGTCTGTTCTCACCATTTTTATTCAACCTTGTACTGGAATCCTTAGGCATTGCAATTAAGCAAGAAAAAAGTACAAGGCAATCTAAGAAAAAAGAAGAAAGAAAGAAAGAAAACAACTCTCCCTTCTCCAGATAGCAATTTTTTATGAGGTAAATCTTGAAAAGTAACAAAACTGCTACTAAAACTAAATGAATTATACATTGCCATGAGGTACATAATCCATGCAAAAATAAAAACTTTGTGCTTACTTTCAGTATCTAACAATTGAAAAATAGATGACTTTTAAATTTCCATTTACATGTAGTACTCCCCCAAAGTATAAAACACTTAGCAATAAATTTAATTAAAAATACCTGGGATCTCTAAACTGAAAAATACAAAGCATTCCTAAGAGAAATTAATGACAACAAACAAATGGGGAGGTATGTCATGTTCAAAAGCCAGTAGATACAATATACTTAAGAAACAAATTCCAAACTTATCTATAGAGGTAACAGTATCCCAAACATCTCAATAGATTTTTCCCCAAGAATTTGACAAACTGATCCCCAATTTTTCAAGCATAAAAAGGAATATTAAAAAAAAACCCTTTAAAAAAAGAATGAAGTTAGGGGACATATACTACCTCGTTTTAAGACTTGTTGTAAAGCTTAAGTAATCAAGACAATGTGGCACCAGCATAAAAATTATCAAACAGGTCACTAGAAAAGAATAGAGAGACCAGAACTGTATTAACCTTTTTATAGTTTTTTTTTTTCAGCTTTATTGAGATATAACTGGCATATAACATTGTGTAAGTTTTAAGGCATACAGATTGTTGGTTTGATACGCACATACTGCAAAATGATTGTTGCCACAGCATCAGCTAACAACTCCATTTTGTCACATAATTACCATTTCTTGTGTGTGTGTGTGTGTGTGTGTGTGTGTGTGTGATGAGAAAACTTAAGATTTACCCTCTTAGCTACTTCCAAGTACATAACTTAGTATTATTAGCTATAATGACCTGCTGTATATTAGTTCCCTAAAACTCACTTATTTTAAAGCTGGAACTTGTACCCTTTGACGTGCATCTCCCCCAGGTATTCGGGTTCTTTTAGCAAAGATGCCAAACAATATAGTATTAAAAAAAAAAGAGAGAGAGAGAGTTTATAACCAGTAGTTCTGGGGAGATACAATATATGTAAAATAACAATGAACCTTGAATCATAACTAAGACCCTAAGCAACACTATGAAATGGGTCATAAATAAGAAAGTCTATAAAGCCCCTTTTTTTTTTTTTAAGAAAATTTGAGGGGAAGTTGGAGGGAAGGGACAGAGGGAGAAAGGAAGAGAGAGAATCTTAATCATGCTTAGTGTGGAGTCTGACAAAGGGGTCCATCTGACAACCCTGAGTCAAAATCAAGAGTTGAATGTCTAACTAACTGAGCCACCGAGGCATCCCAAATATGTAAAAGTTTTAGAAGAAAGTGTATGAGAGGGTTACCTAGGGGGCTCAGTCAGTCAAGCATCTGCCTTCAGTTTCAAGTAATGATCTTAGTATCCTAGAGTCAAGCCCCTTATAGGGCTCTCTGCTCAGCAAGAAGCCTGCTTCTCCTTCTCCCTCTGTGCCCTGCTCTCCCTGCTTGTACTCTGTCTCTCTCTCTGTCAAATAAATCAAATCTTTAAAAAAAAAGAAAAGAGTGTATGAGAAGGCCTCAGCTATTGAGAATGGGCAAAATTCTATGGAGAGAACTCAAAGTGGTAACAGTAAAAGATAACTAAGAAAATGAAAGATAATCCAAAGTCTAAGAAAAATATTCACAATACATAGCTGACAAAAAGCTGATATCTAGGATAAATAAAGAGGTCTAAATACTTCAATATTTTTTTTAAAAAAGAAAAAATTATTTTAGTAAATGCCACAGAAGATAGGACATACACATTGTCATTAAATATCTGAAAAATGCTCTACAGCATTTATTATGAGAGAAATAAAAAATAAACCCACAATGAGATCTCACTCCATACCTACCAGACAGGCAAAAAATAAAAGCAGACTAACATCACTAAACATTGGCAAGGATGTGGAGAAATCAGAACTCTCATATATCATTGGTAGAACTGTAAAATGGAAAACCATGTTTAGAACAAGTCTGGCCATTTCCTTTTAATTTTTTTTTTCAAAACTCTGACTAAAGCAAAACAATCAAACTCACAAAAAACTCGTCATATGGCAGAGATTCCAGTCCTAGGAATTTACTCAAAGAATGTGAGACAAATAAACCCAAAAGATTTTAAAAGGAATGTTCCTCACAGCTTTATTCAAAACAATAAATTACTAGAAATATTCTAGCTGTCCATCAACAGGAAAATGGCTAAAATAGTGAACATGGCTAAACAACTATTATGTAGTCATACAGCAGAATATAATCAGGAATAGGAAAAAAAGTATTGATACATGCAACAAACTGGATCAATGCACAAAATATGCTGCATGCTCTATTAACAAAAACTATATGGTACTGGCACACAAACAGACAAGCAGACTGGGAATAGAATAAAGTCCAGCAATAGTTACAAGTATATATAGAAATTTATTAGATATCATATGATAAAGGTGGTATTTCAATTTAATAAGGCAAAGAAGGACATTTTAATAAATGGTACAGGGACAATTGGTTAGCCATTTGGAAAAAGATAAAATTAGATCCATAATTCACCACCATACTCAAGAACTTAATTCCAAATGGATCGTCAATTTAAACAGAAAAAAAAAAAATGAAGCCTACAAGTACTAGTAGAAAATATATATGAATTCATCTTTAATTTCAGCATAAGGCAAGACTTTATAACACAATTCAAAAGTTAGAGATCTAGAAATGGCAGCAAATTTTAATACAACAACAACAAAAAAATAAGAAAACCCACCATAAACAAAGTTAAAAAAAAAAAAAACAGGAACTGACAAACTTGAAAGTATATATTGCAAGCTTGCAATACATACTATAGATGAAAGGTTAATATTTCTAATATGTAAAGAACTCCAAAAAGTTGGGATGCTGGATCAAATACCCAATAGAAAGTTTGGAGATAGATACAAGAAACAATTCACATTAAAGGAATAAAAATAGGGGCTCCTGGGTGGTTCAGTCAGTTAAGCATCTGTGTTTATTTCAAGTCATGATCCTGGAGTCCTGGGATCAAGCCCCTCAACATCCCACTTCCTGCTTGGTGGAGGGGGGGCTGTTTCTTGCTCTCCCTCTGCCTGCTGCTCCCCCTGCTCATGCTCACTCTCTCTTTGTCAAATAAAAAAATAAAATTTTAAATGAATAAATAAATGTATAAAAATAGCTCTAATCATGTGTGAAGATATTTATTCTCCCTCACAGTTAGAGAAATATAAATGAAAACAATCAACAAGACAGCAGTTCTCATTTATCAAGTTGGTGATAATTAATAAGAATGACATCCTGTTCTTTTGACAAGGCTCTGAGAAACCTGGTACTCTCATGCATTGCAGATGGGAAGGTAATGCTAGAGCCCTCTGGAAAGAAATTTCCAGTAAGCTAATATAATTACATAGATACTTATTTTCTTATCCAGAACTCTCATTTCTAAGGCTTTACTCTATACACACCTCGAACAAGATAAAAATGCATATAATACAAGGCTATTCATTGCAGCATTATTTATAATTTCAAATTTTTGAAAATAATCAAAATGCCCATACCCAGAAAAATGGTTAAATAAACTATGGAATCCACACAATAGAGTAGTACACACTTTTAAAAAGTGTGTACATACAGGGCCGCCTGTGTGGCTCAGTGGGTTAAAGCCTCTTCCTTCAGCTCAGGTCATGATCCCAGGGTGCTGGGATCCAGCCCCACAACAGGCTCTCTGCAGAGCAGAGAGCCTGCTTCCTCCTCTCTCTCTCTCTCTGCCTGCCTCTCTGCTTACTTGTGATCTCTGTCTGTCAAATAAATAAATAAAATCTTAAAAAAAAATCTTAAAAAAAAATGTGTACATACAAATAAGGAGTGAGTCCAAGATGGATATATTGTTAAGTTGAGAAGCAAAATACAAAATCATATGCATAATGGGCTAGCTTTCCATGTAAGAAAAAAAGGAAGAAGTAATAAGATATATGTCTATATGTTCACTAATGAAAAGAATGATAAAAATAAATTAATCAAATTGATTACCTATAGGATTGAGTGTAAATTGGATAGAAAGATTGGGGAATGCAAGCAGGATTATTTTATTTTTTCCTCACCTAAGCATAAGTAAGTAATAATCCTAGTTTTCTACATAAAATCTAAAAGCAAACTAATTATTAACTAAATGTTCTTTCTCTTTTCATCTGCTAATATGATAACACATATTCCAAAGAGAATGTAGAGTTTTTCTTCTCTATTTCTTCCTTATAATAAATGCACACTTGACATTATTGAGACATTTTAGTTTTCTTTTTTTTCCCCCTAGATACCTCAATTCATTCCATATAGCTTTCATGACAGAAATTGCTTAGTCTGTCTTATTTTTACAAAATAGGGATTTTTAAATGGTTAAAGGCTCTGGAACCAGACTCCTGAGTTTGAACACTGGCTATTAGATAGGACCTTTATTTTCTTCATATCGTATTTGGAAGATAACTTTAATAATATGCAAACTATCTAATACTCAGGAAAAGTTCCCAGAAAATGGTTTTCCTGTCCTTCCAAATTCCTTACATACCTTAAAAAGTTAAATAAGTGTATGACTCTCAGCAGAGTTGTCCACTAAATAATTGCTTGGATTGTTCAAGTAAAATTAATTGGATAGTTCTTTTTAATTGCAGTTAATTTGTCCTAACATAATTTAATTGAAAATATGACAATTGAGAAAATTCTTAGATATTAAAGTCAGTATCAGTTGTGCTTAGTCAAGTTTTTAAAAGGGCACAGGACTGGATGTTTAATATAGAGAACTTTCCAAAGATGTTTAAGTTTTGTTTCCTATTTGATCAAGTTTTAAAAGTCTTTTTTTCTTAGGAAGAAAAAACTCAACATAGGATATTACAATTTGTGTCCACATTTATTTCACAAATTCCTTCATCCTCAGGTCAGTAATGAACACTACTTGTGAAAAAGTATATCCTTTCTTAGTAAATCACCTGATTTTATATGCATGTTTTCAGAACATGTACTTAAGGTGCTTATTCAATATTTCAACTCGGGTTTAAGTCTACTGCTCCTACAGTAAATGAACAGTCACTTGACAACTGAGATTACTTTTATGGACATTTCATTTCCAGCTAAGTCTTACACATCTGTTCTACTTACATATTACAATTTCAAAAAGGTCATAATTCAGAATTTGACCATAAAATAGTAAGGACAAGTGGCTTAAATGTATCCATATGGTCTTTGTTTAATACAGCATATATTTATAAGTCTTCCTCAAGTTTAAGATGTAAATTATTTGTAAATTGTAAATTTATTTGTAAATCAGATTCACCATAGAAGAGTTCTATGATCTTTACATATTTGTAACTATCCAGTTTTGTAGATTTGTAACTATCCAGACATCAGTGTAAGATTACATCGGAGATCAAATTTATAAAAAGTTAACTACTCAAAAATGCAGAAAAATGAATCATTCTTTGATCTTTCTCTTGTCTATAAAGTCATAAAAAGAGGCTGACTCAAATCACCAAAGGGAAAAAGTAATTAAGATGACAATCATCTTTTAGCCAATAAGACTTTGGTCTACAATGGCACTTACACAAATTGAATTGTACTAAAATTTAATTTGTAATATAATGATTGCGAGAGATGAGTACTTCATTTAAGCTATGTTAATTGACTACAGAATTTTGCCAAAAATGAACTGAATGAATGAGTGATGAGATTAGTACTTTTTTCATGTATAAAGCTCCTTCTACAAACTTTAAAAGATATATACTTTTAAGTATTTTCTGCTTCCTGGAAGGAGTTTAATCACATGTTATAGCCAAACGCCCTTCAATAACATGGAAAATACTTTTTCATTATTTAGTGTTCACCTGTAACAGCCATCTGTTCAACTAGAATTCTATTCCCATAGGCACTAGATGTTTTCCTCTCAAGTATAAAGTTAACAACATGCCATTTCATGTTTTCAGTGAGTATAACAAACCGTGCAGTATATTAAAATCATAACATGTTCCATATCTAAAAATAATACATTACCAAAGGTAGTATCAGGAGCTCAATGACATTTTAAGCAGCAGGCAAACTTAACTTATAATTTTGTCTATGTGTTGAATAGTTCCAAAATATTTTTGAAAACTTAAATTCTGTGAGTGGCTTGATTGATAGATGGATATTACAGACTTTTACCTGGAATTTAGCTCATCTTTGTAAGATGAAAAATAGTAATTTATGCACATCTGAATTTAGGAATATAGGAATCAAAGTATGAATAAAATCATCATTTCTGAGGCATAGAAGGAACTTCTGAAGTTTCTTTTTTTTT
This sequence comes from Mustela nivalis, assembly GCF_964662115.1. Classification (NCBI taxonomy): domain Eukaryota; kingdom Metazoa; phylum Chordata; class Mammalia; order Carnivora; family Mustelidae; genus Mustela; species Mustela nivalis. Next base: position 43,953,325 of record NC_139020.1, read on the forward strand.
TTTAAGATTTTATTTAGATAGAGAGCACTAGCATGGGGGAAGCAGTGCAGAGGGAGAGCAAAAGAGAGAATCGTAGGCAAACTCGATGCTAATCATGGAGCCCAATGAGGGGCTCAATTTCATGACCCTGAGCTCATGACCTGAGCCAAAATCAAGAGACACTTAACTAACTGAGCCACTGAGATACCCCAGGAACCTCTGAAACTTCTATTATAATACCCAATTCAAAATTTCCATCCAGTTCAGAATATCTCCAAAAACTATTTATCAAGCATTTTTATGAACCTCGATAGATAGGAACCTTGTCTTTCTAGCCAGTTGGAGCACGATTGTGTAAAGTTTGATTTTTGAAAGAATAGATACGACATGCAAATCTTAGTCACACATATATAAATGAGTGTTGAATTGGGTAAATTTTTTATTATAAAAGTGAAATGTATTTAATATTGTCACTATTTATAATACAAATAAATATGACAGTATATATGTCTATAAAAGGAGGTTTTGTGATTGGTCAAAAGGTTAAGTGAGCTTTTTCTATACTTGTGAGGATTCAATTTGTAAGACAAGTTATATAAGCTGTCCTCAATTTATAGGAGAGTTGTTTTTAATTCCTCCAAGAATTGGGTTCCAACCTGAATGATATCAATGTTGCTGACCCACCTATCTGACTACATTCTCCAATTTGTTTCTCCAAATCAAGATAAAGATCTTTAACTGAGATAGAAATAAAAAGATTCCTATGTTCTAGATTTTTTTTAATTTTTAATTTTTTATAAACATATAATATATTTTTATCCCCAGGGGTACAGGTCTGTGAATTGCCAGGTTTACACACTTCACAGCACTCATCATATTATGAGCAACTCTACGTCAACAAATTTGACAATCTGGAAGAAATGGATGCATTCCTAGAGACATATAAACTACCACCACTGAACCAGGAAGAAATAGAAAGCCTGAATAGACCCATAACCAGTAAGGAGATTGAAACAGTCATCAAAAATCTCCAAACAAACAAAAGCCCAGGGCCAGACGGCTTCCCAGGGGAATTCTACCAAACATTTAAAGAAGAACTAATTCCTATTCTCCTGAAACTGTTCCAAAAAATAGAAATGGAAGAAAAACTTCCAAACTCATTTTATGAGGCCAGCATCACCTTGATCCCAAAACCAGACAAGGATCCCATCAAAAAAGAGAGCTATAGACCAATATCCTTGATGAACACAGATGTGAAAATACTCACCAAAATACTAGCCAATAGGATTCAACAGTACATTAAAAGGATTATTCACCACGACCAAGTGGGATTTATTCCAGGGCTGCAAGGTTGGTTCAACATCCGCAAATCAATCAATGTGAAACAATACATTAATTAAAGAAAGGACAAAACCATATGATACGATACTCTCAATAGATGCTGAAAAAGTATTTGACAAAGTACAGCATCCCTTCCTGATCAAAACTCTTCAAAGCATAGGGACAGAGGACACATATCTCAATATTATCAAAGCCATCTATGAAAAACCCACCGCAAGTATCATTCTCAATGGAGAAAAACTGAAAGCTTTTCCATTAAGGTCAGGAACACGGCAGGGATGTCCATTATTACCACTGCTATTCAACATAGTACTACAAGTCCTAGCCTCAGCAATCAGACACCAAAAGGAAATCAAAGGCATCCAAATCGGCAAAGAAGTCAAACTATCACTCTTCGCAGATGATCTGATACTATTTGTGGGAAACCCAAATGACTCTACTCCAAAACTGCTAGAACTTGTACAGGAATTCAGTAAAGTGTCAGGATATAAAATCAATGCACAGAAATCAGTTGCATTTCTCTACACCAACAACAAGACAGAAGAAAGAGAAATTAAGGAGTCAATCCCATTTACAATTGCACCCAAAACTATAAGATACCTAGGAATAAACCTAACCAAAGAGGCGAAGAATCTATACTTAGAAAACTATAAAGTAGGGGCGCCTGGGTGGCTCAGTGGTTAAGCCGCTGCCTTCGGCTCAGGTCATGATCTCAGGGTCCTGGGATCGAGTCCCACATCGGGCTCTCTGCTCAGCAGGGAGCCTGCTTCCTCCTCTCTCTCTGCCTGCCTCTCTGCCTACTTGTGATTTCTCTCTGTCAAATAAATAAATAAAATCTTTAAAAAAAAAAAAAAAACTATAAAGTATTCATGAAAGAAATTGAGGAAGACACAAAGAAATGGAAAAATGTTCCATGATCCTGGATTGGAAGAATAAATATTGTGAAAATGTCCATGCTACCTAAAGCAATCTACACATTTAATGTTCTAGATTTTTTTAAAAGATTTTATTCATTTATTTGACAGAGAGAGAGATCACAAGCAGGCAGAGAGGCAGGTAGAGAGAGAGGGGGAAGTAAGCTCCCTGCTGAGCAGAGAGCATGACATGGGGCTCCATCCCAGGACTCTGAGACCATGCCCTGAGCCAAAGGCAGAGGCTTAACCCACTGAGCCACCCAGGTGCCCCCTATGTTCTAGATTTAGAGCTGTTTGTCTTTGGAATGTTTTTTCCTTCCCTTTGGGTACATAGTTTCATTTTAGCTTAGGGGAGAAGACCAAAAAATATTTTTTTTTCCTATCAAGCTTTATTCAACTTTATTCACCTTCCAGTTGGGCCAACTTCTGACCATAGGATTACTTAAAAAAAAAAAAATCTTTTCAAATATCTTATCAAACTTCAGCCAGAACCAAAAGTAAATATTCCTGGCAGTATTGAACACCCCAAAAGGTACTACCTTCCCAAGATCCAAAGCCACTCTCAAAAATAGCCAAAAGAAAGAAGGATTTAGACAATCCCCCTGAGAGCTGGCAACAGTTGGTAGGACCCTAGCTACAGATGAACTGCAGCCCACACTTCTGTCCAGCCATATTTTGGGGACCCCCAACCTGAGAGTGGACCTGCCTGTGTACACAAGAATGGATGATGTATATGACCCAGACAGGTAGGAAGCCAAGCCATGTACATTAAATGAGACAAATAAAAAGAAAATAGCTGTCCCTGAGAGAGAAAGGATCAATCCCAAAATGAAATTTATAAGAGTCTAGATTTGGAAAGGAAGGGATATGAAATTTTATCTTCCTTTCTTGACCTGGCACTTCAGAGATCTGGGAGAGCCAACTCTGGTAGAAATTCTTACCTTTCCCTGGCTTCTGCTAGCTTTCCCAAGATTTCATCTTCAGGCACCTGAGCAAATGAGTTTAAAGTAGTGAATATAGGCATGCCTAGATGACTCAGTGGGATAAGTGTCTGCCTTTGGCTAAGGTCATGATCCCAGACTCCTGGGATTAAGACCTGAGTCCAGCTCCCTGCTCTGTAGGGAGCCTGCCTCTCCCTCTGCCCCTCCCCTTCTTTGTGGTCTTTCTCTCTCTCTCTCTCCAATAAATAAAGTCTTTTTAAAAGAAAAAAAAAAGTAGAGAATACAGCTCAGAATTTACAAGATTTTCCATTAATTTTAATCTTAGTTTCCCCCTGGCTGTTAAAAAGTAACTAGTAGCAATTTACCAATGAATCTCTCAGAATCCTGGCAACCCTAGGAGGGTCTATATGGGGACAATCTTTGAGGGTAAGCTATGAGAGCATCTGAACTGGTGTAGAAAGATTTGATAAAATCTTCAGGGAAAATCACATAGAAAGATTCAATATAATAAAGATAATAAAATAACTGCAAAATGAATCTTTAACTTCTCTTCCTCTATTATCTTTGTAGATTTGAATTTTGATCCTAAAATTATTGGGGGGAAAACTATAATTTTTTTTTTTTAGAAATATGTCAGGTTAATTCTAAGCATTCCATAAAGGTCTTTCATGCTGCTTTCATTTTTCAATGCATCCTTTATTTCTGTGACTCTCTACTATTCTTCTAATATATTGTTTATTTATGTTCAAGGGGGTATGAATTGTTATCATTGTGACTCAGAGAATTTAGTTAATACATTTGTTTGAGTTCAAATGTCTTTGGCTCAATTTCCTCACCTACAAGAAAATATTGTTGAATACTTCCAAGTTTCCCACAAGCATTCAGAATTTTTTTTCTCCTCTGTATTATATATATATACAAAGGGCAATATATATTCATTTTTCTACTGTCCTAGTTGACTGCAAATGAGACACCAATTTCTGGGCCGGTGTTTTGATTATGGACTCCTAGGAATGTGTAACAGGAGAGGCTTAAAAGTTTTAGGTTTCAGGTCTTGGAGCTTTTGCAGCTGTAAGACCATGAACTTGGTGGACTTTTGTTAACAGTTCTACAGTCTCTTCAGATTAGAAAGACAATTCAGACAGGTGAGTAAAATGAGTACTCAAGTGAAATAGGATAGAGGGGAGTCATGTGAGTCACATCACTTTTATAGTTTTTAGTTTAGGTAGCTCCTTTGTCTTCAATTTTTGTTAGCCTTTTATAATGAATGTTTTAATGAAGCTGTTTTGGAATATTAATGTCTCTTGGATGTTTCTGCATGCCATTTAAAATAAATACCTTACTCTGTTTATTGATTTGGGAAACCTTGCTTTCAAGTGCACTTCTTAAATAAACCATCCTATCTAATTGGAAGGTTCCCCATAATAGCCATTGTAATTCTAGGTTGTCTCAGTAAGATTTTCCATTTTTGTAGGTAGCAACAGCTTTCAGGACCACAGTCCTCAGACATCAAATAAGTGGCTGTGCTAGAAAGTAGAGCACTTAATTCTTTGAAAACTGAAAATCCCATTTCATTAGCTAAGCTTTGGGTCTCTGGAAGCCAAATTCATACCTAAGAGAGATGTGTCACTGGCTTGGAATTTTGTGGTGTTTTGCAGTACAAGTGAAACCTCTTTTCATGGAAGTTTTCTTGAGTTTGGGGGTGACTTAATGTCAATCTAACCTGTTCCATGATCAACTTATCTTAGCACATGAATTTTAGAGGTAGGTGGAGAGCTCTCTAATAGCTTGTAAGTGTTCACCAGTACCCACCAATCTTGCAGCATTGGTGTCCAAGGTACACATTAGAAATAGATCTATTATTCCTATCACAAGTAGATGTTTTGATAGTGGCAGACGCCTTGAGAGCTTTTAATGTCTGACATGAACCTAGTTAAATTTTGATTATGACGGTTTAAATATTATGATTTCTTGTCTTATTTCCCCAAGTCTCCCAGTGATTTATGATGTAGACTTACGTCAAGGGTTTGTAAGTCACCTAACAACTGTCACCCATTGCAGACATCACTTTTCCTTTTTGAGTCCCCTAATGGCTGCCACCCAGCACAAACTCCCAATATAATTACCTGCACGACCTTTATAGGATCCCAGAACCTTTCTGGGAGTAATTAAACTGCAGAACATTTTTAGGTCACAAATTCTAGGAATTCTTTCTAGGAATCTTTCTAAGAACGGTACACATATATATAATACTACATACATAAATACATAATACATATATAATAAAGTTTGTTTGTATTGGAGAGCTGCAAAGGAGCAGAGCTCAAATCTGAGAGGGACTTACCCATAGCCCTCAGTAATGTGACAAGAAAATCAAACTTAAAAGTCAGTGAGCACCACACTTGTATATCTAGATGTCCTAAAGGATGTTAGAGGCCAGCTTCAGATTCCATTTCTCATCACCAAAAACCATCAAAAAAATAATTAAAGAAGACAATTTAGGTGATACAAGCAAACTTTATTTAACATTCAGGAAGTGGACAGTCTCCTTTCAGAGAACTGCAAAATGGGGCAGAAGGCAGGAAGCTTTACAGGATAAAGAATAAGAAAAAAAAAAAAAAAAAAAAAAAAGAATAAGAAATAAGAAAAAGAAAATATCTAATTGGCTGGGCTACATAGTCAATCCTCTTTGGGGTGAAAAAATCCAGTTGGCTTGTGTTTAGGGACTTGCTGGATGAATATACTGTGATTCTGGTAAAGCAGAGCATTCATAGGGCAAGAAAGTTAACTAAGTGTTGGTTTGCTGGTGTGGCCAGCATGCCGGCAAGAATGGCTGCATCTTGAGCCTAGAAATGCACTTCAACCCTATCAACAAAATTAAATGATTCTTAGTCATGAAAGAAAATGTAAAAATGCAAAACATATATATGGAAAATGAAACACATAAAGAATCTATTCATAAAGATAATACCATGATTACATAATATATTAGAGGAAATATTAAAAGTTTAAAAAATGGATAAGCCCTAACTTATTCAAAATATTGATTTGCCATTTTAAAAGTCAAGGAAGTTACAGTACTTTTATGTATCTAGTTTAATGTAATAGTAATAACAGAAAAGGCATTTGTGATGGATAATTTTATGTATCAATTTGATTATACCACGAAGTGCCCAGACATTTTATCAAATATTATCCCAGGGGTGTCTGGGAGTGTGTTTTGGAATGAGATTAATACTTAAATCAGTAAACTGACTAAAGCAGACTGCCCTTCCTAATGTGGGTAGCCTTCACCAATCATCTGAAGGACCAAAAAAGCTAACCCTCCCCCAAGTAAGGGAGAATTCCTCCTGACTGCCTTTGAGTTGAGACGTCCCCTTTTTCCTGCCTTCAATCTCAGGCTGAAACATCAGCTCACCCTGAGCCTCTAACTTGGGCTGAACACAAGCATTGGCTTTCCTGAGACTCCAGCTTGCTGATACACCTTATAGATCTCAGGACTTGTCAGCCTCCATAATCATGTGAGCCGATTCCTTACAATGAATCTCCTTTATTAGTTCTGTTTCTCTGGACAACCCTGAGTAATATAGCAATGAAAGATGATTGCAGGGCAATTCTCTTTATAAACAAAAATGCAAAAAAAAAAAAAAAAAAGAAAAAGAAAAAGAAATAATAGCCAGTCATACAGATGCATAAATGTTTATTTCCATACACATACACCCCATTATCAAGTGAGAATATTCTTAGGAATGTACAGCACATCTTTTTATGAGTTTTGGCACATGAATTGATTATAGAAAAAAGAAAATCATGGTTCTAGCAGTAGCTAGCAGGAAAAAAAATGATAGACAAAATTAAAACTTATTCATGACAAATACTTTAGTAGAACAGAATTATAAGATAAAATTTTAACTTAATAAAAACTATCAAAAATCTGCAACAAATATCAATGTGATAAAGAAAATGTAAACATATTATCTGGAAAAAAAAAAAAAAAAACAGTTACACACTTCCATGGATTCTATATTCAGTAGAGTATTTACTAGAAGTCCTATCCAGGCCAATAAAAGTAGAAAAAGGAATGAAGTATACAGGAATTAACAAGAAATAAAAATGATGTGGTTTTAATTTCAATTTTGTTGCTTTTAAATGTTGTCGTAATTTTCTGTAATGATTTTCCATATGGAAAACTCAATAGAATCCACAGACAAAATAAGAAGTTGAATAAGCTAAGCTAAAATATATAAAATCAACATAAAAATCAATGGTTTTTATGCTTTGGAAAACTAATTTTTAAATGAAGGTTTTCAAAACTCAGTTCACAGAAACAGGAACCCATATGGCATATAGACATAAATCCAATTAAATATATTTAAGATCTTTACAAATAAAATTACTTTTAGAAAAGAAAAAAGAAAAAAAAGACTTCAGTAAATAGACTAATATACTATATTAATATATAGAAAAAGAAAACAAAAGTATAAAGATAATGTCCCCTAAAATGAATCTTTACCTTCTGCTGCTGCTCTGCTATTACCTTAGCAGAATTTGAATTTTGATCCTAAAATTATTGGGGAAAAAAAGGAAATTATGATTTTTTTTTTTTTAAGAAATATGTCAGGTTAATTCTCGGCACTCCAGAAAGGTCTTCCATGCTGCCTTCGTTTCTCAATGCATCCTTTATTTCTGAGACTCTCTAGTATCCTCCTGATCTATTGTTTATTTATGTTTAAGTGGGTCTGAATTGTTATCTTTTTGTAACTCAGAGAACTGTAATTAATATATTTGAGTTCAAACTACTCACTTAAGTGTCTATGACTGTTAAATATCTATAATTATTTGCATCTATTTCCTCACTTATAAAAAGAAATTTTACTGAATATTTTCTAAGTTTCCCTCACTCAAAATCTTTCCCTCCCTGTGTTATACATATGTAAAAGGTAATATATTCTTTACCTTAGAAAAATTAGAATTAAAACTACTTGCCAAGTGCATTCCATTAGCCTAGGGGTAGTAGGGAATCATAAGTACTGCAACTTTGAACCCAAGTTAATTCCCTTTCACACATAAGTGATATTTTTGTTTAGGGCTTTTCTAAGACTATACAACAAAACACTTGCTGGAGAATACAACAGTACCTAAGCTGGTTGTAAAATCACCATAGCAACAGAGCAAAGATCAGGCCCCAAAGGCTCCTTCAAAGCATGCATTATTTCCAAGATCAGTAGCCAAAACTACCCATTTTTATCCGGAAAAGACTTTTAGGAGAAGAAAAAAAGAAATTAAATAGACTTTGTTATGCTCTGTTTAAAAAAAAAAAAAAAAATGGCAACACTAATGTCATGCAGTGGAAAAGTAACCCAAAATTTTAGTTGGACTTCAAGAAGAACATGTGTTTTCTTTCTTGAATAACAAGTATTTATTTGCAAACTGAGTCTTCTTTTAGCATTGAAAGAGCTCATGAGAAGTTTTAAAAATCTGAAAAATACAAATAAACACAAAAAAGAAAGCGTAAATGATATATAGTCCTCTTCATGACTCTAATATTTATTGCCTTAATTATTATCTTTTTGAAGAAATGACACAAGCTTCTGAAATGTCTAGGTTAAGGTTTATCATTGCAAGAATTATTATATTTAGTATGGAAGGTCTCATTATTCAAAAGTTTTAAAAATATATCTAATAATTAATTTCTTAAATGTGAATCTGTAGTTTCATTTACATTAGTCTCTGGCAAGGAATTCTTTACTCCAAAGCTGAAAATTCACTTAGAAAATGTAGTGAAAGCAGTAAGAAAGCAAGGCATTAATAAGTTCACGCATCTTCAGTGATAAGCAGTAGCCAGATATATACATCTAGCAGAGAATAATCTCTTTATTATCCGCGTATTAACCAGTGCAATGTAAATTCCTTTTTAATTTTAATTTAACTTTTAAAGATGTTTAGACTGATTCCTAGGACTCTAAAATTTTGTAAAAGTTCTGCTTTAAAGTTTTATTAAGATATTTAGATATTTTTAGTTCTACTTCTCTTCCTACAAGCACCAATTAAGAGACATAAGTGTAATTTACACTTCTTTATTAGCGTTCACATATAGATACTACCTATTGAATGCACTGCCTGGAAATTAATGCTTCAAAGGGCTTTCTTTTGTCAACACTTTTGAATCAATGTGTATACACTTTAATTGAGAATGTTTAATAAATATCATAAAAAGTGAAACATTTAATGATGTTCTGGTTTTATGTTGTTTCCAAAAGATTAAAACACACACACACACACACACACACACACACAGCACATTGATAATTTAGTGTGTCTCTTCAAAAGAATAACTACATAGTATTTCAAATCAAATTATTATGCAAAGATTTTTAAGCCTCTGGTTTACAGTGAGCAAGAAGGAGCCTATTACAGCTTTATCCTTGACACAGCATATCTGGATTATCAAGCATCCTGCAAAAATACCACAATTACATTGTGCTATAATAACTCAATTTCATCAATAATATCCTCAAATCCACAGCTGCAATAAATGTCATAAAGATTTTAGAAGCTGGCTTTCTTTAACTCATGCAAATGCTATTGCCAAGATGTCTTTGAATTGAATATTTTATTACTAATTGATGATAAATTATTTTTATATAAGCAAAATGTAAGTCTGTGAGATAGAATCATTGTTAATTTACTTGAAAACTCTAAAGTATTCCTCTCTTCTCAGTAAAATTTTGGCACTATTATATAATACTAAATTTTATCTGAATGCTCTACTTTTTTTTTTAAAGATTTTATTTAATTTTTTGACAGACAGAGATCACAAGTAGGCAGGGAAGCAGGCAGAGAGAGAGAGGAGGAAGCCAGCTCCCCACTGAGCGGAGAGCCTGATACAGGTCTCGATCCCAGGATCCTAGAATCATGACCTGAGCTGAAGGCAGAGGTTTTAAACCACTGAGCCACCCAGGCGTCCCGAGTGTTCTGAGTGTTCTACTTTTTTGGTGAATGTATAGTTTCCTATCTTAAGTTTGAATGAAAACCCTGAAGTTCTATTATAAATAGCGATTTCTGTTTAGAAAGCATGTATTTGAAGTGGAAGCTAGATGACAGGAGGAAACCATTTAACCATTTATCTTTTCATTTAAAAATATTAACGGAATTCTTCTGTGTGCTAACTCTGATAGGCACATAGGTTCTATGAAAAGACATGAAAAAGAGAAAGAGAAATTTCTCCCTTTAAGTAGATACATATATATATTTCTCAGTATCATACAGATAGAGCTGGATGCCCCATCATTAACAAGCAAAGTCTTAAAGTTTTGAATAATATAAATTTTTACTATAGTTTTCATAGAAAGGTAGAGTATATAAGGCTCATTACATATCAAATGTTCTTAAAAGTCTTTTTTTTTATCTTTCTTTCCAGTATTTCCAACTTATAGCCACTACTAAAACTGCTATTTCTCTCTTATACCAGTACAGTTCATTAATTGCCACATTGCTACAGATCAAAACCTTCCTTCATCTTCTCTCTTGGTATATATATCCAAAACCTGACAAATACTACCTGCCATGTACAGCACTCTGGGAAATATGGCTTTCCTTACACTCTAGTGATTTTCTTGTGAGAATAAGACACCTCTACCATCATAATATCCTCATTGCCCATAAGGTCTGGGAAATACAATTTTCCACATAACAAATTTGGAGACATTTGACAAGGCAGTTGGCTTACTGAATGCTGATATGTTCTATATAACAAACTTGTGCTCCTGTGGCTTCCTGTGTATGTGACTTGCTTTGTTCCTTTATTGGTATTGATAAAGAATCAACTTCATAATTCTATGTGCTCCTACATGAAGAAGAAACCAGTTCTAATGCACTGTACCTACTCTGGCTTCCACATCCTCATAAGCAAGAGGGGAGTCAGAGTGCTGGATTTCATCTATTTTGAGTAAGACTGCCATTGCTTGGTTCCATTCCTACATCAGCAGAAGTGAAGACAAGCATAAGAGAGATCTGCTTTTGCCTGGTGAACCTTTTTTTCTTGTCCCAAACAACAACCACTATTACAGCCTCATATCCACCTCTCATTTGGGGGGCCCTTTAAGCAAATTAATCCAGTCATTGGCCCCCCATGGGACCTGGTCCACACAACTCTGACTCCCAATCTCACCTCTCCCAGACTTCTTACCCTGGTCACTCTGCCTCCTGTAACTCAATAGTCCTTCATAACCAGAATCACTTCCATTTTCAACTTATTTGATATTATCCTCACTCTCCTTGTTTTTAACCAAGAACTGGCTCTATCTCATGAACTACAGAGACCCTCTCAAGTTAAATTGTCTTTAAAGAATGGTCATTTTTATACATCATTACAGTGTCCAACTAATTCTTCTACTCTCCTCTCCCAAATTCCAGTTTCAAATTACATGTTACATTGCTTACTTCAATCAAAATGTTTAGTGATATCACATATCTACATAGATGACCTTCTAACACTCTGGAAGTCTTCAGACAACATTTAATACTCATAAAAACTCCATGAGGTAAAGCCCTGAAAGTGAAATTCCCTGTAAGCACTATTTATTCTAGTTCCCAATTACTCTCCTTCACTTCTCTATTAAATTAAATCCAGGGGTATTTTCCTCTTCTCCACAATATGATGTTGACAATTGTTCATCTCCAACTAGACCCTTCACTCTTGAAAATGAGTATGTACAACTGATATCTAGCACCTTTATGGACATCTTAAATTCAGCTAAAATTCGTACCCCCTCCTACTCTTCATATGGCTGTCACATCATAATAAATGGCAAGTTTATACTTTCAGTTGCTCAGGGCAAAACTCCAGAAGTAATTTTTGATCTTTTCTTTCTCTCATAGCTTTTACCAAGCCATTAACCTACCCTTTTAGTATCATTTTCCAAATATTCAGATCAAGACCAGTTCTTATCACTTCCAACACTATCACGCTAAGGTCACCATGAAGTTACTATTTCTAATAATACTCTTTCAGGAATGAGAAAGTAGGAATAATTCACCAGAAACAAACAAACAAAAAAAAAACAAAAAAAAAACAGAAATAAACTAGGACTTTTCTACCAAAGAAAGTAACTGTGGTCAAAGGCTATCACCCTAGATCAAAGCCACCATCAAATTCTAGCCTATGTACTTGAAATAGCCTCCTAACTGATACTTCTGCCACCTCTACAGTTAATTAGCACCCCACACTTAAAATTTAAGCCAGTTATACCTCTTCTGTGCTCAGTACCATTCAGTGGTTTCCCATCTCTGTCAGACTTAACCCAAAATTCAACAATTGTCTAAAGGAACAAAATGATCTAGCCACCACCATCTTCCTACTACCTCTTTAGCCTCATTTTCTTTGCTTGTTTTATACTGCTGTAGCCATACGTTCACCTAACTTAATGAGAGAACATGCCAGGTCATTGTACTTGCTGATTGCTCTACTTGAAATACTTTCTCTAAATATTCTCTGGCTTCCTCCTTCACTTTCATACATTCTCTGAACAAATGTTACTTCAGTACACACTGTTTAAAATAGCTACCCCAAGTCTCTCTCTGTTTCTGATTTATGTTTTCCATTAATTTAACACCTTCTGATGAATTGTATTATACTGAATTATTTTTTATCATACCCCTCCCCCCACTATTATGTAGGTTCTGTGAGAGTGGTCATCACTGTCTTTTTTTGAAATAAAATATTTCCAAACCCAGATGAGGTTCTGGTTCATTTTAGGGACTTGATAAGTATTTCTTAAATAATTTAATAAATAAATGAGTCTCAGTAGAAATTTGATCCAAGAAAAATAGAAAAAAATTTCTTCAAGTATTTCCATATTCAATGTGTTTGATAGTCATTAAGTCATATGTATCCCTTATAAATGTCCAGAGCTTTATACTTAAATTCTTCTCAAGAAGTGCATAGCCAATAAAAATCAACATTGATGGTTTTGCTTTCAATAAGAAAAAGTTAACTCATTTTGATAGTCTAGACAAAAAAGGATTATAAATTAGTTATATAAATACTTTGTTTTCAAGGAGGTAAAGCATAACTCCCCACTCCTTATGTAGACTATCCTTAGTAAATTCCTTTCAAATAGTACAGTATGGTAAAGGGGAGAAAGCATACTTGTATGAGAAACTTGACACACACCACCTTAGCCAGGCAATCAAAATTAACATTGATAATATTTGGTAATTTAATAGAATGTAACCTTATTATGATATGATGAAAATAGCATTTTATGACTGTGGTCTTCCTTTGAAAAACCCGTAGTTCTACTCTATTCATGAGAAAAACATCAGAAAAATATTAGTTGAGAGACAGTCTACAAAATATCTGACTGCTACACCTCAAAATTGTCAAGGTCATCAAAAAAACAGGAAAGTTTGAGAAACAGTTACAATCAGGAGTAATCTAAAGATACATTTAGACTAAATGTAGGGGTGCTTGGGTGGCTCAATGGGTTAAGCCTCTACCTTCAGCTCAGGTTGTGATCTCAGCGTCCTGGGATAAAGCCCTTCATCAGGATCTCTGCTCAGTGGGGAGCCCGCTTCCCCTCTCTCTCTGCCTGCCTCACTGCCAGCTTGTAATGTCTTTCTCTCTATCAAATAAATAAGTAAAATCTTCAAAAAAAAAGACTAAATGTAATGTAAGATTCTGGATGGGCTCCTCGAACAGAAAAAGAACATTAGGTAAAACTAAGGAAATCTGAGAAAATGATGAATTTTTGTTCTTCAAATATTATTAAATAATAATATATAAATATTGGTTCATTGATTGTGACAAATGTACCAAACTAATGAAAGGTGTTAATAATACAAGCAATTGAGTGGGGGGGTATATGGGACCTCTCGGTACTGTCTTGGCAACCTTTCTATAAATCTGAAACTATTCTAAAATAAAAAGTATATTAAAAGCATAATAAACTATAATTTTTATGTATTAATATTGCCATTCGTTTAAAAAGTTATCTACTCTAAACTTGATACTTCTCCAAAGTTCACACAACAATGATTTAGAGCAGTGTTTTCCAATAGGACTTTCTGAGATGATGGAAATGTCCTCAGTCTGCACTATCCAATATGGTAGCCAGGAGACAGTTGTGACTATTAAATATTTGAAAGATGTCTAATATGACTGAGAAATTTCATTTTTAATTATGTTAATTTGCATTAATACTAATATAAATCTTCCCATATAGGTAGCTATTACATTTTAAATAGTGCAGATATAATCAATTATACATTGGTCACAAAGTTTTTGAAGTCAGCAAGATTTATTAGTTCTAGTGTGACTTTTGTTGTTGTGTTGATTGTTCTACTTTGTTCTACTTTACAGTAATAAGGACTTATTTTCCTTAAAATATATCTAAAAAATCACAGATATTCATTTGTCTTAATCATCAGCTCTTATGCAAAAATAACCTAACATAGAAAACAGTATCATTTACTTCTGAATTGGTGTAAAAGTAATTATAAAAACTGTGAGAATGCTTCTATATTCTACAGTATTGCTTACCTGATCAATATAAAGTTGGCAAAAGAAAAGAAAAATGAGATAAATATACAACTAGTCTTTCAGTTATGAAAAGGAAAAACAAGGATAAAACTTATTAATACAAGTATGGAAGTCATTTAATATCTCTCGCTTTCAGTAGGCGCATGACACAGTTAAAAATGATTAGGGATAAAGTAAAATGATTGCTTACTGAAAACAGTTTCAAAAGAAAAGAAAGACATACCTGAGGTTATAAAGACCATGTCTTTATTAGGGGGCAGTGGGAGGCAAAAATGGAAAGATAAAATTCTTCTAAATCTAAAACTCTGAACGATATTCCATTGTAAATGTAATGTATTTACTACAAGAGAAAATGCCAGGAATCCATAGTAAAATTACTTCATAACAGAAACACAGGCAGTGTCTACAATAGCTATGATTTTTATCATATTCTAATTTAGGGTGATTTGTTAAAATTTAACAGCATTTCCCTGGATATAACAAATTTTAGAAGAGTGATCATTCTTTTTATCTTCCTTCCAGTGCATACTTCAATTTTTAGTAGCCCTTACTGTAAAATATATAAAATCCACTGGTGCATTCTATGGTTGTATCTACACTGAGCAAAGGTTACTATTATTGTCAAACAACTACTATTATAGTCAAGTCATCACTTCTTCTTCTATGGAATTTGAATAAATGAGCCCTAAAGAATAGTTCTTGAGTGAATTTTATTAAAGATTAGTTTTCTAGTGATTTTTTTTATTGTAAGATCTCTCTAGTGTTTGCTCTTCTGACATCTTTCCATGCTTGAAATTTTGAAGGAAAATCTAATATATTCTCAGTTCAGAATATCATAACTTTCTCACCCTCTCTTGTGGTTAAAACATATTATTCACTTAAGGTCAGCATTATGAACATAATCGAAAGTATGAGACCTGGGAATGATGATGTGAACCAACTATAAAATAAATCAAAAGCAAGAATAGGTGTATTTATTTCTTAAGAAAGTCAGTTTTTATTAAAGACTATCTGCAGAGGTACTAGTATATATATTTTTCCTTCCTCTAAGAAATCCATATTTTTTCACAATTACTTTTTCATTATTAATTTTGCTTATTATTTGTGGATGTCCTATCACTTAGAACAAGTAATTGTTAGGTATTTTTGCCTTGAAATAAACCTACATTCAATGAATTAATGTTTTTGTCATTAGTTTCAATTAAATGGATATTGATATTTATTTTTAAATGGGTATTTATATTTAAATAAGAATCACTCTTAATATACAGTTGCAATGATTCTCTTTCAACTTAACCAGATATTTATAATAATTCAAATGCAAACATAATTTAAACACACATTTTGCTTGCTGTTATTGATAACTTTTTAATCAGAATCCAGCATAAATCAAACTCAATGTACAACTATGGATCCAATAAAGGTTAAACTGTATGTACTTAATACACTTTGCTCTAATTTAAATTATAACATTCCATGGTGACAGAGTAAAAATGAGGCTAAATACAGTAATTATGTTTTCTTCTCTTCTAATTTGAATTGACATTTAATGTGACTAATCATAAAAGTGAAGCGTCAATAATAGCAACATTAAAATTAAAGGAAATAAGCAATAAGCAATTTATTTTATTCAAAGATTAGAAACTGAGTTTATTACACCAATTTTGCCATCACTTACAAACTCAAAATAATGCTGTTCTGTGCCCAAAAAACGGACTCAAAATTGAACAAATTGCATTTATCCCATTGTTCACAGACTACAACTTCCAACCCTCTAAATTAAGATATCTTAGAAGAGTGCTAGAATTACCTCCACAGATTTTTCAGGGAAACTGAATTCAGGAGGTAAGAAAAATATTTTAAAACCAGTAGAGATACTGACCAAACAAAAGGGTGACAAGCCATAGAGAGAGACTAGAGGTGCCTGGCATTAATTCAGTCATTGCTGGATAAAAGGGTGGTTCTATGAGAGGGGCCAGATATCTTGGAGTTAATATTCAATAGTTGAATAATAAATATAGCTACAGAAATGTAATTACCCAAATGTAAGTTCTGTCTCTAATACAACCTTGCTTCAAGGATGTGCCTACTCCAAAACTCAGGTCTAGAAAATAGTTCTCTCACAAGGGTCTGCCATAGATGATAATGGACCTGAGTATTGACAGCAGAAGCATTCAAAGTTATGTATCTCTCAGACTCATGGGTCCATGGGAAGGGTAGGATTTTCTACATTGCCCTTTCTAAATTTCCTTTAGGACAGTGGCTTTACTTTTTTTTATTTCTTTTTTCTTTTTAACTTGTTGAATTTCTACATCACTTCCCATATGAAAGCTCCAAAGTTCAAATACTTCAATTAAGTATTGACCTGATTTGATCTGTTATTAAAGTGATTTGACTATCCCAGTGTTTTGGGTCCATTTATGCCACCTCTGGAGTTTGAATATCTTACCAGGATTTCATATTCTTTGGGAATTCTTTTCCACTTCTATTCCCTTCCAAGAGTTTGGTGATCAACAGTGTTTTATGAAGTGTGATGGTATTATATACCAATAGCATTTTGTTAAAGGATAATACATTATATATTTTTGCTATACCTGTTTATCATTTGCTTTTCCATTTAGAATGTAAGCTCATTGAGCCAGACACTTCTCTTTGTTTCCCAATCATTTAGAACAATATTTGATGCATAGGTATCCAATATATATTCATAATGAATGAATGATGCAGGGGGAACCTCCATGAGAAAAAATCTACAAAATGGTTTCCATGACAGCAATCCCAAATTCTCAAAGACAAATAAAGTCTTCTTTATATATGTATTTTTGAAAGCAGATAAGCAAAAATCAAAACAAAACAAAACAAACAAACAAAAAAAACTTCCCTTGGCCCTCAGCCCACTTCATGTCTCCAAACACACCTTCATCTCCTTACCTTACCCCTTATTCCTATTATTATTCCTTTGTTTCTATACTACAAATCCCCTCTTTCTCTGTCTCTATCCCTTTCAATACCTCTCTCCTCTACTACTTTCCTCTTTTCATGCTCTCTTAACTTTCTAACTCTTGGTAATTTTTAGTAGTTTCCTTTCCTCTGCTTGACATCAAGTTGCAAATGCTCTGCTAAACTCCCTCTTTCACTGTGCTTCATTTACTTATCTTAACTATTATGGTCATAGCCTAAGTTCCCAGACTGAAGTGTGCCTTGAACTGACAATCATTTCAATGACTTACTAGACTTATCAAGCTAAACACATTGCATTTAATTTATTGTTGTTTGGAACTACAAGGCAAAATCCAAATTCAGAAATCTGTGCCAATGCCACTTTCATACAGATCAAAAAAGGAATAGAATACATAAAATAATTGAATATTACTACAGAAAACAAAATATGTTAAATGAAATATATAGGTTACACACTAAAAAATACATAGTAAAAAGAGAATTATATAATAATAACTAACCAGTAAGAAATATGGAGATGAAAATAGATGGGGGGAACTCTAGGAGATAGGCATATGGCTAACCAATACAATTATCAGAAGAAAAGAAAAGAGAATGAAGGAAAGTAAATGTTGAGGAAATAATGACAAAATTTTCCAGAATTGAAAAATACAGGACTCTCAGGTTAACAACAATGACAAGAAAGCACTGATGTTCACAAACTTTAGTCTTAAAGTTGGATATGTTTTAAAAAACAGATTTTTTAATAAGAAAAAACAAACAAGGGGGAGGAGTCAAGATGGTGGACAAGTAGCAGGCTGAGACTACTTCAGCTAGCAGGAGATCAGCTAGATAGCTTATCTAAAGATTGCAACCACCTACAAATTTAACTGGAGATCGAAGAGAAGAATAGCAATTCTAGAAACAGAAAATCAATCACTCTCTGAAAGGTAGGACTGGCAGAGAAGTGAATCCAAAGCGACGGGAAGATAGACGACGGGAGAAGGGGCTGGCTCCTGGCAAGTGGTGGAGCAACGGAGCACAAAATCAGGACTTTTAAAAGTCTTTTTGCTGAGGGACATGGCTCCAGAGGCTAAACCGGGGTGAAGCCCACGTGGGGTCAGCATGGCCTCAGGTCCCGCAGGGTCACAGAAGGATCGGGGGTGTCTGGGTATTAAAACGGGGAAGCTGGCTACAGAGACAGAGCCAAGGAGTGAGCTCTCAGCTTGGGGTTACCTTGAACCGGTCGCAGGCTCAGTAAGCACGGAGCACGGCTGGAGGCCAGGGAAATGAGAGTAATTGGGTGCTATTCTCTGAGGGCATACTGAGGAGTGGGGCCCCAAGCTCTCGGCTCCTCCGGGGTGAAGACTGGGAGGCTTCCATTTTCATTCCCATCCTCCAGAACTTATGGAAAGCGTTCTGGGAACAAAAGCTCTCAAAAGCAAACCCAAGCGGATTACTCAGCGCGGCCCCTGGTAAGGGCAGTGCAAATCCACCTGGGGCAAAGACACTCGAGAATCACTACAACAGGCCCCTCCTCCAGAAGATCAACAAGAAATCCTGCCAGGATCAAGTTCACCTACCAAGGAGTGCAGGCTCAATACCAAGGAGAGCAGCGGAACTCCAGAAGAGGAGAAAGGAAAGTACTGAATGCATGGCTTTCCCCTCATGAGTCTTTAGTCTTGCAGTTAATTTAATTTTTCTTTTCATTTTCAATTTTTTCTTCTCCTCTTCTGCTAAATTTTTTAAACTTTTACCCTCTTCTTTTTTAATGTTGTTTTAACTAGTTTAACTAATATATATATATATATATATATATATATATATATATATATATTTCTTTTTTATATTTTTTCTTTATTCGTTTTCTTTTTTTAATTGTTTCTCTTTTTTTCTTTCTTTCTGAACCACTTTTTATCCCCCCACCCCATGATTTGGGATCTCTTCTGATTTGGTTAAAGCACATTTTCCTGGGATCTTTGCCACCCTTTTAGTACTTTACTTTCTTCTTCATATACTCTTATCTAGACAAAATAACAAGGCGGAAAAATTCACCACAAAAAAAACCGAACATGAAGCAGCACCAAAGGCTAGGGACCTAATCAATACACACATTGGTAATAGTCAGATCTAGAGTTCAGAATGACAAGTCTCAAGGTTCTACCCAGGCTCAAAAAAGGCATGGAAGATATTAGAGAAACCCTCTCGGGAAATATAAAAGCCCTTGCTGGAGAAATAAAAGAACAAAAATCTAACCAAGTTGAAATCAAAAAAGCTACTAATAAGGTACAATAAAAATTGGACGCTCTCACTGCTAGATTAATGAGGCAGAAGAAAGAATTAGCAATATAGAAGACCAAATGACAGAGAATAAAGAAGCTGAATAAAAGAGGGACAAACAGCTAATGGACCACGAGGGGAGAATTCGAGAAATAAGTGACATCATAAGACGAAACAACATTAGAATAATTGGGATTCCAGA
Organism: Mustela nivalis; assembly: GCF_964662115.1. Classification (NCBI taxonomy): domain Eukaryota; kingdom Metazoa; phylum Chordata; class Mammalia; order Carnivora; family Mustelidae; genus Mustela; species Mustela nivalis. The sequence continues at coordinate 43,973,464 of NC_139020.1, forward strand.
AGAAGAAGAAAGAGAGATGGTAGCAGAAGGTATATTGGAGAGAATTATTGGAGAAAATTTCCCTAATATAGCAAAGGGAACAAGTATCAAAATCCAGGAGGTGCAGAGAACCCCCTCAAAATCAATAAGAATAGGTCCACACCCTGCCATCTAATAGTAAAATTTACAAGTCTTAGTGACAAAGAGAAAATCCTGAAAGCAGCCTGGGAAAAGATGTCTGTAACATACAATGGTAATAATATTAGATTGGCAGCAGACTTATCCACAGAGACCTGGCAGGCCAGAAAGAGCTGGCATGATATATTCAGAACACTAAATGAGAAAAACATGCAGCCAAGAATACTATATCCAGCTAGGATATCATTGAAAATAGAAGGAGAGATAAAAAGCTTCCAGGACAAACAAAAACTAAAAGAATTTGCAAACACCAAACCAGCTCTACAGGAAAATTAAAAGTGGTCCTCTACACAAAGAGAGTGCCTAAAGTAATATATCAGAAAGAAACAGAGACAATATACAGTAACCATCACCTTACAGGCAATACATTGACAGTAAATTCATATCTCTCAATAGTTACCCTCAATGTTAACGGGCTAAATCCCCCAATCAAAAGACACAGGGTGTCACGATGGATAAAAAAACAAAACCCATCTATATGTTGCCTACAAGAAACTCATTTTAAACCCGAAGACACCTCCAGATTTAAAGTGAGGACATGGAAAACAATTTACCATGCAAAGGGACATCAGAAGAAAGCAGGAGTGGCAATCCTTATATCAGATCAATTATATTTTAAGCCAAAGACTATAATAAGAGATAAGGAAGGGCACTATATCATACTCAAAGGATCTGTCCAACAAGAAGATCTAACAAATTTAAATATCAATGCACCTAACATGGGAGCAGCCAACTGTATAAACCAATTAATAACAAAATCAAAGAAACACATAAACAATAATACAATAATAGTAGGGGACCTTATCACTCCCCTCACTGAAATGGACAGATCATCAAGCGAAATATCAACAAGGATATAAAGGCCTTAAATGACACACTGGACCAGATGGACATCACAGATATATTCAGAACATTTCATCCCAAAGCAACAGAAAACACATTCTTCTCTAATGCACATGGGACATTCTCCAGAATAGATCACATCCTGGGTCTTAAATCAGGTCTCAACTGGTATCAAAAGATTGGGATCATTCCATGCATAGTTTCAGACCACAATGCTCTGAAGCTAGAACTCAATCACAGGAGGAAATTTGGAAAGAACCCAAGTGCATGGAGACTAAACAGCATCCTTTTAAAGAATGAATGGGTCAACCAGGAACTTAAAGAAGAATTGAAAAAATTCATGGAAACAAATGATAATGAAAACATAATGGTTTAAAATCTGTGGGACACAACAAAAGCAGTACTGAGAGGAAAATATATAGCAGTACAAATTTTTCTCAAGAAACAAGAAAGGTCTCAGGTACACAACCTAACCCTCCACCTAAAGGAGCTGTAGAAAGAACAGCAAAGAAAGCCTAAACCCAGCAGAAGAAGAGAAATCATAAAGATCAGAGCAGAAACCAAAAAAATAGAAACCAAAAAACAATAGAGCAAATCAACAAAACTAGGAGCTGGTTCTTTGAAAGAATTAATAAGATTGATAAAATCCTGGCCAGACTTATCAAAAAGAAAAGAGAAAGGACCCAAATAAATAAAATCATGAATGAAAGAGGAGAGATCACAACTAACACTAAAGAAATACAGACAATTATAAGAACATACTATGAGCAACTCTACGCCAACAAATTTGATAATCTGGAAAAAATAGATGCATTCCTAGAGACATATAAACTACTACAACTGAACCAGGAAGAAATGGAAAACCTGAACAGACCCATAACCAGTAAGGAGATTGAAACAGTCATCAAATATCTCCAAACAAACAAAAGCCCAGGGCCAGATGGCTTCCCAGGGGAATTCTACCAAACATTTAAAGAAGAACTAATTCCTATTCTCCTGAAACTGTTCCAAAAAATAGAAATGAAAGGAAAACTTCCAAACTCATTTTATGAGGCCAGCATCACCTTGATCCCAAAACCGGACAAGGATCCCATCAATAAAGAGAACTGCAGACCAATATCCTTGATGAACACAGATGCAAAAATTCTCACTAAAATACTAGCCAATAGGATTCAACAGTACATTAAAAGAATTATTCACCATGACCAAGTGGAATTTATTCCAGGGCTGCAAGGTTGGTTCAACATCCACAAATCAATCAATGTGAAACAATACATTAATAAAAGAAAGGACAAAAACCATATGCTACTCTCAATAGATGCTTAAAAAGCATTTGACAAAGTACAGCATCTTTTCCTCATCAAAACTCTTCAAAGCATAGGGACAGAGGACACATACCTCAATATTATCAAAGCCATCTATGAAAAACCCACTGCAAATATCATTCTCAATGGAGAAAAACTGAAAGCTTTTACATTAAGGTCAGGAACACGGCAGGGATGTCCATTATCACCATTGCTATTCAACATAGTACTACAAGTCCTAGCCTCAGCAATCAGACACCAAAAGGAAATCAAAGGCATCCAAATCGGCAAAGAAGAAGTCAAACTATCACTCTTCGCAGATGATATGATACTATACGTGGAAAACCCAAAAAACTCCACTCCAAAACTGCTAGAACTTGTACAGGAATTCAGTAAAGATTCAGGATGTAAAATCAATGCACAGAAATCAGTTGCATTTCTCTACACCAACAAGAAGACAGAAGAAAGAGAAATTAAGGAGTCAATCCCATTTACAATTGCACCCAAAACTATAAGATACCTAGGAATAAACCTAACCAAAAGGCTAATAATCTATACCCAGAAAACTATAAAGTACTCATGAAAGAAATTGAGGAAGATAGAAAGAAATGGAAAAATGTTCCATGCTCCTGGATTGGAAGAATAAATATTGTGAAAATGTCTATGATACCTAAAGCAATCTACACATTCAATGCAATTCCTATCAAAATACCATCCATTTTTTTCAAATAAATGGAACAAATAATCCTAAAATTTATATGGAACCAGAAAAGACCTCGAATAACCAAGGGAATATTGAAAACGAAAGCCAAAGTTGGTGGCATCACAATTCCAGACTTCAAGGTCTATTACAAAGCTGTCATCATCAAGACAGCATGATACTGGCACAAAAACAGACACATAGATTAATGGAACAGAATAGAGAGCCCAGAAATACATCCTCAACTCTATGGTCAACTAATCTTCGACAAAGCAGGAAAGGATGTCCAATGGAAAAAAAAGGCTCTTCAACAAGTGGTGCTGAGAAAATTGGACAGCCACATGCAAAAAAATGAAATTGGACCATTTCCTTACACCACACACGAAAATAGACTCAAAATGGATGAAGGACCTCAATGTGAGAAAGAAATCCTTCAAAATCCTTGAGAAAAACACAGGCAGCAACCTCTTGACCTCAACTGCAGCAACATTTTCCTAGGAACATCGCCAAAGGCAAGGGAAGCAAGGGCAAAAAGGAACTATTGGGATTTCATCAAGATCAAAAGCTTTTTCACAGCAAAGGAAACAGTGAACAAAACTGAAAGACAACTGACAGAATGGGAGAAGATATTTGCAAAGGACATATCAGATAAAGGGCTAGTGTCCAAAATCTTTAAAGAACTTAGCAAACTCAAAACCCAAAGAACAAATAATCCAATCAAGAAATGGGGAGAAGACATGAACAGACATTTCTGCAAAAAAGACAACCAGATGGCCAACAGACACATGAAAAAGTGCTCCATATCACTCGGCATCAGGGAAATACAAATCAAAACCACAATGAAATATCACCTCACACCAGTCAGAATGGCTAAAATTAACGTCAGGAAATGACAGATGCTGGTGTGGATGTGGAGAAAGGGGAATCCTCCTACACTGTTGGTGGGAATGCAAGCTGGTGCAACCACTCTGGAAAACAGCTTGGAGGTTCCTCAAAATGTTGAGAATAGAAATGCCCTATGACCCAGCAATTGCACTACTTGATATTTACCCTAAAGATACAAATCTAGTGATCCAAAGGGGCACGTGCACCTGAATGTTTATAGCAGCAATGTCCACAATAACCAAATTATGGAAAGAACTTAGATGTCCATCAACAGATGAATGGATAAAGAAGATGTGGTATATATTCACAATGGAATACTATGCAGCCATCAAAAGAAATGAAATCTTGCCATTTGTGATGACGTGGATGGAACTAGAGGGTATCATGCTTAGCGAAATAAGTCAATAGGAGAAAGACAACTATCATATGATCTCCCTGATATGAGGAAATGGAGAAGCAACAGAGGTTTAAGGGGGTAGGAGAAGAATAAATGAAACAAGATGGGATTGGGAGGGAGACAAACCATAAATGACTCTTAATCTCACAAAATACTTAGGGTTGCGGCGGGGGGTGGAGGTTAGGAGAAGGGCGTGGGGTTATGGACATTGGGGAGGGTATGTGCTATGGTGAGTGCTGTGAAGTGTATAAACCTGGTGATATACAGACCTGTACCCCTGGGAATAGAAATATATTATATATTTATAAACAATAAAAAAGAAAAAAGTAAAAAAAAAAAAAAAAGAAAAAACAAGAAATTTTCAAAGTCATTGCCATTAATGGCCAAATTCTTCATAGTATTATTAACTACTACCTAAAACTAACAATCAGATTCAGTTAGGCTCTTGGAGAAGCCACTGTATTCTTGGTAACTGGTCTACTTCTAATGCCGACAGAACAGATTCACATCCCTGCTCCACCATTTACCAACTGCATAGGCATAAGAATATTACTTAAACTCTCACAACTTCAGTTTATCAATTATAAGATGGGGATATTCTTAGTATCTACATTAGTGAAGGTATTAGATAAAATTACATATGTAGCACAGTATCATGAGAAAAAAAGGTCCAAAAGGAGTATTAGCAATTCTTATTTTAAAATGATTTTCGTAATTTTATCTAAAACAATTAAGTATACCCTTCATTAACTTTTAGTAACTCATGAATCATATATAAAGTAGAATTATTTATAACATTTTAAATTTTGTGTTTTCTTATATTTAGAATAACTATATGATGTATCATTCAATATTAAGTATATAATTTATTCACTCAGGACCTCCTGAGAGTAAAGAGGGAAGTTATTAATAATTATACCAGAACTATCATGGAATAACTTGCACTTTCCAAAGAAAGCAAGTCGTGTGATCACTTTACCCCCAATAAAACTGGTTTTCAATCATAAATTTTGCATAGCTAAATTGAATCCTGTAATCACATAGAAATGGTACCTCTGAAGTAGATGAGCATACCCCATCGGTACCATATCTAAAGCTGCCACTATAATGAATTCATTGAAGAGATCATTTATACTCTGTTCACATTCCAAAAATATAATGCTATTTCTGCCTAATTCCAGTCCTGCTAAAATTGTAGAATTCTTTAACTCAATGGGAACACTTTTCACAAATTCATATTGTATTCTTAATACCTTAAGAACCATTCTATTATCTTAGACTCATTCTTTGTTTAGTGCTAATCTAGAAGCAATATCAAATGCAGCAGAGAGTGAATTGAAAACTTCTTGAAGAAAGTAACCATACAATTAGATACCACATAAAATCTTTTTTACTAATCATTGAGAATGTGCTTTTTAATGTTTTCTAACTCTTCAAGTTTGAAATGCTAAATAAAACTGATATTTCAACCTGATAGATTTTTAAAGTAATTTTGGACAGTAAATTAACTTTGTATGAATTGTATTTCCCCAGAATAGAGATACATCATTTGTTTTTTTAAAGTCTAAATGAAATAAAATTGAACAATGTATTTTTCTCATTAAAAAAATGCAAATAAAGATTTGTAAATTTTGGCAGGAATAAATCAACCAAGACAATTTAATTACCTATGCTAAAATATAACTGGTCCTAGGTCATTTTTTACTTTTACAGTAATCAAGTTAATTAGATTAGCCTATTGTTTTTTTCCTTTCCTTGTACTTAGCAAAGCACAGTGTTAGTGGATCCATTTTATAAAAATTATCTGTGCTTCAATAAGTCATGGGTGTTTAAATAATCAAAACATTGAAATAGGAAATTTATTCAATAAATATATATCTACAGTCTTCTAAAACTGAAAGGGACTACATACAATATGATGCATGCATCTGTCCTACAATAAAGCACAAACTTTATAATGAACATGATAAAAAGAATCACCTACCCATAGAAGAATGGCTCAGAATGGATCCATACCACAATAAAACTTTTTAAATATGTGTATTGAAAAGATAACTGTGGGAGTGTATAGGTGGCTCAGTCAGTCAAGCATCTGCCTTCAGCTCAGGTCATGACCCCAGTTGTCCTAAGATAGAGGCGGGTATTGGGATCCTTGCTTGGCAGGGAGACTACTTCTCTCTCTCCCTCTGCCTGCCACTAGCCCTGCTTATGCTTTCTCTCTCTGTCAAATAAATAAACAAAAATATTAAAAAAAAAAAAAAGAAAAAAGGAAAGACAACTGTGTCTTCTTTGGCTATTAGAATTCAGTAACGCTAGAATGTATTAAATGGATATTAATCTCTAAGCGTGTCAACCATAGAAATTTATATATGTGAACTGAGAATAGTTGATTTGTCTTTATTGTTAGAATAAGGACAGCTTGAAAGCATTTATAGACCATGTAAATGAACAAATAAAGAGGAAAAAAGTTATGTTCTATGAGAAGGAAGGATAAAATTGATAAAGCAAGTTGTTGGATAATGCAAAATTGTTAGATCTCATATGGTGGAAGAAATGTTAGATGTAGAAAAGCACTAAAGATGAGCAAAAATACATACAAATATTCATATACAAATATACATACATATATACACTTTTAACATAGGAAGTGAAGATATGGTTGAGAGTTAGATTCTTGGAGTTTTATGAGGCTTGAGGAATACACACACACACACAAAAAAGAGTAGAGAAAGTGTGTCTTGATAGTGCAATTTACCTTTGGCTCAAGTTATGATCCCAGGGTCCTGGGATCAAGCTCAGCAGGGAGTCTGATTCTCCTTCTGCCCTACCATGCTTTCTCTCTCATCCTGTCTCAAATAAATAAATAAAATCTTTTTTTAAAAAAAAAGAGTAGAATATGAAAAGTTCAACTCTTCAATGCACTAAACAAAATTGCAAAACATAGCTTTGCAATGCAATGGACATTTTTGAGTTAAAAAATGTAAATAATAAACTACCATGGTTTCCTTTTTTAAATAAATGTATATTCTAGTGTATATTAGTCTTCTGCCAAATGCCATACACATTATATCATCAGAGAAGCAAGATAGCAGTCAAAAATGGCAGATTATATTATCATAGATTTTTACGTCAAATATATTTCACTGCATTTGAATTCTTTGAAAATTCATAATATATGTATAGATATACTATAGCTCTCAGTTAACCAAACTAATTCCAATTTACTATTCTGTGCTAACAAGAGTTTACTGTGCATTAAAATGCATAACTAATCTGATTCAATGGTCTATGAAAATGTCAATTATTTTCAGAACAAGCTTGAGGAATGTAGGAGTGCCTCAAGGACTTTATAATTATAGACATATTCTGGGAAATGTACTTGTAAATTCCTAGTTCAAAATTGCTCATGTTTTTAAGATTCATACTGATTCACCTAGAGAGTAAGAATGAGTGGATAGTTTTCAAGAATTATCAAATACCTTTATACTTACCCTAAAGGCAAATATTTTCAGGATAATGTTCATCAACTCACAACATATTTTTTTTATTTCTTGTCTATCATTTCCTTTCCCCTAGAACTGTTTTGAAAATAGAATTTTTCTTATACATAATCTCTGCAATCGTAACATTAGTCATTGTATATGCCCTTAATAAAATATCTTAAAATTATCCAATGAATCTTTTCTTGAATGTATTACTGATTTCCTAAATCTCTCAAAATTATCTAGAAAATCAATTACTTAATAATTTAAAATACATATATAGAACAGTATATAGAATTTGTCAAGTAGATTACTTCTTATTGCACATATTCTTATTTTAGAACTATAAAACTGTGAATTCTTTCTAGTTAATTTTGTAAAACTTTCAGGAAAATTGCAAATTCCCCTTTGGTTATCTCTGAGGAATTTAACCTACAATTCTAAAAATGAAGTTGTAAAGATATCGAATTAGAGTGCCAATTCTTTAAATATGAGTAAGGTTTTTGGGTATAGGGATATTTCTCTAGCCATGGCTACATATTGGAAAATGTTTTAAATGGGAACGTGTTTTGAAAATATATGAATTTGAGCAGCAGTACCTCCAACAGAATGTGTTCCCCTAGAGAAATATGTCAAGAACATGCTTCCTCAAACTGTTCTCTTTGATTATATGGAATAGTTTTCCTCCCACCAAAATATTGCCTTTCTCTGATCTAAACAATTAGAGTGATCTGCCTTTCCCCTCAAATGAATAGCACAAATGCTTGAAAATAGCATGTGTGAATTTGAATCAGGTGACTCAAGAAAATGTCTCAGCAGCTGTCCTAAACAAACTTTCCAGAAAAGTTCCATAATGCTATTAATTGCATAGAAATAGTTGTCTTCTCAGGGTTCCGGTGTGGCTCAGTCCATTAAGCCTCTGCTTCCTACCTGGGTTATGATCTCGGGATCTTGGGATGGAGCACCCATGTAGGGTTCCCTGCTCAGCGGGGAGCCTGCTTCTCCCTCTCCCTCCGCACTGATCCACCTGCCTCTCTTCCTCGCTTGTCTGCTCTTTCTCTAATAAATAAATTAAATCTTAAAAAAAAATTAGTTGTCTCTTCATCTTAAACAGTCAGCAGACTACTGGTGTGGAGCCATTTAAATAGAGAACCTTTGAAACTAATATGGCAGAGGTTAGGACAATAGGGATTTTTTTTTTTTTTTTAGATTTTTATTTATTTATTTGACAGAGATCACAAGTGGGCAGAGAGGAAGGCAGAGGAGAGAGAGAGGGAGAAGCAGGCCTCCCGCTGAGCAGAAAGCCTGATGCGAGGCTTGATCAGCACCCCAAGATCATGACCCACTAAGCCACCAAGCAGCCCCAAGATACTAGGGATTTTTAATGGTAAACACAGAACCCTGCTTCAATATAGCTACAACATCCTCCTGTCTAGCATAGGCAAGACAGATGGGTCAACTTCCTTACAGAATCATACATCACTGTGTGCACACGTTATATGCATTTTAAAAATTGCATAAATCTAACCTGAAAATCCCTACATGTTATCATAAAATAAAGTATCATATTATGAACAGTTATTAGGTTTTTGAATCAGCAGATTTAAATCCTTTTTCTGATTTTTGATAATTATGTAACTTATCTTCAGTTTCCTATTAGTAAATTTTAGTACTCATACAAAATAAGACATAAATGAATGTTTAACTTTATACATTATGTTAGTTGAAGATATTACAACACAGTTTACATATTAGCCAATTTACATATTCCAGTTGCTTCATTTGATGAAAATTAAACAGGAAATATTTATGACAATATGCAAGTGCATTTATTTGAGTGACCAGGCCTTTAAAAATGTAACGATCTCCTCCTGTACTGTAACTTAATTTTCTCTAAATATAATTTGGTATCTTAGGAAAACTAATCAGATGGCTAGGAAATGTATGTGTCTATGTATATTAAAACATCTTCCTTTACCAAAGTCTCCTACTTATTTTTACTTAATGGTTACCAGGCAAAATTTTTAAAATAGATTGTAAAACTTCTACATACTTCAAACAGTTTCTAACATTATATTTTTTTTCATTTGTTCAGTTGGATATCGAGTATACTTAAATCAAGTTCTAAAAGTCTATTCCTAAAAGATGACAGAAACATAAAGCATTTATCTGGAAAATTTAATCCCAGAAGAATTTGACTACACTATTCAGTAATGTATTCAATTTTTTTTTTCTTCATCTCTGTCTTCCTCTATCCTCTTAGCAATGTCCACATGTAACACGCCTCTGTGGATACACCAATATCCAGTCTTAAGACAATTCTGTTTAAGCCAAATGCAAAAGGAACCCTCATACATACCAATCCTATGCTTTTTAATTTAAATACACTCTCTAAATCTAAAAGTTGGTAAGTTAGCTTTGACTCCCAGGCTCCTAAGTAGCTATCACAACTGACCTCACACACTGCCCTGTAGGTCTAGCTCCAGCCATATCCAGTCTGGGCTTCATTCAGTGAGCTCCAGTCCCTAATTCAGCTCCCAGTTGCAGCACTCCACACTCTTTTATCACCTCATTCCTTCTGTGCATTACAATTTTATACCAATTTCCCACCCTGTTGACAATCTGGTAGCTCTGCCCAGTATACCAATCACTCTCCAGATACAAGGCTAATGTACCTCAACTCTTTCCCTCTAGGCTTTCTCTCTCAATGCTTTAGTTTTGTCTTGACATCCCACTTTTGCCACTGGATCTGTTTTTAACAAATGGATTCATCAGAAATTACTTTCTCTCCACATTTTACTCCCAGTGATGATAAACTAGACTTGCTTCAGCTGTGCCCTGCCTTATTTCAGATTGTCCATCCCAGTTCCAGTGATGGCTCTTTTTCCTCTGTGCCTTAGACTGCATGTTCCATTTCCTTTTGCCTGTCTGAAAGCTGCTGTTTTTTTTCCTTTTTATTATCTAGTGTGGCTGATGACCCGTCTGTGCCACCTTCCTTAGCTCTAGCTTCGAGAGAATTTCGATCTGATCTGCAATTTATATTTGCATTTATTTTGATTCGGGTAGATATTGTAATTGAGTCTTTCCTTAATATTTTAATTACTTTTCTAAAGAATGTATATTAAATTAAAAACTCTAAAATTAATTTAATCCAATCTCATTAACTTGTGTAAAGGTAATACTGTCTTCAACACAACTAGTTTCATGGACATGCAACTGGGCAGTAGCACAGACCCCCATGAAGAAGATTCCATGTTTGTTATATATTTATTTGAGAGAGAGATAGACCACGAGCAGGGGCAGGGGCAGAGGGAGAAGCAGACTCTTGACTGGGCAGGGAACCTGACATGAGATTTGATCCCAGGCCCCTGGGATCGTGATGCAAGCTGAAGGCACTGAACCAGCTGAGCCACACAGGTACTCCACTATCTTGAAATTCCTAATAATTTCATCTTTAAACGTGAGTTTTGAAGCAAATTCCAGTGGAAAAATAGACAACGCACATAAGCTGAGAAGTTACCTGTAATATGCATGTCCACTGTTGTCTCCCTATTCCTGTGTATTTGTGGTCCCCGTAGCACAGAATTCCACTGAAATCATGTCACGTGGGACTTCAGTGAGATTGAGAGTGACTGTTTTGTCTATAACCCAGAGAGGCCACACTTTCCATCTGAACCAGAATTTGCTTCAAATACAAGAAAAGCAAAGGCATGCTAAGGAATACAAAGGACAAAGGAATCCTTTCTTGCTTGTATAGTTATTTCTCTGTTTTAGCCAACCTCTTACACCAACAATGATCACATAGAAGGAAAGGGAAAGGTAGGGCAACCCATAGTTCCTTTTCTTTTCAGTTCTTCCTTACTTGCCGGTAAGCTGCAGGTAGAGATTTTAAGTAAAATCTGCATATATCAAGAAGTAAAATGAAAACAGTTTAGTGCAGCCTTTTCACTATTATGGCAAAATGAAATGAAAATAAAATGAAATACATAAGCAAGTACAAGATATGATATATAAATTGTGTAATTTCAGGAATTCTGCATATGAATTCAATGTTCTAAAATTTGCATTTAAAACTAGACAACTGGCCTTGCACACTCTAAAGATCAGTGGTAAAATCTATGCTAATGATTTTTGTTAACTTAGAAATTAAGTAAAAGCACCAAGATAGGTCAAGAGAAAGGCTATGGAAGAAATTGTGAAGTTTCAAATTGCATCTTTAATGAAATTTTTTCCTTCTTTTTTAGCAAATGACCGTGTTTTCATTTTGCACTCGATCTTTCGAATAATGCTGCCAGCCCTGATCTTTAATAACTTATTTGAATGTGCTACTCAGTCTGCAGCTGATTAATCTTATATTTTTAGTGGTCACAATATATTGATTACAAGAGTAAGTTTATTTTGTTTCTTCTCTGGGGATGCCCACAGTTGGTTTCTATCCTCTCTTTTATTTTTATCTTCCTCCCCCCTCCCCCAGTAGACTACTATATAAAGGTTAGCAGTGTTTCTCCTTGATCAATGAGATGTTTCCCTTTTCCAACAACATTTTCTATAGCAGACTCTGTCCCCCAGGGACTTAAATACATTGATGCTTCTATTCTGCTATTTTTCTTCATTTAGTATCTCATCCTTAGAGAGCACAAGAGGATAAATAGATTGTTTATCCAGGTGTGGTATGACTATTGTTACACATACAACATGCTGGCTTTCTGTACCCTTCCTATACTCACAGGGATAAAGTAAAAAATATCCCAATATTTATTTCTCTGCTGTTGCTTCCCATGTGTTTATTGCTGTCTTTTCCTCTAGCTATATAAATAATCTCACAGACACCTATAGGTTTATAGTAAAAATTAGGTTCCAGAATGGACTCTTCTTATCTGTGGTCTCGACTTCACCTTTCTGATCCCAGGAAGACCCAAACAGTTTAAGTTGTGTCCTCAGGATATGATTCTTAAAATGAAATTAATTTTCCCCACTATTGTCCAACTTATATTTCAGTATTTCACATGGCAATTGCTAGATGTTTTGAAAAGATTTTAACATGCATTATCTGGTATCTGCAGGTTATCTGTTATTGTATTTATATTAGAAAGGCATTTGAAACATTTGTTTAAAACTTAGCTTAACATGTTGTGCCTTATGGATAGATAAAAATAAAATTAAGAAAATAAGGAATATTAAATAAAAAATAAAATATTCTTTGGGCGTCTGGGTGGCTCAGTTGTTAAGCATCTGCCTTTGGCTTGGGTCATGATCCTGGGGTCCTGGGATGGAGCCCCCACATCAGGCTCTCTGCTCAGTGGGAAGCCTGCTTCTCCCTCTTCTACTCTCCCTGCTTGTGTTCCCTCTCTTGCTGTGTCTCTCTGTCAAATAGATAAAATCTGTAAAAAACAAAAAAAAACAAAAAAAAAAAAAGGAAAAGAAAATATTCTGAAAACATAAAAATTCTTGGCTTATTACCCAAAAGGTACAATTAGTTTATGAAATGTGTGTATTTCTCAATTATATTAAATTTTTAGAGTGACCTCTACAGTAGCTAGTAGATAATGCAGTTAACCCTAAAGAGACAGTGAAATAAATTTACATAATGTTTCAAAATTTTAAAAGTTGAGAAATATACCTTTTGAATTAGCAAAATTATATAACTGGTATTTCCTCAGAGTACATGATTTTTTCTCCCAATGATTTTAATAGTTGAATTTTCTATCACAGAATAAAAGACAGAGTGATGTGGCAGGTTCTAAGAGCAGATTATACATAGTAAGCCTAGCTAAACTGCAATCCAACCTCTACCACTTCGAGTGCTTTAAGAATTAAGCAGAGTATTGAATTCTCTTTGCCTCAGCTTCCTCATCAGAAAACAGGATACTAGAACTGATCTCATTGGAAGTTTACAATAATTACCTGGGTTAACATTTCTGAAGTGCTTAGAACAAGTATAGGAATACAGTAATTGTTAGATATGTTTGGGTATGTAAAATTTAAGATTAATATAATTTATGATATTAATACTACTTTTTATGCCTAAATATATCATCAGAAACAGGTAAATAGAAGTAACTCCAAAAACTGGTGAGCCTATGAGTAAATGGCATTCAGATACTATTTCTGGTTATGTTAAGATTTTATATTTGTGAAATCATTTTCTATAGAATTTTAGCTACTGCCTAAATGCACAATGGAGGTGCAACGATTGTAAATTTAATATTCTGCAAGACCACAAAAAAGTTGAAGCCTTTAGGAAAGGTAGCTAAACCATGAGTCAGAAGGCTGATACATGTTGCACATAATAATATTAAAATATAACCCAGTCCAAGCTTGACTTATTGCTGAATTGTTTGCCTAATTATGCTAATTTCTAAATAGTTTGAGATATCAAAACCAATGACTGACCCAGCTGATCAATGACTATTCTGAAGCTGTTTACCAAATCCATACAAAATCATATACCATATAATTGCTTTAGTTTGTTTGTTTTTAAGATTTATTTATTTATTTATTTATTTATTTTTCAGAAAGAGAGAAAACAAGCAAGGGGAGTGGCAGGCAGAGGGAGAAGCAGACTCCCTGCTGAGCAAGGAGCCCAATGCTGAATGTGATCCCCAGACCCTGGGATTATGACTTTAGCTGAAGGCAGAAGTTTAATCTATTGAGCTACCCAGGCATTCCTGGTTTTCTTTTTGTTTTTATGCACAAGTAAACCCTCCAACTAACCTTAACAACTATAGTGTAAATAAATGGGTCCATTTTTAATTAATAATTTTGCATATTGCTAAAGAGTATTACTAAGATAAATTGAATACATATATAGTTTTTTAATTTAATAGAGAAATCAGATGAGGAATTGGAAAAATTTCCTTTACTACTAAAGTCCTAACATGTAGACTCTTACTATACATTTTGAAGTCTAGCCACTCTGAATAATTTTTCAAACCTGACTATAATTTTATATCCTAATTCTCCCCACTTTTTAAATGGGATTATTTGTAGTTTTTTTTAATAATTGAGTTATGAGTTCCTTATATATTTTAGATATTAACACTTTATCTGATATATGGTCTGCAAATATTTTCTCCCATTTCAAAGCTGTTTTGTTTTTTTTTTGTTTTTCCATTTTACTTAGGCAAATGCTACACTAATTTTGCTGCCTGTGCCAGAATGTTAATAAGGAAACTCAAGGTCTGTGTTGGTATTATAACCAGGTGGGCCCTCCAGATAAAGCTATTTGGGGAAATATTCATGAGTCCTAAAATGTGGAACACACAAGTGTCAATAATGCTATGCAATGATCAGCAACAAAGAAAAGAAAGAATATTCAGACAAGGTAAATCTTGCTTATAATATGAAAAAAAAAAAAAAAAAAAGGTGTTCTTCCACACACAAATTCCTCTTGGAAAATATTTTACTTCTTTCTTTTTTAAAACCACTTCTATAAACCTACAGAAATGTCTTAAATGTATTAACATGATAGATACAACTCCTTAAAATACAGTCTCCCAAGATCATGATTTCCTTCAGCTGATTTTCCCTACTTCCTTCTACTTCACTATGGCAAATTGTTTGCATAACTGTCACCATAACATAGTTCCTCATCCTCATTTTTGACTAGTCATCTATACTGACTCAAGGTCGGTCATGTGAGACGTTAGCAGTAACATAAACAGAAATATGAAAATTCTTATACATTGTCTTGTATTTGAAACTAGCCAGCACACAAAGTGTAGTTACACCAGAAAAGATCACTGAGGAACTACTTTCAAGAATTTTCATCTGCATCTGGGCTTGATTTAGATGATGAATTCATAAAATTCGATTTTTAAAGGAGGGTGAGTATATTTCCACATGAAAGAGATAGGAATTAGTGCATCCAGAGAGTATCTGAGACATTTTGCTTACAAGATGGCCATCATAATTCCTCCTCTTGCTGTATGCCATTGAGCATTTACTCACACTGTTTCTGAGATTGGCTGTGTGACTTGCTTTGGTAAATTGGACTAGATCAAATGTGACACAAGGAGAAACAAGGAATGTTTCCTCATTGGCCCTGCCTCTCTTGTAGCATGGAAATGCAATCACCTTGTGAAATATTCAAGACATCCATAAGTCACATAAGTGAGGTCACCTAAGACTATAAACAAGCCCTTAGGAACCCAATAGCTAATTACAGCTGCTTGAGTGAGCTAGGCAAGGTCAATAGAAGAATGCCCCAGCTTAACTCAGACCAAATTGCCAAACCTAAGAATCATGAGTTAATAAATGATGCTTGTTTTAAGCCATAAAATTTGGGGTACTTTTTTAAATAGCAAAAACTAAGTTATGTAATCCAAATTCTATACTTCATTTTGGCTAGTCTGTAGTATAATCCAGACAACAACTGCAATTAGAGAATAGCTTTGCATCTTTATGAAAAACAATTATATATAGCATTTCTATTATTTTGAATTTATTCCTGCAAAAATACTTTAACAATAAATATTTTACAGATAACTGGGGAAAATACAATACTCTAAAATTACTCTTATGGGCACTAATTTTTAATGCTTTGCATTTTCCTTTTAATTAATGCTAATTAAAAATGCTTCATACTGAGAAAATGTATGACAATTTACAGTGAAGTCAATGAATAAAAAGACCTTTAAAAAAATAAAATGCTGTGCTATCTCCAATAGCTGATAAACAATCACTACAGGTTTCCACACATCTATTGGATTTTCTAAGAAAACAAGTTACCATAGCAACTCTAAAAATAATATATATTTTAAGACTATTACTAGTCACTAATATTCTTCAAATACAAATGTGTATAAATATATCAACTCATGATTAAACCCACTGATTCATAATAACTTACGTTTTAACATCTGTAACTTTGCTGCTTTTTAAAATAAACACAATATACTAAACCTGATAGTTTTAATCCTGTCAACTGCAAAAACAAGTATCTAGAAATCCAGCTATATGATTGATCTCAGAACCCTAATGTTATATAAAAACTCCACTGATTCTACTATCTCCATATGAAATATTGAAAGAAGGTCTGAAATGCAAAATAAATAAAAAATAAAAAATTGGGATCCTTAATAAATATGTGAGAACTCTGGACCCCAATTCCCACTTCTCAACTATTACTTAATGAAAAAGAGGCAGAAACAAGTATCAGTGTGGGCAAAGAAGCAAACCCAGTACTGCAATTCCGATTTTCCTACTATTTAATACAAAGGAGTTGAAATAATGGTGTCTCACAATCTTCAAATCTGGACTTAGTGACTGAGAAGTGTCTTCAAAATTGTTCTAAGGGAATCTTCTTGGTTAGACAAAGGGTTTTCATACTGTTTAAAAGATGGGCTTTAACTATTAAGATGGTCTCCTAAGTATACTTTTTGTCTATAGCACTTCCCAAACAGTCCATTCTCAAATTGCCATCAGGATTCTTTTCCAGAGACTTTTATCGTATCAGGCAAATCTCAGGCTTCAAAATTGTTCCTACTTTCCTACTCTTTATGTCATAATATATACAGGCCCTTACGACAGTGAGGAACCCAGCCCCTGGTTACAAACCTCTATGTGATTTTTCAGGCCCAAATTTAAGCAATTACAAAGGCTTTACCTGGCAGGCATCACAGAAGAAAGCTACTTCACCTTAACCCAACCACCCCCACTAACACATGCCAAATTTGGAGCACAGCCAAAGCACTGCTGTCCCAGAAGAAGTTATAGTTAAAGATTCGGCCTAAACCCTACCCTCCCATGACTGCTCACACTCTTTGCAGTGCTGCATTCCTAGCTCAAGTGTCTTTTTCCTAGATCTCTTTTGGTAAGGCCTTGAGCCAACAGCCTTTTCAGGCTTCCCCTTATGGGGAAGAGTAGAGAGAAAACTTGCAGATATTTTCCCCTACTCTGACCTAATACCCAATACTTTTCCACTTCAAACTCTTCCGTCTCATCCTTCCCCTGTGTTAAGGAGTCTTTTGTTGGGTCTCTGTTGACAGCAAGATGAACCGCACCCACGTCTGCACTGATCTACCTGACCCTTCACCAGTGTACCATTCCATGGGAGGAAATAGAACAGAGGGAGTCCACACTTTCTCTAGTTATAGCTTCTTGCTTATATCAGCACAATAAGTGACTAAAAGCTTAATTATTTCACTTTATGCTTGTAGCTTTAATCCTTTAACCGGCTACTCAGACACCTGACAGTTCAACTCTCTTGCGTTCAGGTCCTCTGAGCACCAGACACAGGGAGCTCATCCTTTCAAAATTTGTTCTGATACATCTTCAGAGTAACTTTTCCATCCACAACTCTTGTCATACCTGGGATTCAGCCACACTGTATTTGCACCTGTCTCCATTTTTACCCTTTTTTTTTCTTTTTTTTTTTTAGGATTTTACTTATTGATTTGAGAGGACAAAAGAGCACAAGCTGGGGGGAGAAGCATAGGGAGAAGCAGACTCCTCACTGAGCAGGAACCCAACTCAAGGCACCCTCCCCCAAGATCATAACCTCATCAGAAGGCAGATGCTTAACTGACTGAGCCTCCCAGGCACACCCACTTTTATCCTTTCTTACCCAATTGTTTTAAACAATTCTTTGTCTAGAACCCTCCCTTTCTCCCTGCTACTAAATAGGGATTACATTTATGCTTTCTCAGATCTTATAAGAGCTTAACCACGGGTTTATAGATACCAGACTATATTGCTCTTTATATGTCTACATATTTCTTCGTTTAATAATGATTGAGCTCTTGGCAGTCAAAGGCTGAAATATGTTTTTGTTTATATTCCTGGTTCCTATCCCAGGTTTTTGCCACATTAGAGGTGCTTGCTAAAAGCACTGAATCCCTAGTGAAGATTCTTAAATTTCATCATAAACGTAAATTAACAGTTGTGTTTAGTAATGGGTTGAACGGAAAGATGACTGAGTAGGGAGGAACACTTGATTTTTATTATTTAAAACATCTGTGTAAAGCATATGTGAATTTGAATTTACTTTTGCTCAAAGATTGTTATGTAGACTTATAGTTCTGACATTCCTATGAATTAACATAATTGAAAAGCTACACAGTGAAAAATTCTTCTTCTGTTAAAGAATTTCTATAATTCAGGTAATAACCACTGGAAAATGAGCTGAGGACTGAGTTTTGCACATTAATGCTATGAATATTGCTGAAATAAAGCATGTTCTTAAAGTTTAGTCTTTGTTTAAAAAATAACTTTTCTTATTTTTGTAGGTAAAATATGAATTTATCACTTTTATTCTCAACAATATAGAGCAGTTTTGACAAACTTTTGGTGTTACATAAAGCCAGGACTTATGCTAAAATAAAATGCAATCAGCTATACTTTACTTTTTATCTTTAAATTAAAGAAACATAAACAGGGATTTTTTTTTATTTTTATTTTTTATTTTTTTTAGTTCCTGCACAGATGAAATAACTGTCTCATTTCTCTTATCCCAAACCCTATGCATTTGGTTCTTAGTCTCAAACCTAATAATTTTTTTCTCTTACTTTAAGATTTTGATGTATTTTAATGTTTTTAATGTTTTCTCTCCTTACCACTCTGTTTAGTTCTATCTATTCCACTTTTCCTCTTTTGTGCTCAATATATAAATAATCAGTTACATTTTGGAAAACGACACATGTTTATATAAGGTGGTATTTTTATGTAAAACATATTATTGGAATGGATTCTTTTTTAATGCAGCCTGATAATAAATTTCTTGTCACAATCTTAAATAGTTTTAAAGTTCTATCATATAGAGAAATATATTCTCTTCCACATTTGCCATTTCTGGTTTTTGCATATGATTCTAACATTCTTTCACTTAGCTAATATTTACTGATCACAAAGTATAAAGCCAGGAATGTTTTTTAAAAAAAAAATTACTGTTCTCAAAAGTTTAAAGTTCAGGAAGTTAAAATCCATGTAGTGAATATTTGCCACACTATGATAAGTACAATTAAAAAAAGAAGGTCCTTGGCCTCCGAGTCCTCCTGAGGTCTGAAGGATGCGTTGAACTTTGTCAGTCACCAAATATGAATCCCTTAACATCTTCCAGACCCCAGATTAGTTGTTAAGATAGCTAATGGCAAACAAAACCAACATGTTTCCTATAGGTTGAGAGGAAATATTTACCTGGTAAGATGGTAGATAAAAGAAGAAGAAAATCAAGACCAAGGCAAGGACAAATTCAGAGTTGTGGAGCCATGGCTAAGTATGTTATATATGGAAAATAGAAAGATATGTTTTATTTCTGTATGTTTTGTCTTTGTTTCTTTCTGGGATGGGGAGCTTGGAGCATGACAGGACCCCTAGATAGAAGTAAGGGGGAAAAAATTGGAGAAGTATTTAGTAGAATGTGTTTTGTTGTTGTTGTTGTTGTTGTTTAATGTCTGAGTAGACTGTTTTTAAGAGGTTCTTTTTTTTTTTTTAAGATCTTATTTATTTTTTTGAAAGAGACAATGAGAGTGAGAGAGAGAACACAAGAAGGGGGATCAGAAGGAAAAGCAGATTCCCTGCCAAGCAGGGAGCCCAATGGGGGACTCCATCCTGGGACTCCAGGATCATGACCTGAGCTGAAGGCAATCACCCAACCAACCAAGCCACCCAAGTGCCCTTAAAAGTGTTTCTGTTGGGTGAAGGACATAGTTGTTTTTCCCTTACAGGCAGTCAGCGATTTGGACTACTGGTGCAAACTTGATAAGCAAAGTGAAAGAGAGATGAGCTCAAAGATGGGGCCGTCATAGTCCAGGATGGGACAATTCAGGGGCTGTACAAGCACCTTGTAGTTCCTACGTGCTCCCTTGGACCAATCAACTTCAGCAGTACTATAACAGCCAAAACACTACCAAAAATAATAACAATAAAAAAACTAAATAAGAATTGAACAAATTAGTCTGACTTTTGTTTTCATCTGAATGGATAAAACTGACTTTTTTCAACCGGAGTTGAAATATATCGCCTTAGAGTAAGTGAGCTCATTTCGTATTGTGTCTATCTAATAGTTGATCCTTAATTCACTCAGAAAATATGTTTTAAGCTCTTACTGTATCATGTTATTTTCATGCTGAAGCTCCAGCTAAGGCTAAAATGGACATCATACATGAGGAACTAGGATAACTAAGCAAAATAGACAGTGTATCAGGTACTGGAAAAAAAAATCCGGAAAGGAAAGAGAAATTGCAGTGATGAGGGTATAAAGTTTTAGACAGAAATGGAGAGGGAAGGCATTGCTGAGGAGATAACTTTAAAACCTGACAGCAAAGAAGGAGTGTAATATGTGGATGTTGGGGAGAACTGCATTCTAGGCAGATGAAAGAGCAAAGAGCAAATGCCCTGACCCCTGAGCTGGCCTGGCAAGCACAAAGAAACCATAATAAGGACGGCATGAGAGAAACAGGATGGAGGACAAGGGGCAGATTTTCTTCTAATTTACAGTAGTCTTCTCTTATATTCAGTTTCAGTTACCCACAGACAACTGTGATCCACAAGCAGATGATCCTCCCTCCGACAAGGCATCAGAATAGTAGCCTAATCTTAGGTCACAATGTCTGCATTGTTTATCTCACTTCATCTCATCACATGAGTATTTTCTTTCAAAGATTTATTGTGTTTTTATTTATTTATTTGAGAGAGACAGAAAGACCATGAATGGGATGCGATCAGGCAGAGGGAGAAGCAGACTCCTGGCTGAGCAGGGATCCCGATGTAGGGCTGGATCCCAGGACCCTGAGATCATGACCTGAGCTGAAGGCAGCCACTTAACCAACTGAACCACCCAGGTGCCCCATCATCACATAGCATTTTTAATCATCACAAGGTGACTATACTACAGTAAGATATTTTAAGAGAGACCACATTCACAGACCTTTTATTATAGTATATTGTTATAATTCCTCTACTTTCATATTCATTATTATTGTTAATCTTTTATTGTGCCTGATTTATAAATTAAACTTCATCGTAGCTATGTACATATCAGAAGAAACATAGTTTACATAGAGTTTTGGTATTATCCGTTGTTTCAGGCATCCCGTGGGGATGTTGGGCCTCATTCTCATGGATGGGGACGTATTATATATGCAAACTCACTGTGGAGTTTGATGGCATCTGCCCTGACAGATAAAACTAGTAAGGATGTTGCATGCAAACTAACAAGAAACTAGGTTGGATGTAGGAAGAAGTAGGACACTATTATAATATGAATATAAGCAAAAGATGCAGGTGATTTAGACCAAAGTTAAAGCAATGCAAGGATTCAGAAAAGGATATTTTCATCATCAAACATAGCCAGCTTGAATAGCAAAGTCCAACAATCCCATTAAGTGGCTCTATTGACAAAATTCAGAGAATTAATTATGAGTCCTATGTCACTTTCCATGAGAATGCTCTAAAAACATTTACTCTCCCTCTTCATTTAGAAACTATATAGGAGAAGTTAGGCTAGGCTGTTGGTAAAGTTAGGCTTTGCAATTGATAAAATGAAAGAAAGTCTTCTCCCCTTTTTATTTAAAGTAACTACCAAATACAAAATGGAAAGCTGAGTCTTGAAAAGATGGCTCCCAGAATGATGAGAAATGAAGGCATCCAGAACCACAGAGATTGGGTCACAGATCATAGGCTATACAGTATAGAAGGAGAAGCAGGGACTCTGGAGTCAGACTATGACTCTCTGCTGTATGATTTTGGGAAAGGGACATAGCATCTCCTTTTAAATGGAAGTAATTATGACCCACTGGGTAGGGCTGGCTAGAGTCACTAAACATGTTAATATATGAAAGCCGTCTGGAACATGGAAACAGTCATTTGACTGTTAGCTAGTATTTTATCTTTCCTGAAACTAAAGAGAAGAGCCTTATTGTTTAACTCATTATTTTCTTCTGGAATTCAGTTTATATCAGACCCCAGAAGAACACTATCCTTAAAGAACAGGTCAATGTAGCAAAGGAGGAATTTAGGATTAAATTTCTTGAATTCAGAGATCTCACTGGAGCAAACTACAGTATGGAGTTGCATAAATATTTCCAAAATATATAGAAATGAGAGTAACAATGAATAGATAAGTATTTAGACCAGTGCCAGTAGTAAATACTCAATAAGTACTTATTTAATGTATTATGTTCCATAATTTTTGTTATTATATATATATATATATATATATATATATATTAGACACTGATTTGATATTAAAAACTCATTCTGCTCTTTCTTAGATTCTCAAATAAATGATTTGCTATAGTTTTTTTAAAAAATATTTTATTTATCTATTTGACACACACACAGAGAGAGAGAGAGAGAGAGAGAGAGAGAGAGAGGGCATGAGCAGGAGGAGAGGCAGAGGGAGAAGGAGAAGCGGGTTATCCATTGAGCAGGGAGCCCTATGCAGAGCTTGATCCTAGAACCCCAGGATCATGACCCAAGCCCAGGGCAGATGCTTAACCAACTGAGCCACCCAGTAATCTCATTATACTTTTTTTTTCCTTCCTTAAAATTTGTAACTATGGGAGTTTACTCCATCAAATAAACAAAACTACTAATTTAATGTAGTCTTAAGATACAAACCATGAGACTGTGAACTCTGAGAAACAAACTGAGGGTTTTGGAGGCGAAAAGGGTGATAGGTCGGGTGAGCCTGGTGGTGGGTATTATGGAGGGCATATATTGCATGGAGCACTGGGTGTGGTGCATGAACAATGAATTTTGGAACACTGAAAAAATAATTAAATTAAATTTTAAAAAAAAAGAAGAAAGAAAGTGTTGTATTTGACCCATGGGAGACAAAAAGAATTGGTATGACTGATAAAGTATTTATACTGGATTTAAAATGGAATAATGTTTTAATGTGTCTATTGATTCTGATTTAAGAAAGTAGAACTTTAATATTAGAGAAGTTGGAAGTACAGTTCTTTATTAGATGTCACAAGTTTTTGGTTCATGCTGATTTATCTTTGGCTCTATAATGACAAGGAGTTTAGAACCGAAGTAAAGAAACATCTGTTTAAATTCTATGTAGTTTCAACATGCTATGTTCCCACAAGCAGACTAAATGTACTTTTGTCTAAACATTATTTATTTTTCCCATTATCTGAGCAAGAAAGCAACATGTTGGGTACCCTTAGAAGATAGTTAGAATGTTGGCTAGTTAGAAAACTACATGATACCTGTATCACTCATTATTTACTTTTATAATTAACTTTCTATGCAATATTTTCAGTTGGCTTTCAAATTAGAAGTTAACTAGAAAAAACTAACTAATAGAAAAATTATTTCTACACTTCACTCATGTGATGGAATCACTTAGGATGTGTTTATGTTAGCAATCTAAAGTATGGCTGAGCTACTGATTTATAAAAATAAATTTGCAACTAGAAAACTGCAAGAAAATCGGACACTGTTGTTCTCTGGAATAACTTTTAAGAACTTACTCTATGTTTGTTGTTTTTTATGCAAAAGAGAAGGCCCCTTTGGGCATTCAACAAAATAGATTTGATATTTATACAAACATTTGTATTTCCCAAAACCTTAATCTCACTTTAAAATAATTATTCTGGTGATTGCACTTTAGTAACCCTAGTTATCATAGTTAAAGAGAAAAAACTGGCAAATGTTTAGAAAAAAGAAAACTACCAAATTTATACATAAAACACTTGATTTTTACATCTATTATCATTTAGAATAATTTATTTTATTTAAACTGGTTTGAGAACTGAGTCATCGTTCTGCCAAAAAAATTGCAGGATATTTAAATTCCCACAAATTATTTGAAATTTGCATATTTACATTTATAATTAGAGATTCAAACTCTACTTATATATATATATATATTTTTTTTTTTAAGATTTTATTTATTTATTTGACAGATCACAAGTAGGCAGAGAGGCAGGCAGAAGGGGGAGGGGGAAGCAGGCTCCCTCCTGAGCAGAGAGCCCGATGGATGTGGGGTTTCAGTCCCAGGACCCTGGGATCATTACCTGAGAACCCGCTGATCCACCCAGGCATCCCATCAAACTCTATTTATATTTTCACATATCTTCAGCTGCACTGAAAGTGTAGAAACATATCTACATATCTACATATCTAATTAACAAATTACATCATTCACACCAGAAATATATGCAGAACTCTCTTACAGTGTGTCTTTTTTTTTTTTTTCCTTCTTTTTGGCTTCTAATGAAATTAGTAATTCTTGATGTGGAGAGCAAAGGCAAAAGAAATACAGAAAAAATTAACTTTCCTTTGCAGTTCCCTGACGTGTAGTCAAGATAGGGAGGGTAAACTTCCTCTAGGAACTCAACTGCTTCAATGTTTATATTTTGCTAGAGAGAAAAGAAAACTGTAGTTGACATTAGCAGGACTCTAGGATCAAGTCTAAGTTTTCTTTTATATATAAAAATACCTTTGGAAACTTCCTTTGTCTATACCCCTCTCTGCCAAGATGTATGTTAGCAATCATCCTCCAAGCATATGACCCACTGATATATATCTGAAAGGTCTCTTGACTAAGGTTTTACTAAACAATAGTAAAATGACCCCTCAAAGTCCTGGAAACAATGCTTCCAAATTCCCTAGGGACTTAAATCCTCTCCCAACTTGAAAGTATACAGTCCATCACTCCTCACAATCCCAGGATTGTTCTTTCTGGCCATGGGTCCTGTCCTCATGCTTTAACAAAACCATCCTTTTTTGCACCAGAGATATCTCAAGAACTCTTTCTTGACCATTTGTTACAAAACCTCAACATTTCACATCAATTCTCTCTTCATTTTAGCCCTATCTACAAATAAACATCAAAATAATTGTAGAGTGGATCAATTTATGACATGACAGTATGAAGAAGTACTATTGACCCAGTTATCAGTGAAACTGACAAAAGTTTTTAAAAAATGCAAACACTTAAAGTATCTGACAATGGTTCTAAGGGTGATCAGCAAGTGAAGAAATATTGGTTCACCAGTATCTTTCTTTTCCTGTTTTTTAAAATTTAAATTCAATTAATTAACAAACAATGTATTATTGGTGTCAGAAGTATAGATAGATAGATAGATATACAAAAATAAAATTATATACAATGAAGAGAAAGAATGTAATTGTAAAAACGAAAATTAAAAAAAGATTTTAAAAGAGTTGATAAAAGAAGAAACTGGTTAAAAAAGGAAAGAGAAAAAATAAAAAAATAAATTAAAATTGAAAGACTAAAGAATCATGGGAGGAAAAAACATGAATTCTATGTACTATATTCTCCTAGGATTGGAGTTTTGCAGTTTTCATTGTTTGGTAAACTTGATCTTCGGTGGGGTTCTTGCTGATCTTCTTGGGAAGGGGTCTGTTTCTTTGATTCTCAAGTATCTTTGCCCCAGGCACAATTGTACCATCCTTGCCAGAGGGCCAGGCTAAGTAATCTGTTCGGTTTTGCTCTATGTAGCTTCTGTTCCCTGAGGGCTTTTTGTTCCTCTTTAGAGGATGCCCATGAAAATGGGCAGCCTCTGAATCTCCAGCCACAAATCTGAAAGCTTGGGCCCCATGCCCTCAGTGTGCCCTAAGGGAAAAGCAGTTATTCACTCCTATCTCCCTGGTCTTAGTCCACACTCTGCTCACCCAGCCTGTGATGGAGGGTTTCTATCTCAGGCACACAACCCTCACTTCACTTCTTCAAATCCTGCAGATTCCTCAGATTCCTGTGACGTGCTCCCGTGCCACTTCTCCCAGGGGAGAAAGGGGGATCTCACCAGTTCTGACACTTGTTAGGTCTTTTTTCAGAGAGCAGTCGCCCAAATATGCCATGGTTCAAGGTTTATGGCAACCTTGAGCTGAGAACCCACTCTGTGGTCTTACAGTTTGCAGCCAGCTTCCCCACTCTGATGCCCAGGAGCATTGCTGCACTCAGGCACGCCTGGTCTTTCTGTGACACTGAGGGTCCTGAGACCTTACTTTCCCAGCTGGGGCTCCACCTTACTCTTAGGCCTGAGTGATGTCTCTGAGTGATGTCCCTCACAAAAGCAGACTTTTAAAAGTTCCAATTTTGTGCTCCACTGCCCCATCACTTGCTGGTAGCCAGTTTAAGCAAGCTCCCTTCCTCCCCACTCCCACAGTTTATTTTCCTATACATCACTTTGGAGTCACTTCTCTGCACCTCCTACCTCACAGAAAGTGGTCACTTTTGTATTTGTAGAGTTGCAGCTATTCTTTTCTTAGATCTTCAGTTGAGTTCGCAGGTGTTCAGAGTGATTTCACAGCTATCTAGCTAAATTCCTAGGACCACACAAAACTAAGGTCTCCTACTCCTGTCATCATGGACTCCCCCTGCTCCTCATTCATGAACATGTAAGACGGTGTGTGAAAAGAAAGGCATAGCCCTGTGGTATTTGAACCAAGAGCTGCCCCTCTCACCAAACTCCCAAACAGTGAGGTGGAAGAGACACTATCGTAGATCGTTGCAGTCAAAATCATAGGGCTCCCTCTATCCTTGGTACCCAAATGGAGGACTTTCTTACTGGGAGGAATAAGACATCAGCATTTCTCATCCTGCTCCCAGCTATCTCTTCCTAAAGCTAAATCCTAGGGGAGTGCAGCTGAGAAGTGGGACACTTATGGAACATAGGTTCTACTTTGTATGGATGATGGTAAGAACACAGGGTAATCATCATTACCCTGACTCCTGATAGTTGTTTCATGTCAAGAGAAGCAAGTGAGAGAACTCAGGGTCCTGCTTCCCACAGCTCTGTCTCTTGGCTTGTAGAGCAGGGGTGTCACTTAGGAGAGAAACCTGCCATTATTCCCATCCTTAGTTACATATATCTGTTGCAGAGACTTTCCCTGGCGGTAAAAACAGAGCATAAAATATACAAGTGTTTAATCTCTTCCCAAGGAACTGACTTCATTTACAATAAAGAATGAAAAACTTCAAGACTAAAAATGTTCTTAGTACCAAGGGAGGTTATGGTGAAAGACAGTTGTGGAAAGATTCACAATACAATCTAAACGCAATACACGCTAAACACTTGTATTGTTAATTTTTAGATTTTTAAAATCTAAAATTGTGATTTTTAGAATATGTCTCAAAGAATAAAACAGATATGAGGCAGCTTTCTGGGGTCAGAGCAAAATCAAACATTGACCTCAGAAACTATTCCTTCAAGAAACCCTAGTTTGGTTGAATTAGTATGTAGAGCAATTTGTGCCCTAAGGCATGTTTAAAATAGTATAGCAATCAGTTGGCAATTAGTGGGGTTTAAGGCCTGGTGTGGTCAGGGTAAAAAAAAGAGAATTCTATTAATGCCACCTTCATCCCAAGCTGACTGTTGGCATACCGAAATGTGCAATTTCATGATGAACAACTTGAGGGTCTGAACACTGTGTGTGGTAGGGGTTTGGGGGAGGAGAGGGTACAATAGAGTTCACTAAAATAATGCAGTCACTGAACAAATAATCAAGTCAATAAAAATAATAATCCCATGGGGGAGGGGGACCAGTATCCAAAGTTGCTATATTATCTAAAATGTCAAATTTCCTCCAAAATTCACAAGACATATGAAGTACAACACATACACTAAAAGAAAGAAAGAAAAAAAACAGCAGCAGTCAACAGAAATAGCATATGAGACAGACCAGATATCAGAATTATCAGAAAAATATAACATTACAAATATGTTCACAGGACTATAAATAAATAAATAACAAAAACCATAATCGATTAAATATATAAAGGTTTGCCAATAATGTGACATCAAATTGAGAATACCAATAAAGAGATAATAATTATAAAAAAAGAACCAAATGCAAATTATGCAGTTGAAAACTTACAAGAAATGAAATAAAAATTCATTAAGGGTTTAAAGAGTAAATTTAAACTGACCAAAGAAAGAAAAGATGCACTTTAAAATAGATTAATAGAAATTATGCAAGCCAAGGAAAAGA
Organism: Mustela nivalis; assembly: GCF_964662115.1. Taxonomy (NCBI): domain Eukaryota; kingdom Metazoa; phylum Chordata; class Mammalia; order Carnivora; family Mustelidae; genus Mustela; species Mustela nivalis. The sequence goes on from NC_139020.1 coordinate 44,002,165, forward strand.
GAAACATGGGACACTATTAAAAACATCAACGTTCATAGAATGGTAATGAGGGAGCAAAAGGCAAGCTAGGGGCAAAGCATTAACTAACACCCAGCAACATGCCCCTGGCCCAGGGGGAATATGTGTAACATTCCTGAGGCACTCCTGGCTGCCCAAGAACAAAGGAAAAGGAAAAACAAATTTCAACAGATAGAGATCACAGTCAAGCAGGGCAGGAATCCCCATCAGCTTGCAACTGTCTAATGATTTATAAGAAAAAGGCATCTTATCAATAGCCAGATCCCAGAAGCCTAAAACTCAATTTCTTGGGACTCTAAAGTCACCCTCCCTGTCACAGTATAGAAAACCTTATAAAATCATCACTTGGTACTCTTATTATGTAGTTCTTTCTACCCACAGTTCCTGTCCTATATTTTAATAAAACCACATGTTTTGCACAGAAACATCTCAAGAAATCTTTCTTGACCATTTGCTCCCAAACCCCACACCAAAACACATCAATAGGACCACCAGAAGGAAAAAAGAGAGCGGGCGGGGGGTGGGGACTCAAAGAAATTATCCCCAAATTTAGTGAAAATGATTATCCACACATCTAGGAAGCTCAATATACTCGAGATAGCATAAGCACAAAAAGACCCACAAACAGATACATTATAGCAAAAATTCTAAAAGTCAAAGACCTGAAAACTGTGTAATTTCCTTACAAAACTTTTTTTTTGTCTTCAAAAGATCACAGGGATAGAAGTCAAAGTTCTGAATTCAAGTTTGAAACTGCCTTTTATTAACCAGATGAGATTTACCAATTACTCAGCATCTCTGAGTCTCTAGTCTCCTTATGTTTTAAACAAACAAAAAATGGTTTTAGACTCAATAATTTAATATACATGTGAAAGCCTTTTGAAAATAATAATCATAAGAAAATATAAAATGTTTTCATAAGTGAACATATTTTGGGAACTAAAACTAAGCAACTAGATTATTCCAATTCTCCCTTAAGAATTCTTCACTCTATAGAACCCAACCTCATCGAGACAACTGGCAAAAATGAAGAAGGCCATTTTCTGTGTTGTAAAAACTATTATTCTTTTTTTAAAAAGACACAATTTGCACACTACTACAGGCAAAGAAAATGTATTAGTGATAGTTGAATAAGCACTAGATCAATAAGCTCTAAATCAAGCATTTGTGGATTTATTGAGAATTTTAATACTACCAATGCAATTATAAAACATGCCCGAGGTTTCTAAAAAGGTGTTCTTATATTTATGTTAATCAATTTCTTTAGAAGAGAAGCTCTATGTTTTTGCATATAAAACTAGTAAAAAAAATAAACACTATTCTGAATAAACATAATTTATATTGATAATACTTTGAAACTAACTTATATTATCTATGGAAGTAACTTCCTATGACCTATGTTTAATATATGTATGAAGATTTATGATAGAGGTGAAATAGTGGCAGAGGACACTGATTCATAGACACAAACTAAGTTATAGTTTTTTAGAAATTGCTGGAAATCATGATTCTGTTTTGGCAAGATAACCCAAGACTTACAGAGTTGGTTTTGATGTTAATAAACACATAGTTTTAATTTTGACATTTCTTGAGAATAGTGTGATGTGTTTTTGGAATGTTAGTAAAGTCCAGAGCCAAAAGCCAAGAAGAATTCTTGATATATCTTAGGTGCAAAGAGGTAGTTTTAGTAAAACATGGGGATAGGACCCTTGGGCTAAAAGAGCTGTTGCCACTGCTGCCCGTTGCCCCAGGAGTGTGAGGAGCAGGGGATTATATATTTTAGGGTTGGGGGAAATAAAGATAAGGGAAGATCCAAAAGGACATTCATATGCTGAAGAAGACTCACAGACTCACAGGATCCTAGACACCTCCCTATTGTTAAGCTGAGTTTGTTTTGCCCTCTAGCAAGGCATTAACATTTTTTTAAGATTTTACTTATTTATTTGACATACAGAGAGAGAGAGAGAGAGAGAGAGAGAGAAGCACAAGCAGGGGGAGCAGCAGGCAAGATTGAGAAGCAGAATTCCTGCCGAGCAAGAAGCCTGATGGGGGACTGGATCCCAGGACCCTCTGTTCAGGATCCAAACCATGGCAGCTTGACTGAGCCACCCAGGTGCCCCACAAGGCATTGAAATTAGATGGTTGGGAGCCTCTGGAGGAATGTATTTGTCGATGGGCTACAGGTTATAAGGATATTTAATTTTATCTATTTTTCTTTCTGCCTTTTTCTCCCCACATCATAAATGCCAGATAGCAATGTTTGTGAATAAAAGTAAAGGGGATTTAAACAAGGTTGTAGGGGGTAGAATTTTTCCTTACCCAAAAAGGAATTTGAACATAGGCTCTTCCAAGCATTCCATTTATGTAGTCTCAATAATAATATGAAGATTCTACATTTTTTTCTGTCTTCTGTTCCAATATCTTCTGTACCATGATTGTAAGTAGATTTCTCCAGATCCTAGAATGAAGACTAAAGAAATTCAGAAGCAAGAATGGGGTGGGACCAGAAGCAAGTGGAACTTTTACCTCATTTATCAGTGAGAGTAAGAAAAGTATCTATAAGCCTCTCAAGCTGACTTCCCTATACATGTCCTGCTGATATTTCAGGATTGGAACTCATATGGGAAACATGAAAAATTTCAAATAATGTCCTTAACAAAAAGTTTCTGCCAAACACTCAAAGATTTATATACTTTTTTTTCACAAATGTCCAGTGTTCTTATTTTAAGATATTTGCGCTTTTGAACTCAATCAAATTACACTGCCATGTGATTTGTAGGAGAATTCTTTCCAGGCCCAGTGAAGTAGGGCTTGTCCATACTTATTTTTACCAATAAAAAGATGGACTGAACATCGGATCAGAGTTGTAAAAGACATCACACAATATGGCCTATTTCTCCTGTAATTTTTCTAGATAAATACATGCAATGCAAATTAGTTTATATAGTTAACATTAGCAGGAAAAAAATTTAAATTAAGTTTTTAAATATTAAATAAGCCAATGCTTAAGACTATATGCAATTCTTATGAATAGTCACTAATTGTCACCTGAGTACAGTACACCCTAAGGGAGGCACCCTCATCTAGTTTAACTCCATAAGGAAATATATCTAGGTGCTTTGTACAGAGAGAATATAGTCAACAGAACCACAAAGCCATCAACTACAGCTCCCTTCCCCAGGGAGGTTTGGTCAGGGTTGGCAGAGACACTCAAAGTGTGAGTAAGAAAGCGATGAAGGAAAGTCATCGAGTGCAGCGGCTGAAATGTTTACAATGGTAATTCTGGGGCAGTCTTATGAAGTATTTCTCCCATTGTCCTCATGGTGAGGATGAAGCCTTGCTCCAACTGAGAGGCTGTTCTCATTATGGCCTCCAGGCAGAGAGTAAACTGAGTAATCCTAGGACACAAATGTTACTACACTCGGAAGTATCATGATCCTAACTGAGGATCTGGCAGAAAACCTAGGATTAAGACACTTTACAAATACAACCTTGTGTTCTTAAAATGCAGGCTTGTTTAGAGGCAAGGGCCTTTATCAGATGACCTCCTAAATAACTATCTACCTTGAACTATTTTGATATACTAGATTTGCTCTAATCTGTACCTTCAAATTACCTCATATTCTCAATGCTTAGTTCTAGGTAACTTAAGAATATCTGAAGTAATGGGGTTCTAAGTTACTGAAGTGGGAGAGTTACATTCTTCAAGAATGAATCTCACAGACAAAGGAGAGCTAGTAAAGTGATAGAGTTATAAAGCAAGGATAGAGAAAAAGCTTATAGGAGTGAGAGGGGTCCCAACAGGTTTGCCACTAAGGACTTTTAGGTTTGGTCTTTTATTGAAGGCTTACCAGGGAGCTTAATTAAATCCTTTGAACATCTCTACTGATAGCTCCATTGAGTAAAGATTAGTGATAACATCTTTAATAGTTTACTTCTTTTTTTTGGTATGGTAATTCTTTGTTTGTCACAACTTGTTGTTATAACAAGCCCTGACCTCTGACACATAGAACAGGATGGTCTGATTTCTCTCCTCATCTCTGGTTTCCTTACCCCTCCAAATTTTGGGGATTTCTGTGAGCCTGCTCCCTTAGCCCCCTACCTATTTCTCCCTCTCTAGCCCTGCCTGTCCCTTACTCATTATTGTGGAAGTTTTACTTTATTCCTTGGAAATATATACTCCTTGGTAAATTCTATTAAATTATTCCTCAGGGAACTGGATTAATTCATTTACTAAAGTTGATAAATACTAAGATTAAAGTATGTATGTTGTAATATTTTTTAAGTTGTAAACATTTAAAAATAAATCTAAATATTTGTAAGAATACTGAAAGGAAAAAGAAAACAAAAGATTGAAAGGAATAGTAAAAACAGAAACTTTATCGCTTTTTGATGAATTGATCGGATGCCTGTAATATGCTCAAATGAACTACATGTATTTGACATAGATACACTGTGTAAAACCTTGGATAACTAAAAGATAGCTATATAAAGCCTGAATAAAAATGGTCTACCCAGAGGCATCTGGATCCCTCAGTCGATTAAGCATCTGCCTTTGGCTCAGATCATGATTCCAATGTCCTGGAACCTGGGAGGCTGGGGTGGGGGTGGCGGGGGTCCCTGCTCAGTGAGGAGCCTGCTTCTCCCTCTATCTATGCCTGCCATTCCACCTGCTTGTGCTGTCTCTCTTTCTGTCAAATAAATAAATAAAACCTCTTTTTTTTTTTTTTAAGTCTACCCAGAGTAATAAGTATCATTAGAGAAATCCTATGTATCTGGAAAAAATTGCCAGCATTGTTTTTTCTAATACAAATAGAAAAGTCTTCCTCTCAAGTCCTTCAACAGTAATAAATTTGAAATAATATATATAAATCTATATCTCCTTTGTTTCACAAAAAAAGAAGCACCTCTGAATTCAGTAAAACTTTAAGGACATTTATCAATGTTAATGGTTTAACTCAATGTGGGTCTCTTTTGTTTCTCATTTACATTTGAAGGTCCAACATCTTGAAGTCTTTTGCCAGCTCTCACTAAATTAGACAATTTTGTTTATGGAAGCATGATGATGATCATAAAAGTAATTATTATAACAAGTGTCTAACATCAGACTGACATTTCATGAGATGCTTTTGATTTGTATCAATACTATATTTGCCTTAGGAAATAGGATATTTTTGATAGTGATGATGAGTTGCAAATTTTATTAAGTATTTTATTCTGAAAAATTTTTTGCTCCCCATTCATCCTAAAATGTGTCTAGGGAACAATATGTTGAAGAGTAAGAATATAATATATGGGTTTGAGGAAGAGAGAAAGATCATACAGGTCTCATTTGCAACAAAAGAAAATAATATATGAAAGTGTGACTAAATCAATAACTAATTGTAATATTTTCATTTTATAACAAGTAACTATAATACATTACAACAGCATCGAGTCACCTGTGTACCATTATAAATTAGTTAGAATCATAAATCCACCAACCTCATGGTTCTTATCGATTTTACTTACTGATAGATTTGTAGCCTGACTATAATCTATTGAGTCATTGTCATTGATCAAGTTAAACAGCTTACATGATGTAAGTGTTGCTTTATTACTTAAAATTTGAAAAAAGAAAGAAATTTTTGTTGCCCTGTTAGGAAAAGCAATAGAACAAAATGGTATAAAAATTATAAATTCATTTAGGGGAGCCTGGGTAGCTCAGTTGGTTAAGTTTTAACTCTTGATTTTATTTCAAGTCATGATCTCAGGGTCATGAAACAGAACCCCTTGTAGAGCACTGTACTCAGCAAGGAGTCTGCTTGAGACTCTCTCTCCCTCTGCTTCTTTTAAAATAAATAAATGAGGTAACCAGATAAAGAACATTAAGGAGGACACTTACTGTGATAAGCACTGGATGTTATATGCAACTAATGAATTGTTGAATACTACATCAAAAACTAATGATGTAATATATGTTATGCTAACTGAACATAATTAAAAAATTAAATAAATATTTAGAAAATTAAATAAATCTTTTAAAAATAACAATTACACTTAAAATACATCATATATCTTAATACTATTACTGCTAATGAAGATCTCTAGAAGCTTGGTTATTTTTCTAAAATCACTGTCATTTGAGTGTAGAGTTTTTAAAACATGAGATTAAACTGTCTGAAAATAAAAGTAAAATTTAATGTATCTATATATTATACTAATTTAGTAGTTTATTTTTTCATTTTATTTTCCCATGACTATAATTAGCATTCCCTTTAGCCACAGGCCCAGTTGGTGATCTCAGTGATAAATGTTTTTACATCACACATTTCATTTTCATCCCTTATTCTTGGTATCATAGATCTAATCATCTCTTCAAAATAAGTCAACTAAGAAACAGTTTTCTATTCTAACAAATATGGAATAAAATTTCCAAGTTATTTATTTCAAAGCTGAATTTTGCAGTTATGTTTTATACAGGAAAAAAAAAAACATATTATTACAGCACAAATAAGCACTGAAAACCTGCACACACATGCCCACACACAGAAACCCTGCTGGGCTGAGTTTCTGTGTGTAAGGAGAACATATACAGAAGTTGAGCTCACTGTTGTGTGAGGACCAAATTAGAAAGGACTTTGGATGGCCATCCCAAGGTGTTCAGGCCTCATTTTTTCAGGCAATGGGAAACAATAGAATTTTTAAAGCACTGCAATGAAAAAATAATCTAATTTTAAAAGATTACACCACCAGGGTAGTAGTAGATAAATTAAAGAGGATAGAGGCTAGAGACAAAGACTAAAAATGCTGTGCCTGAATGTATTCAGTGAGAGTTTGAAATGATGAACTAAAACATGAGAGTGTGGGGAGACAAGTTTAAAGAAATATAGAGAAGAGATTTCACGGGAGAAAGTAAATGAATGTATATGGTAATACAAGGAAGAAGCTGTTAGTCAGAAATTGGGCTGCCATATTTTTGGTTCTTGGTCATACATAATCTCTGTTGTTGACATTCCTTTAGAGCAAGAAGGGATTGATGGGGAGAGCCAGGTGACAACCCCTCAATGAATCAAAGAAGTGATTTGGAAATTAGTAGCTGTTAGAAGGTAGAAAAATAGTAGCATAATGGGATAATTTTGTTTCCTATTGGAGGGATTTTTAAACAAAGGGGAAATAAAACTGATTGGAAAATACTCAAAAACGGCCAGAAGAACCTTTTTATTAATTTTTTTTCATGATATAGGGATACAGTGCAGAATCTTCCATTTCTTTTTTTTTTTTAAAGATTTTATTTATTTATTTGACAGAGAGAAATCACAAGTAGATGGAGAGGCAGGCAGAGAGAGAGAGAGGGAAGCAGGCTCCCTGCTGAGCAGAGAGCCCGATGCGGGCCTCCATCCCAGGACCCTGAGATCATGACCTGAGCCAAAGGTAGCGGTTTAACCCACTGAGCCACCCAGGCGCCCCAGAATCTTCCATTTCTAAAGTGTGGTAAGAGTATCAAATAAGATGGATAGAGGGAGAGCATAAAAAATCTAGGAAGAGTTTATGTATGTTAGGATATTTATTGACAAATGAATATATTTGTTAAATGTCTAAGTGAAATAATTACATGCTAATTGAGAAGATGGGTGATAGTGTATAGTCTAAATTGTAACCATTCCATTTAGATTGCAGGTATTAATCCCTTGTCAGTTTTAAACTAAATATATACATATGTATATATAAAAAGAAATATATATGCACATATATATACATATATGTGAACAGAATATATATATATCTTTTTAATTTTTAATTTTAATAAAACTTTTTAATTTTGAACTTTTTCCATAATGTTCATATGCACTATATTAAATACAACTTTTAATTTTTTTTAAATTTTTATTTTTTATAAACATATAATATATTTTTATACCCAGGGGTACAGGTCTGTGAATCACCAGATTTACACACTTCACAGCACTCACCTTAGCACATACCGTCCCCAATGTCCATAACCCCACGCCCCTCTCCCGAGCCCTCTCCCCCCAGCAACCCTCAGTTTGTTTTCTGAGATTACAAGTCACTGGTTTGTCTCCATCCCAGTCCCATCTTGTTTCATTTATTCTTCTCCTACCCACTTAAAACCCCATGTTGCATCTCCACTTCCTCATATCGGGGAGATCATATGATAGTTGTCTTTCTCTGTTGACTTATTTTGCTCAGCATGATACCCTCTAGTTCCATCCATGTCGTTGCAAATGGCAAGATTTCATTTCTTTTGATGGCTACATAGTATTCCATTGTGTATATAAACCACATATTCTTCATCCATTCTTCTGTTGATGGACATCTAGGTTCTTTCCATAGTTTGGCTATTGTGGACATTGCTGCTATAAACATTCAGGTGCACGTGCCCCTTTGGATCACTATGTTTGTATCTCTAGGGTAAATACCTGATAGTGCAATTGCTGGATATTGATAGGGTAGTTCTGTTTTTGAGGAACATTTTGAGGAACCTCCATGCTGTTTTCCAGAGTGGTTGCACCAGTTTGCATTCCCACCAACAGTGTAGGAGGGTTCCCCTTTCTCTACATCCTTGCCAGTATCTGTCATTTCCTGACTTGTTAATTTTAGCCATTCTGACTGGTGTGAGGTGGTATCTCGTTGTGGTTTTGATTTGTATTTCCCTGATGACGAGTGATATGGAGCACTTGTTCATGTGTCTGTTGGCCATCTGGATGTCTTCTTTGCAGAAATGTCTGTTCATGTCTTCTACCCATTTCTTGATTGGATTATTTGTTCTTTGGGTGTTGAGTTTGCTAAGTTCTTTATAGATTTTGGACACTAGCCCTTTATCTCATTTGCAAATATCTTCTCCCATTCTGTCAGTTGTCTTTTGGTTTTGTTAACTGTTTCCTTGGCTGTGCAAAAGCTTTTGATCTTGATGAAATCCCAATAGTTCATTTTTACCCTTGCTTCCCTTGACTTTGGCAATGTTCCTAGGAAGACGTTGCTGCTATTGAGATTGAAGAGGTTGTCGCCTATGTTCTCCTCAAAGAATTAGATGGATTCCTTCTCACATTGAGGTCCTTCATCCATTTGAGTCTATTTTTGTGTATGGTGTAAGGAAATAGTCCAATTTCATTTTTCGGCATGTGACTGTCCAATTTTACCAACACCACTTGTTGAAGAGGCTGTCTTTTTTCTATTGGACATCCGTTCCTGCTTTGTCGAAGATTAATTGACCATAGAGTTGAGGGTGTATTTCTGAGCTCTCTATTCTGTTCCATTAATCTATGTGTCTGTTTTTTTGCCAGTGCCATGCTGTCTTGATGATGACAGCTTTGTAATAGACCTTGAAGTCTGGAATTGTGATGCCACCAACTTTGGCTTTCTTTTTCAGTATTCCCTTGGCTACTCGAGGTCTTTTCTGGTTTCATATAAATTTTAGGATTATTTGTTCCATTTCTTTGAAAAAAATGGATGGCATTTTGATAGGAATTGCATTGAATGTGTAGATTGCTTTAGGTAGCATAGACATTTTCACAATATTTATTCTTCCAATCGTGGAGCATGGAACATTTTTCCATTTCTTTCTTTCTTCCTCAATTTCTTTCATGAATACTTTATAGTTTTCTGAGTATAGATTCTGTGTCTCTTTGGTTAGGTTTATTCCTAGGTATCTTATAGTTTTGGGTGTAATTGTAAATGGGATTGACTCCTTAATTTCTCTTTCTTCTGTCTTGTTGTTGGTGTAGAGAAATGCAACTGATTTCTGTGCATTGATTTTATATCCTGACACTTTACTGAATTCCTGGACAAGTTCTAGGAGTTTTGGAGTGGAATCTTTTGGGTTTTCCACATATAGTATCATATCATCTGTGAAGAGTGATAGTTTGACTTCTTTGCCAATTTGGATGCCTTTAATTTCCTTTTGTTGTCTGATTGCTGAGGCTAGGACTTGTAGCATTATGTTGAATATCAGTGGTGATAATGGACATCCCAGCAGTGTTCCTGACCTTAGCAGAAAAGCTTTCAGTTTTTCTCCATTGAGAATGATATTTGCGGTGGATTTTTCATAGATGGCCTTGATAATATTGAGGTATGTGCCCTCTATCCCTACACTTTGAAGAGTTTTGATCAGGAAGGGATGCTATATTTTGTCAAATGCTTTTTCAGCATCTATTTGCAGTTCATATGGTTCTAGTTGTTTCTTTTATTAATGTATTGTTTCACATTGATTGATTTGCAGATGTTGAGGCAACCTTGAAGTCCTGGAATAAATCCCACTTGGTCGTGGTGAATAATCCTTTTAATGTACTGTTGAATCCTATTGGCTAGTATTTTGGTGAGAATTTTTGCATCTGTGTTCATCAAGGATATTGGTCTGTAGTTCTCTTTATTGATGGGATCCTTGTCTGGTTTTGAAATTAAGGTGATGCTGGCCTCATAAAATGAGTTTGGAAGTTTTCCTTCCATTTCTATTTTTTGGAACAGTTTCAGGAGAATAGGAATTAGTTCTTCTTTAAATGTTTGGTAGAATTCCCCTGGGAAGCAATCCGGCCCTGGGCTTTTGTTTGTTTGGAGATTCTTGATGACTGTTCAATCTCCTGACTAGTTATGGGTCTGTTCAGGTTTTCTATTTCTTCCTGGTTCAGTTTTGGTAGTTTATATGTCTCTAGGAATGCATCCATTTCTTCCAGATTGTCAAATTTTTTGGCGTAGAGTTGCTCATAGTATGTACTTATAATTGTCTGTATTTCTTTAGCATTAGTTGTGATCTCTCCTCTTTCATTCATGATTTTATTTATTTGAATCCTTTCCCTTTCTTTTTGATAAGTCTGGCCAGGTGTTTATCAATCTTATTAATTCTTTCAAAGAACCAGCTCCTAGTTTCATTGATTTGGTCTATTGTTATTTTTGGTTTCTATTTCATTGATTTCTGCTCTGATCTTTATGTTTTCTCTTCTCCTGCTGGGTTTCTTTCTTGTTCTTTCTCTAGCTCCTTTAGGTGGAGGGTTAGGTTGTGTACCTGAGACCTTTCTTGTTTCTTGAGAAAGGCTTGTACCGCTATATATTTTCCTCTCAGGACTGCCTTTGTTGTGTCCCACAGATTTTGATTCGTTGTGTTTTCATTATCATTTGTTTCCATGCATTTTTTCAATTCTTTAATTTCCTGGTTGACCCATTCATTCTTTAAAAGGATGATATTTAGTCTCCATGTATCTGGGTTCTTTTCAAATTTCCTCTTGTGATTGAGTTCTAGCTTCAGAGCATTGTGGTCTGAAAATATGCGGGGAATGACCAATCTTTTGATACCAGTTGAGACCTGATTTATGACCCAGGATGTGATCTATTCTGGAGAATATTCCATGTGCACTAAAGAAAAATGTGTCTTCTGTTGCTTTTGAATGAAATGTTCTGAATATATCTGTGATATCCATCTGGTCCAGTGTGTCATTTAAGGCCTTTATTTCCTTGTTGATCTTCTGCTTGGATGATCTGTCCATTTCAGTGAGGGGAGTGATAAAGTCCCCTACTATTATTCTATTATTGTCAATGTGTTTCTTTGATTTTGTTATTAATTAATATTTAATTATTAATTATTAATAATTAATTATTTATTACTATAATTAATAATATGATAATATAATGATTAATAATTTAATTAATATAATTAATAATTGATAATATAATAATTAATAATTAATTTGTTGGTTATTAACTGACCTAGTTAAAAGTTCAGCAAAAAATCTGAATATATAACTCATTCAAAAAACTGTACAAAAAAACAAACAATTGTACAGGTAGTTAATGAGCATATGAAAAGATGCTCAACATCATATCTCATTAGGGAAATTTAAATGAAAACAGCAATGGCATACTACTACATATCTATTACGATAGTTAAAAGTCAAAAAATTGACAAAACTAATTGCTGGTAAGAATTCGAAGCAACAAGACAAATTCGAAGATAGTTTGGCATGGCTTATAAGCCTATATATAAACTTATCATGTGAGCCAACAATTTTGTTAGGTCAGCGGCCCTGGGAATGCAGGAGGAACAATAAAATGGCCACCAGGCTGCTATCTTCCCCTACCCAGGATCTTCCCACCAGAATGACCTCTGTCAAGGACATGTAACCTTGAGTAAATGGAAACCTATGCGAGAGACAGAAACCAGCCACTTTGGGACTTTTCAACCCCAAGGGTTATGAGCCCTTGCCCTGCCTTGGTCCAATAAAAGCTCACTCAACTCCTTCCTGGGCGCTACTTCCCTGACTCTCCTCTCTTGAGTCCTGGAACCTCACCCAGGATCGCCTTTAATAAACCTTGTCTTGTGCCTAGTCATGTGTATTTCGCCTGTAAAACCTTACAAATTTCACTCGTAGGTAACTGCCTAACTGATTTGAAAATTAATCCACACTTAAACCCGCATGAGAACACAGCTTTAGTCATAGTAACCCAAATCTGTAAGCCACCATGATATCTTCAATAGGTTAATTGATTAACAAATTTGGTGTATCCATACAGTGGACTACTATTTAGCAATAAAAAAGAATTAGCTAACAATCTGTGCAACATCATTAATAAATCTTAAATTCATATCACTAGGAGAAAGATGCCAGTCTGAAAGGCTATATATTGTTTGATTCCAATTATATGACAATACTAGAAAAAAAAAATTAGAGAGACAGGGGCACCTGGGTGGCTCAGTGGGTTAACCCTCTGCCTTCAGCTCAGGTCATGATCTCAGAGTCCTGGGATCAAGCCCCACACCGGGCTCTCTGCTCAGCGGGGAGCCTGCTTCCCCTTCTCTCTTTGCCTTCCTCTCTACCTACTTGTGATCTCTCTTCCTCTGTCAAATAAGTAAATAAAATCTTTTAAAATTTTTTAAAAAATTAGAGACAATAATTTTATTGGTAGTAAAGGGTTTAGAGTGAGAGTGTGGATACATAAATCAAAGAGGATTTCTTAGGGTGATGAAAATATTTCATATAATTCACTATAGTGGTGGAAATGTTACAGTACACATTTATAAAAACCCACAGGACTTCATAGAACAAAAAGTGAACCAACACTTTTTATCATTTGGGATTTCAGTGAATCCCAGGACCACGACAGGAACTCACCTCATGCTTCATTTAAGTCAATATCCCTACATCACGAAGAATAAAATCTATTATTTCTATCTGGTGATCTGGTATCAGGATTTACCTTAAGATTTCTTGTAGAGTACATCTGCCGGTGATGAGTCTTTCAGGTTTTGTATGTCTGAAAAAGACTTTATTTTACCTTTGTTTTTGAAGGATATTTTTGCTGTTTAGAATTTGTGGCTGATAGTTTTGTGTTGTTTTTCAGTACTTTAAATAATTGTCTTCTGACTTGCATTGTTTTTGATGATAAATCTGTTGCCATCTTTATCTTTATATAATATGCCTTTGTTTTCTAGCTGCTTTATGATTTTTCTTTATCAGTGTTTTTATTTTAATTTTTAAAGATTTTATTTATTTATTTGAAAGAGAGACAGAGCACAAGCAGGGGGAGGGGCAGAGGGAGAAGCAGAATTCCCGCTGAGCAAGGGGCTGCCCGTGGGACTCTATGCCAGGACCGTGGAATCATAACCTGTGCCAAAGGTTGATGCTTAACTGACCGAGTCAGCCAGGCACACTTATCAGTGGTTTTATTTTATTTTATTTTATTTATTTATTTTTTATTTTTAAAAATTTATTTTTTTTAAAGATTTTATTTATTTGACAGACAGAGATCACAAGTAGGAGATCACAAGTAGGCAGAGATGCAGGCAGAAAGAAAGGAAAGGAAGCAAGCTCCCTGCTGAGCAGAGAGCCTGATGCGGGACTCAATTCCAGGACCGTGACATCATGACCAGAGCTGAAAGCAGAGGCTCAACCTACTGAGCCACCCAGGACCCTCCTGTTGTGTTTTCTTCTAAGACTTTTATAGTTTTGGCTTTTACATTTAGTCAAAACAATACCTAACTTTACTAAGAACTCAACAAAGATAAGCACTAGGTACAGACAAGACTCCTTTTAGAAGTAAACTGAAACTCTCAGATGCAACTTGCAGAAGTGTTCCTTTTCTCCTGTATCATACTATATTTTGCTTTTGGATTAACAGGTCAGTTTTAAATAAGATATGTGAAAAATCTTCTCAAAGAAATTCATTATGGTTTAGAGGTGTCTCTGCTTTACTCTCTCTTGATACATAGATAAGTAATTTGGTGATCCATAATCCATAAATTCATAATGTATATTTTATTGATAATAAAAATGCAGATTAAATACATCCTGCTATATATTCTATATATTCTAATATATTCTATATATATTCTACATATTCTATACATATAGTCTAATATATACAGTTAAACTATTTCTTAAAGACTTCTGGCCAAAGTCACTGACATTTTACAAGGCAGTCTGGTCAAGGCCATTCATTTTCTTGTACATCCAAGTAAGGAAGAAGTGAGTCAGAGGGCCAATATGACCCCTTTCTTTTGAGGAAAATACAGAATTTTGATTTGGACTATAAAATACTATTACCTAGGGGAATAATTTAACAATAATATTGACAGTTTGAACATACATTGTAAATTTGAATACATACCTTACAAACCCACAATTTCATTCTATAAACAAGTGAATTCTCACACATGTACAGAAGGAGATATACACGAAAGTATTAGAGGAGGGCTGTTTGTAATAGAATATTATATAAAATACTGAACAAAAAAAAGAACAAAGTAAAAAGCTTAATAAAACTTAACTGTTCATTGAGAGGAATAGAGTTAAATACATCTGAGCATATACCTACAACTTAATACTATATAGTGGTAAAAGTGAATGAACCACAGCTACATGTATAAACATGAATAAATCTCAGAAACATGATATTATGCAAATAGCAAGTTGAAGGAAAATCCATAGTGTATCTAGTCATATTAAAAAATGCAGTTTTTCAGAATCCATAGGGATCCATACATATATAAAAAATCACAAAGAATTGTATGTGAATTATAAACAAATCTGTAGTTTTAGCTATGCCTGGGTGGGAGAGAAATAAATGTCTTCAGAAAGGCTAAAACATATTTGAAAATTGTATTATTAAAAAGAATAATGGGCACATTTTCCCAGATTATAAATAAGCTATACTCACATTTTAAATGTTTTTACCATACATTTTATATAAACTAAAAGAATAAAAAATTGTCTGTGAGGAGGCATAATAGTCAAAAATGTAATGTATGTACATTACAAAATGTAATGTTTCCCATTAAACTATAATAAATTATATGAAAAACAAAAATCCTATAACTGACTAGCTCAAAATCATAAAGGAGTTAGTTTATAATTCAATGAGGACAAAGGAATGGAGGAATTCACAAAAGCAAACAGATAAAGGATATCTGATAAATAGAATACACACAATCACAGTTATAAAAATAAGGAATATTTTTATCTACCTGGATGCATTAAGGAAATCAAAAGTAACATGAAAGGCCTGTGTTGGACACTTGCCTATGCATTAGTCTACACAGTATAGAGAAAAGAAGGAAAGAAGGAGTTTGGATATGGATTTCATCAATTCCTTAATGAAGCTCCTTTTTCTGGAGGAGATTATGCTGAGTGAAATAAGTCAAGCAGAGAGTCAAGTATCATATGGTTTTACTTGTGGAGCATAAGGAATAACACGGAGGACATTGAGAGATGGAGAGGAGAAGTGAGCTGGGGGAAATCGGAGGGGGAGACAAACCATGAGAGACTGTGGACTCTAAGAAACAAACTGAGGGTTTGGGAGGGAAAAGGGGTAGGGATTTGGGTGAGCCTGGTGGTGGGTATTATTGAGGGCACGTATTGCATAGAGTACTGGGTGTGGTACATAAATAATGAATCTTGGAACACTGAAAAAATTTTTAAAAATTAGGCTCTTTTTTAATTTGATAACATCCTTGGCACATGTCTCAATATTACATTAACTAAATAGGAAATTTCTGTATGTTTTTCTCAATCTACTGTGCAGAACAAATCATTCTCACCTAATTTTTTAATATCTTTACAAATTTCCAATTTAAGGAATCTTTTTCACAGTGCTTAGAAGAGATGCGAACTAGTCAATTAGGACTAAAACCTGGTCAAGGTACTGGTGCCAACAGTGGGCAGTCCAAGTAACCAGGTAAGCACTGAGGCTTAAAGCAGCATTTCACACACTGAAATGAGTGTCCCTTCAGCTGGCTAACAGATACTCCAATCTTTAAAAATGTCTGTGGCCATCTGCATTTAGGAAACTTGGGTTAAACCAATTTAGTTAAGCTTCAGTTTCCAGAATTCTCAAAACCTTTTATATGTTAACTACCCTTATGAATTAGTGAGCCTAACGTACCTCACCAAGAGCATGTGTGCATGTGTGCACATGTGTGCTTCTCAAACCTTCCCATTGTATAATGGGAAGTGTTTCTATTAACCCCCTTGTAACCTCTGAATTTTGTCTTAAATCTTACTTCTAACTGGATGTAGGCATGGATTAACATACCAAATATTTTAAAAATTAATGAAATTGCAAAATAATTGACCTTTATAGACACCAAAATATTTATGTAAAATGTTGTATTTCAGCTTGCACTGAAAGTAAAAACAACAGCTTACCCTTAGCTAACATTTTTAAGAAAATGAAGCATTTTATCTCTTTCAAACATCTGAATGTTACCATTATTTCTTTAGCCCAAGTTTAACTTGAGCTTGTACAGAAATAAGAGAAGGTATGAAGAACTTTTCACCAACTAGAATAATAAAAGAGACACACTGAGAAAGAGTTCTCTGTTACTGACTTTTTTAAACAACAGCTGAATGGTTCCCTCTAAGATATAAAGAGTATTCTTGCATTGGGTAATCCTTAACGTACATTCAATAGCATGGTGTTCATAGGTGACAGGAGGTCATAAAGAAATTGGATATCTACTTTCTTAATAAGGGTCTAAGTCAGGAAATAATCACAAGCCATTCAACCAGATGATTATTAAGTCTTTTCTCAGCTTGAATGTCTCTGCAAAAATTTACCTCAATGTTTGCATTATATAGTAATGACATAAAACTTACATAGCCACAGGCCTTAGGTTGCTTTAAATGTATTCAAATTCTAGACATAACTGTTTTACTGTCACACAGAAAGATCTCAAACAAGACTAAAGCATTCATTCTGAAGTTGCCTAAGTATAAGAAATGCTTAGGTCCTCATAATAGATTCAGGAAGCTTTTTACATAATCTGTGAGGAATGTGTTTAAATTTCTGGAAAGATAATTGACTACCTCCATCATAGCAGCATATCTCATTTGGATAAGCCAAGCTATAGAGAGTAGCATTGTTTAAAATCACAGTGGAGTGAAAAAGCTATTGCAGTGAAACACAGTGCTATTAGTTTTGAGAACTAACATTGAATATTGGTACAGTCATGTGGATAAATGAGGCAGACATGAAAAAGCACAATTAAGGAAATAATAAGAAAGGTAATAACTAATGATTTATGGTAAGTCAGTGTAATATAATGAATTTTAGCATTATAAGTAAATAAATGAAGTTGAAAGTAACAGAAATCTTTGGGATTCTTCCATTTATAAAATAATTTTTTTTAAATAAATAAGGTCACTTGTGTAGAAGCAATCTCTTGCATTAACATATCCTTACGTATCCTTACTTAGAAGAAGATTTGCTAACATATCCATACAGGGGTTTATAGTAGCAAGAAATAGGAAAGGTGAAGTAGAATTGTAGCTGTCATACATACAGATTTTACCATCATCTCTACTCTCTAGAGATGATCACAGAAATAGTTTTGTTTTTCCTTACATCTATTTAGTCTGAGCTCAGTGGCCCAAGAACTACTAGAATATCCTGACTTTTCTTTCTAAGGATGTAATAATAAATTGTGGATAAAAGAAACAAAGTAATGTGGATAAAAGGGAAGCGGGGAAACCAAGATTCAAGTCACACACGGGGCTCACATAGGAATTGAGAGGAAAATAATCACATGCAATAAATGCCTGTTGGAGAAAAGAGAGCAATGGACCAGGGTCAGGAAACCTGCCATGGGTAAAACTTTCATGTTAATCTCTTTAAGACTGACTTTTCCTAATTTTAAAATAAGAATGAGAGGGATTACACAAATAAATTTTAAAATGTTTTCTTTTTTTTTTTTTAATTTTTTTAAAAAAATTATAGTGGTCTTTATGTGTAAGTGCGTATGTGTGTGTATGTGCTCTCTCTTCCTGAAATATTCCAAGAACTAAATATATTTAGCATATGAAGAGTGCTGCATCCAATTCTAATGCATACAGGGTGTTTTTTCCCACACCAAGTACTTCTCTGACACCAGCATAATTCAACTCAATTCTGACACTATCTTCCTAAGGATAGCTTTAGATCCCACATGTTAAGGGCTCAGTTCTGCAAGGTCGCACCCTCCTCCCACACCACAACATACACACACACTTCAGACACCAATCACAAATTGAGATTGTCACCTGTGTTTCTGACCTACCCACTGTAGATAGGAGGTTCCAGAAACTCCCTTCTTGGGTTCAACTGATTTCCTAGGGCAGCTCCCAGAATTCAGAGAAACATTTTGCTCACTAAATTACCAGTTTATTATTGAAGGATATAACTCAGTAGGAGCCAGATGGAAGAGATGCATAGGGCAAAGTATGGGACAAGGACTCAGAGCTTCCATGCTGTCTCCTATTGAGCCATTCTCCCAACATCCCCTTGTGTTTACCAGTTGGAAGCTCTCAGAACCCTCTCCTTTTGCGTTTTTATGGAGGCTTGGAGGCTCAGTTACCTAGGCATGAATTCAAATTCCAGCTCTTCTTACCTCCCTGGGAATCAGGGGGGTGGGACTAAAAGTTCCAACTCTAATTACCATCGGTTCCCCTCACAACCAGCCCAATCCTTAGGTGTAGTCTAAAAGTCTCTGTATTAACATAACAAAAAACATCGTTGTCATTCTCTTCACTAATGAAATTCCAAAGTTTTTCAGAGTTCTGTGCCACAAATGGAGATATTTGTGGAGTATTCTTATATAAATCACATTATTGCAGGTATACTAAATCCATTTGGTATTAGGTAGAATGTAAATAAATTAAAGACATTTCAGCCTTTATTTTTATTTTATTTTTTTAAAGATTTTATTTCTTTATTTGACAGAGAGAGAGAGAAAGATCACAAGTAGGCAGAGAGGCAAGCAGAGAGAAGAGGAAGCAAGCTCCCTGCCAAGCAGAGAGCCCAATGCGGGGCTAGATCCCAGGACCCTGGGATCAGGACCAGAGCTGAAGGCAGAGGCTTAACCCACTGAACTACCCAGGGCCCCACATTTCAGCCTTTAAAAACCCAAGCTACAAGGCTCATTCAATCTGTGTTAGATCATTTAGGCAATAGACAATGAATGATTTATATACACTTGTTAAAATTGCAAATATTTTTCAAAATTATTAAACTCTTAAACACCTAAAATAGAAGAGAGACCTATTTTTCTGTAGGGGGGGGGAAGTTCTAGACATGATCCTAAGAATAGTCTCTCCCTTCTAGGTGGCTCCAGACATACCTAGTTAAGCATTTTTCTCCCAAGAGAAAGGATGTAGCTAATATTTCATGGAAATAATGTTTCCTTAGGCTCAACTTCAAGGACCTTCTCTTTCACCCTAGTAGAAAACCAGAGAAATAGGGTGAAGTCTCAGGTTCCATTCCCCCTATATACCCCCAGTCCAGGTATAAGATAAAAGGAATGAATTTTTACAGTCCCTTCTACTCAGTAGCACATCACTCCCCATTACAGTATGGTTCTTGTCTTACTGGTATTTGTCCCCAAATGTTTTTGCATCAGAAACATGGGGAATCTCCATGCATTGGTTCATTATCTTCCAAAATCCAATCAAAGGAGACTTTAATTTATATAAGCTGTTTTTGAAGGATTATGTTTGGACACATGGCATAGCTACACACATATTTATTGTACTGTATTGACCAGTCCCTTGTTAACTCTGAATTACACATATTCAATCAAAATAGGTTGGCCAGCTGAAGCTCAAAGTTAGTATAGCAATACTATTTGCGAAAGGAAATAAAAACTCTCTAAGGATAAAATCCTATATATACTACTATCTAATTTAATTTCCTTCATTCTGAAAAATGTTAAATCTTCACTATCTGGACTATTAAATCTTAAATTTAATACATATACTATATAACCCATAAAGAGATTTTAATGTGTTGTGTGTGTGTAACTACAAATGTTTTAAAAGATTGGCCAGTGAGTGTGTGATCCTTTAACATAATGCCATCTCTCCCCCATCATTAACTTAAAGTATGTTGTGACAGTTTATTTTTAGGGTAAGTGAGATTGGTTACTACAGCTCAATCTTTGCTAATGGTCGCCCTAAACCTTTGATTTCCAAATCTACTTAGTTTACTGACCCCACTCTAACTATCATAGACATATAAAAGTAACACGGACTTCTTTTTTGGAGTCTTGTTTACTAGGACAAACTTGCTGACCACATTATTCTCTTCCTGTTACATTTTATTATATCTAAGTTTCAATAGTGTACTTTAAATTCCTATCAATTAAGCTTGATACAACCTTTTTTATGACACAATTGTCTCACCTTCTGAACATTATTATCAAACACAGTCTGCTATCTAGGGAGATCTAATACTCAATAGTAAAAAGCAGGAACTTGGAAATCAAATAATCTAACTTGTCCATTTTGCCCTCTTAGCTGAGTTAGTGTGCAGATTAAATCCATGTTAAGTGCTTAAAATACTGGCATACTGAAAGTGCTTGACAAATATTGCTGTTGATTTATTACTTACTTATTTAATTATTATTTACTTATTTAGGACCAACTCTATTAGAGATAGTATAGTGTTCAAATAGTTCAGTTTAATTGTGTTCTATATTGTTGCTTGATGTCAAAACCCCAGATGATAATAAAATACTAGTTTTACTTTTATTTGACTTCCTAATCATTTCCATATCATATATTTATTGGTTTGTTGTATGTCCTCTTCCAGTATAACACACATTCCACAAGAGCACAGACTTCATAATCAATGCAGTATCCCCAACCTTTGATAGAGTTTCTGTATATACTGGAATCTTGATAAGTATTTCATTAAATAAGAAATAACTGTTTTCCTTAGCAAACTTGCATGTAATATGGGTGATCAGGCCAAGGAAAAACTCAGGACACTGCTAGGTAACAAGGAAGAAATTTGGGCCTCCCTATAATCTGATAATGTTCCAATTCAACCTGATGGAGAGATACATAAATGGATATAGATGTTTGCTAAAATTCAACCAAGGTTTAATTTTGGGTAGTATAAATAAAAGTTAGATTTTTTTGTTTGTTTAGTAATACTTTTTATAGTTTCTACAACAGGCAAAAATTACCCATGTCAGTAAGAAAAAAATATATATATTCTAATGAGTTAAAAGATAGAAAATCATTATTTAGTTATTTAACAGAATCTAAATTTTTAAAAAGAAAGAAAGAAAACACTGAATACTATAAAATGTGTTGCTACATTTTTTGTTTTTCAGATATCTGGAATTTAGATAATATTTGGTATCTAAGATATTGAGAACACTCGGTAGTCCATGTGTCTCATACTACAGATCCTCCAGTGGAAAAAAAAGTATCCATGTGGCAACATATCGTTGCATACCTGATGGTATTCTTTTCACAAAGACACTGGATTCTTTTCCAGAGTATATGTGGAACGTGATTTGTTAAAATTAGACATGACTGGGCAACACCTGCCCTTTCCCTCCAGGCCCACATTCTTCGCACAAATGACAGTTACATGAGTGAAAGGAAACCAATATGAGGAAAGGGCCAGAGAATGAGAAAAAAGAATCCCTCTCTAAAACTTAGAATATAAAAAGCCAATTTGCACAAAGATTTCTTTCAACATTGGGAAATCCTGTGAACTGAAACAAGTCATGACTATTTAAACTCTTCTCACACACACACACAGAAGAAATCATCCCAAAATGGTGGATGCAAAATATTCTGCCTTTAGCCCATGTATATCATGTCTCCCTTTCTCTAAAAGGAAGGAATAGGAAATTGGAAGAAATTCAAATCTGCAATCCCTTGTTCTTTACATTTCTGTTAAAGCATTGAAATAAACTTGTGTATTTTGTGTTTACTTAAATATTAACCAGTTTCCACTAAGCACCATGAAGGGACAATATAACTTAAAATATATTTAATAATTATTTGTTGAATAAACTTTCTTAATTCACAAGAATAACATGAGTTTAATGACTAGTAAGTTTATAGCGCTCCATATACATACTTATATAAATGAGTGTGTGTGTGTGTGTGTGTAAATGAAGATCTTCATAAATCAGCCTTCAAGATGGCCTATGATGATGAACTATCTTACTATTCTTTTCATTTGTCCTCTTTTGTACTGATAATCCAAGTATAACCCTTCTAGAATTCTGTAGACCATATACCATACTTCTAAGCTTATGGTATAATGGACATGAGCAAGCTTACTGATTTCATATGATATTCATGGTTATGTTACTGCAAGATGAAGATAAATGTGTATCTTATATGTGCTGGATATAAATCTCTCTTGTTCTTTATCTCTATCTGCTTTCAACTAATCAAAACAGAGATGTACCACAAATCTGTGAAAGCTTTTTCTCTTTAATCAATCTAGAATCCTTTGCCACAGTGCTTTCATATTATAATAAAGACTTTTATGCTTTATTTTAAATTTTTGTTACTACTGTCATTCCCTTCTTTTAGATTTTATTCAAATTAATATCATAAGCAAAATATTCTCTTTCTTATTTTATGTTCACTGTTATGATCTATCTTAACTTTTTAAGGAAACTTTCAATACCTTAATATAGACAATACTGCAATGAATATCATTGTTTATTTTTGTACAAAAGTAATAAAAGAAATTCTATTCAAGAGGGCTTACATAAAAGCAACAGGAGAACTTCAAATGTATTATAAATCTTAAGCATAAGATTTTAAATTTATAATCTCCTCCATAGGACAATCTAGGCCAGAATAACGTGATATGGATATACCTACTTCACATGACTAATTAACTTCAGGCAACTAAATAACTTGGATATAACTAGTAACTTGGATACTATTCAGTGAAAATACATCAGGCTAAATTCTTTATCGGATAAAACAATGACATACTTTATCATTTGGAAATGTTATCTAATTACAGGTAACATTGATATGTGAATGTCAAAGCTTAAAGAAGTACGATTTCAAATGACTTTCTAAGCACTTTAAATTTAACTAATTTCAGTTATTTTTCTACATGTTTACCAGTGCAACTTTTTTAATGCCTTATATTAAAAATATACTACATTGCCAAGGTGTGTATAGGCATAATGATTTTCAGAGATAGCCATGTGAAAACCAATAAAATTAAATTGATGGTTTCATAATAAAAATTAAGAAAAAAGAACCCTAAAGAGATACTTTGTTAAAATATTCTAATTACACATAACTATGATTATATAGAAGCATTACTATAATAACATTAATAACAAAATTATTTTATACTATTGACAAATTACTCAATATACTTACTGCAAGTCAGTTTAATATATTTTCTCAATCACATATTTTAATTTAAAATAGAAACATGAATGAATTTGGTATTTTGATATGTTTATTAATAAAACTATAATGTAACATGATTAATAACTGATTCAGTTAAATGTAGGCATTGTTATGATTTTTTACAAGACTATACACCAAACATAATTCATTCTGAAAATATATATAAACTTTAAATGACTTATTATATAAGCATTTTGTCATAACTGCTTTTGAGCAATCTATGACCAAAGGTTTTTGCAGACTAAGCATCAGATTTACACAGACCCAGCTAGCTCGACTTTTGTTCTTCAGTCTGTTTGAAGGAAGAATATTGTTTAGAGTCATATGAAAATATAATATCAGACTACATCCTTAGAAAAATATTGATTTTTTTTTTTTTTTTACAAAAACAAATAGTATTGACTTCTCGTTTTAGCTCTGACATGTAAAGACCTGGAAGTCCTCACTCCCCTCTTACAGCCAAGCAAAAGCTGAACAAATAAAAAATCAATGTCTTTAATTAGACTCATCTGAGAATTGAAGTCACAGGATAAAGCCCAATCCAAAATCTGTACAGACAGGAAAATACAAAGCAGCACAGGTTACAGCAACTTATCAGAAGTCACTAGAACCATAAACTGTTGGGGAATCGGCTTGAGATTTTCTCTCTCCTTCTCCCTCTGCCCCTCACCTTCCCCCACATACCTGTGGCTCTCTCACACAATAAATAAATGAATCTTTTATTTTTAAAAAAGAACATCCACTACTCTAAACCACATTTGGGGATATAAAACTCATCTGAAAAATCTGAAAGAAAAGAAATCACAGAGAGTGTTCTCAGATGACAGTGAAATTAAATTAGACTTCAGAAACAGAAAGATAGCCAGAATTCACCCAAATATTTGGAATGAAATAAAACACCACTAGCAATCAAAGAACCCTTGTGGGAAAATTTTTAAACATTCTTAATTGAAAACAAAAGTTTATCATAACTTATAGGATGCAGCAAAAGTAGTGTTTAGAGGGAAATTTATAATAAAAATTCAAGAATATATATATATAAAAATCTTTAAAAAATAAAAAAATAAAAATTCAAGAATAAATAAAAAATAAAGATATCAATTCAGTATTTTAGCTTCTGCCTTAGGGTACTACAGCAATTGAAGCTTAAAGAAATAACAAAATCATAAAAGTAAATTAAGAATGGAAATCAAAGAAATTGAAAACAAGAAACAATAGCAAAAAAATCAACAAAACCAAAAGCTGATTCTTTGAAAGTACATATAAAATTGACAAACCTCTAGCCAGGCTAACCAAAATAAAAAAGAGAGAAGATACAAATTACCAATTTTAGAAATGAAAGATTAGTGATCACTGCTGACTCATGGATATCAAAATGATAATAAAGAAATATTATAAACAACTCTGACAAATTTATGCTTTGACAATTCTTAAAAGAAACAAACTGCAAAAACTCCTAAAAGGATGTGTAAATAATCTGAATAGGCCTGAAATATTAATGAAATAAAATCTACAATTAATACCCTTTAAAAATAAAAGGCCCATTTGGATTCACTGGTAGATACTATCAGATATTTAAGTTCAATTCTCTACAATCTCTTCTAGCAAATAGAAGCAGAAGGAACATCTCTTTTTTATTCTTTATTTTTTAAAAAAGATTTTATTTATTTATTTGACAGATAGAGATCACAAGCAGGCAGAGAGGCAGGCAGAGAGAAAGAGAAAGAGGAGGAAGCAGGCTCCCCGTGGAGCAGAGAGACAGATGCGGTGCTTGATCCCAGGACCCTGGGATCATGACCTGAGCCAAAGGCAGAGGCTTTAACCCACTGAGCCACTCAGGCACCCCAGAAGAAACATTTCTTAATTCAATTACCCAAATACCAAAACCGGATGAAGATAATACATACAAGAAAGAAAATGTACAGACCTGTATCTCTCATGTACTAAATACAAAATATTTATATAATAAATATTAAATACTAATACTAATACTAAACAAAATTTAGCAAATTGAATCCAATAATACAGAAAGAGTTATATGCTATGAACAAACAGAATTTATTCCAATTATGCACAGCTATTTCAACATTTTAAAATTAATTAAAGTAATTCACAGTATCAACAAGTTAAAGAAAAAAAAGCAAATGATTATATCCAGAAAAAGCACTTGACAAAATCTAACATCCACTTATAATGAGGACTGAGCAAACAGGGACTGGATCTTCAACCTGATGAAGGACTCATAGAAAAATCTTACCTGTTAACAGGATACTTAGTAGTGAAAAACTGGATGCTTTCTTCTAATATTAGGAGGACAAGACAAAAGATAACTCCTTTCAGTATTACTTTTATAAATTTTAATGAAAATTCTGGCCAGTGAAATAAAACAAGACAATAGAATATAAGGTATATAGGTTGGGAAGGAAGAAATAAAATTATGTTTGTTCACAGATTATATATTTGTTTATTTAAAAAAAATCCCAAAGAATCAATAACAACAGCAAACATCTGGTACTAAGAAATAATGATATCAATATTGGTGGATGAAAGATTAATATGCCAAAGTGAATTTCTTTCTTATATACCAGTAGTGAACACTTGGAATTTGAAAGTAATATGAGTACTTTCAATGCTTCAGCATCACAATATCTGTCAGAGGTCCACTGAGACCTCCTTGTCAACTGTATGTCCCAGGGGATTCAAGGGGAGACTTTGGAGAGCTCCTGGAGTATGAGAAAATTATGACTACTCTCCTCTATCCCTTGATCAGTGGCTCTCCATTAGGGGAGATTCGCCTCCCAGTTAACATTTAGCAATGTCTGGAGACATTTCTGCTTATCACAACTGGTTCAAAGAGTGCTACTGTTGTCTAGTGGGGAGAGAACAGTTATTCTGCTAAACATCTTACAATGCATAAGACAGTCTCTAGGACCCCCAGCAAAGAATTATCTGGCCCAAAATAATGACAAAAATTTCTGTTCTTTAGAATAGATAGATAGATATAGATACACATGCCCATTTCACATTTAAATTAGATGGTTTCAACAAAAGTGAGAGAAGAAAGATTTGGGGTTACCTGAGAAATAATTATAGATCCAATCACACTGGAATAAATTAAAATGAATATAAAGTTTAAATTTAAAAATTATATATATATCTATATAATTTTAATATAATAGGTATATTTGTGTAATACTAACCAGAGAAAATGAGGGCATTTTGTTTATCTTTACAAAAGAAAAGTAAGCAAATAATTTTTAGAAAAATTTAACCAAAACTGAAATCATGATGTTTATATATCAATTTAAGTAAATGTTAGACAGATGTATTCACATAGTTTATCCCTTGGTGATTGGAACTTGAATGTGTCTTCCAAGAGGAAGAAAAAGTACATTTTCAGGGTTCCCTTTGTCATTTATCAAGAAAACTACTATTGCCCCTGCTTTGAGAATTTTAAATTTTTTTTTAGAATTTTGGGGTGTCTGGGTGGCTCAGTCAATTGAGTGTCTGCCTTTGGCTCAGGTCATGATCCTGAGGTCCTGGAATTGCATCCTGTGTCATGCTCCCTGCTCTGCAGGGAGCTTGCTTCTCCCTCTCCCTCTGCTGCTCCCCCTGCATGCTCTTTCTCTCTCTGTCAAATAATTAAATTTGAAAAATCTTAAATTAAAGTGGTAGCCAGAGAGCTATTTTCTAAGAAAACCCCCCTTTTATTTTTAAAATGTTTAATCAAAGAGTTGTAGGGTTACTTATAAATTAAATAAACATGGAATGTGTTGAGGCTCTTACTCTCTACTTATCTCTCTCTCTCTTTTTTTCTCTCACTCTCTCTCTTTTTTTTTTTTTTCCAATCTCCATATTTAGAGAGGGTAACCCATATTTAGAGAGAGTGGCTGGCACTCCAGATATAGTAGTGATCTCAAATTTGATAAATCTGTTACTAAATTTCAAAATGGGATTCAAAAAGCAGGAAGAGAGTCAAACTTTAACAATATGACCTGTCTAAAGTGAAAATAAGGAGCATTTGAATTGCTTATTTAAAATGTCGTGGAATACCGGGTGATACATAAAATTGTTAAATCACTATATTGTACACCTGAAAGTAACATAACACTGTATGTTAACTCTACTGTAATTAAAAACAAACAAACAAACAACAACAAAAACAATAACAACAACAACAACAAAAACACTTAATTTTAAAAATGTAGAAAAAAAGGAAATTTGATTGCCTTGTTTTCTTATTTTATGTAGAGATTTATAAAGAAGAAGCTAATATCTTGTTTGGAAAAGATCTTTAAGACATTCTATAAGTGATTAAATGTTTTAAAATGATGTGATCACTTTTCAGAGTATACATTTTTAATTGAGGAGCAAAATTAGATTTCACATTTGTAATGCTAGGAAGAAACTAAAAGTTACTATGCAATTGTCAGAAACAATAAATCCAACTTTTTGTGCTCAAAATAAAATACTGTGGAAAATAGGTCATGACACTGCTTTCAAGAAGCATAAGAAGCAGAAACAGTGATAATTAAACAAATGAGACATGTTACACGAAACTCCGTTGATTAAATTGTTCTTCGGTGATACATTTTCCCTTTGTTTTCTAAAATTCAAGAACATAGTTTGGCTGATTTTATTTCAATACAGTGTTGATAGACTGTGATATTGAAGTCTGTATATGTCTTATTTTAAAAACTTAGGAGTCTCTGAATGCCTTAAGTTTCAGCAGGTTTTAGGTTTATTTTTAACTTAGAGTGTTTGAAAATTTAACGCACAATTATCAAATTATAATTATGTTTAATAGAATACATTACTTAAGCCTAATACAATAGATTTCAGTAAGTATTTTAAAAGGCGAAAGATTTATACGATCTGAAGAGAAACCAGATTTCAGTAAGTATTTTAAAAAGGAAATCAGGATACAAATTATATTTTCTTAAACTGAACATTAGGAGAAGGAAAGGAAAAGTGAATTGGGGGAAATCAGAGGGGGAGATGAACCATGAGAAACTGTGGATTCTGAGAAACAAACTGAGGGTTTTGGAAGGGAGGGGGTGAGGGATGGGTGAGCCTGGTGGTGGATATTAAGGAGGGCAGGTATTGCATGGAGCACTGGGTGTGATGCATAAACAACAAATCTTAGAACACTGAAAAAATAAAATAAAATAAAATATATATATATATATGTATATATATATACATATATAGATAGATAGATATAGGATATTCAGCTCTATGAGTATAAATAAAATAATGCCAAATTATTTTTTTTAAGATTTTATTTATTTGTCAGAGACAGAGAGGGAGAGGGAGCACAGGCAGACAGAATGGCAGGCAGAGGCAGAGGGAGAAGCAGGCTCCCTGCCGATCAAGGAACCGGATGTGGGACTCAATCCCAGGACGCTAGGATCATGACCTGAGCCGAAGGCAGCTGCTTAACCAACTGAGCCACCCAGACATCCCCAAATTCTTTTTTTTCACAGTCCCTCCTTCCCACTCCAAGCTTCTTATTTAATTGAATTTAAGGAGACTTAATGTTTACTTACATTTTTCACATGAGTTTAAACCTTGGCCTTCTTTTACTAGCTGTATGAAATTGATGCCTTTGGTTAAATCAACTTTCTAAGGCCATTGTTTCTCATCAATCCAAATTAAAATAATAACAGTACCCATAGCTTAGGACTGACTAAATGAAACAGGTACATAACGTAAAGCTTTTTGCAAGTCAGCATGGGTCCTAACAACATGTTGATAACACCTGAATTTAGTGTGTTCTGCTGATACCCATGGCCCCGGTTGCAAGCTCCTTAAATTAATGTCGTGTTGAGAAACTTGGCCAGGGCCTGAGGCTGATCCTTCCGTGACTGAGATTCAGATCAGCTCTGGATTAAATCTTACTATGGAAACTGCTTACAGCCTCTGCTGCAGTCATTTAACGGCTTGCCATGTTAGGACTAAAGGAAGGTCCATTAGCATTTTACTCAGCTATCTTCCCACATTCATCTATACTCCAGAAATCTGGTCAAGTTAAACTCCTTCTCTTCCCCTGCTGAACCATGGTGCAAAAGCAATATTTTGGTGCTGACACTCCTACTGAACTGGGGGAGAGATATTGGTAGGGGACTCAAAATGTCTTATCTTCCAACGGCCCAAAACATGAATAAGGATAAAAGGCATTTGATTTTGTTCCCCTCAAATTACTTAAGACTATGCCTTTTGTCCTTTTTATTTCTTCTTTTCATAATCCTTTCTAAGTAAAAGGGGTAAGTTTCTCTTCCTGACTTTAGCCTCATAGCTAAAGGTTAATGGCAAGAAAGCATGAAGGAGAAACCCTTACCCTTACCCATAAAGATGCCTAATTTCAGAAACTCTTTTTCTGTCACCATTACCATTAATATTATAATTAATATTCACTAACTTAAAACATCTATGATTATGATTTAGAACTGTGTTTAAGTCCCAAAAAATAATCTCACGTAGTTAGATTCATCTTATAACCTTACTATTCCAAGAGGCAGCACCAACGAATAGTATACAGAGTATTTGTGTATAAAATGTACACACACACACACACACACACAAACAAAACATACATATAATACTCATTCTTTCAGAAAGATTGTGAGTTTCTGAATATATGGAGTAAAGGTGGTTTTTGTAAATACTGAAATTAATCCTCACATATGAATTGAAACCATCACATTGTAAATACTACCACATCCCATGATTAAAGAAATCACTGGAGGAAATCAAAGAATTTGTAGAATTTTCTTTTTTTGAAAATTGCTAATTTGCTAATAATGAGCTCCATTCCTGTTTATATCATTAATAAAAGTTAAGAGAATGCTTTTTATCTTTACTGCATTTATTTCTTATTAGCAATATATTTCTAGAATATTTTGTGACTGATTTTTGAGGGAAATATCAGTTAATTTGCTTTATGTTATGTTTCCGTCAAGTGAATTCTATTTACTTGCCATTTTATTCTTCCTCATAAATAACCATTCTGGTAGAAATGAGAAGTTTTCAAAATGCGATTTTTTTAGAGGAGCTTAAGTTACTATCCTTTAATGTGACAGATTGACTACATAGTCTTGGTGATATCCATCCCATGTTTCTGGTACAATTGGGTTGGTTCTGTTTAGAGTGATTTTTCTGCTCCCAGACAGTTCAGCCCAATGCACCACACTCCAGCAAGTGAACTTATTCCAGAGTCTCCACTGGTTTGGGTGAAGCTTTGTCTATTCTGTTTGACTATGACTGTCCAGGACACTTCCTCTCCTTTGCTCTCACAAATTTCTTTTTTAATATTTTATTCATTTATTTGAGAAAGAGCACAGAGGGGGAGCACAGAGGGAGAGCATGAAGCAGACTGCCCGTTGAGCAGACAGTCTGAGGTAGGTGGAATCCCAGGACCCCAGGATTTCCACCCAAGCCCAGCTTAAGCAACTAAGTCACCCAGGTGTTTGGCTCTCACAAGTTTCCATCTCTAATATACATCTTGAATGGAAACTCCATCTTGACAACTGCTTCTGGGGATACCAACTGTAACCCACATAGTTCAAAGAGAAAACTGTAGTATAAGAATTAACATGCAATTAAAAGGTACCTGTTTTGTTTTGTTGCTTATAGATTACAGTTAATGAATATTTGACAGGAAGTATTTGAGGTGATTTTTTTTTTGCACTTCTGAGGGAATTTTTGTCATCTGTAAAACTATCCAATTGTTGGTTCCTGAGTAAAATCTGAAACTGGCTCCCAGAGGACAAGGAGACAGGGAAGAAAAAAGCCACTCCAGACTGGTAAATGGCAGTATGAATACTTATGAAACTTGTCTTGGGCAGCTACAAGGTGAATAGATCTCTGCTCCTGCCCTCCAGAATCTTAAAGTTCTTAGCTGGGTTCAGTCAAATACACCATGCAGATGATCTCATCAATGCACTGCTCTCTTAAGCCTGAGTCCTTGAAAATTGTTCCCACTATAGGAACAGTCAGCAGGTAAGATCCTAGGACAGAGGGTGAGGGTAGGTGCCTCTATTTGCCTGGAGGGAGCTCATGGGTCAAACAGAGGTTTCATCCTCTCAATAACCTCCTAAAACACTGCACCCTTCATGACTAGTGCATGTAGTCTTATATGCTCCCCTTCTTCCCCAGTGTGCCCTGAGCAGTAAGCAAAGGGTTTTATCAGCATGGAGGTGGCTCATTTGGCTGCTCCCTGGCTGCCGCAGAGGTTAATGGAATAGCAACAATATAAGCACAGATAAGAGAAAACACAGATTAAGATGATGAGTCCCAATACAACAAACAATATTTTCTACCAAAAGCCCCATGATATGAACCGCTGATTTACTAAGTCCTTTATGCTAGGAATCAGAGCAGTTAGGGCATTCACTTGTGTCCTTACATGTTTTAATAAAGATGGTATGTTAATAGATTCATCAAGTTTGAAAACACAACATTTTCTTTGGACAAAGGCACAGATTGCCTCTTTGTGCGGCTATAATATTGTCCAAGACCACAGCTTTTCTCATTAGAGATATTTCAGGGTTTAGTCAGGACAGATATTGCCAGCTGTCATTTAAGTCTTGCTGGATGAATGCAATAAGGGCATCTATGTTTTCAGTAACATCTCCCAGGCCAGTGGAGGGAACAAAGAAGGTAACCAAATGATTGTATGGTAGAAAAAAGAATATGCTTATCTGACCTTACAGAGAGGGAGACTGGCAATTGTGGTTACTGTGGGGCAGATTCTTGCCTGTGCCCAGAACAAAATCCAGGGTGCAGTGGCACATCACTCAGGTGGAAGGCCTGCCCAAAGATTTGTACCATGCAACACTGGATTCCTTTAGGGGCCACCCAATAAATGCCTGGGTAGGGGTACCAGTCAGTGACAAACCAGATGCTACCCTTTAATGTGACAGAATGACTATACTGTTCCAGCAATATCCATCCTATATTCCTGGTACCATTGAATTGGTTCTGCTTTGAGTATTTTTTCTGTTTTCAATATGGGATTGCCTGGGTTCTCAAATGTCTATAACCAAAAATAAGCCACATGAATCCATCCCACATCAGGGTATAGCCAACCATGGTTCTAATGGTGCTACTTTTAGGATCTTTCCAGTCAGCATTTTGACAAGCAGCCTGTATAGTTTGATTGACAGAGAAAGAATACCAGTATTGTTAATGGTGTATATGCCTCAGACCAGATTTCTGGATCACTGTTGGCAATATCAGATAAATTAAGAGTACTAGTCCTAGCTTGTTCTTCCTTAACATACATTTAGTGCTTTTCAGTTCCCTCCCTGGAATTGTGATACCCATCATGGTAATTCTGATGAGCCAGACAAGGGCAGCTGTTCACATTGATTCTTTTTCTAGGTGTATACTTGGGTCCATTATAGAAAGATATTTCCATCAGCTGCTCATCCCATCACTAAGTATTATAGGAGCAGCAGAAATCTAAAAAGTCCAAATATTTGAAAAGACAGATATTTAGTAGGAAATTTATATGGGAAACTTCTCCCCTTCTGTATGATTACAATTGTAGCCTGATCCTTTTATGTTAATGTGATTGCAGCTTTAGGAATTTTCCCTGATTGTACATGCCACACATATTGGCTGGAGGAGGCAGCACTGGCGGGCAAGACAGGATGACTGGGGGCAGGATATATCAAATCAGGATATGTCTCTTCACTCAAAGGTGTGTGTTCATTTCAAGTAGAGTGTTTCAACAGGTCCAGCTTGCAGAAGGACAACAGAATCCAGGGCAGACTGAGTAGTTCCTCTTCACTCAGAGGTGCAAAGTAAATCACCCATTTCAGCAGGAGGCCCAATCCAAATTCCAGTAGATAACATGCTTCCCAGGCATGATGGGGCTCGGTGTTCTCAGCAGCATAGCCCCTGCATCCATAGTCAGAGTCAGGACAATGACTATATCTCATGACTTCTACACCTTTATGGGATTGGATGTCTTGATAGGGGTCCCCAGTCTGACATATGGGGCATCAGGCCCTACTGGTTGATCATTCAAATGAGATAATACTTTAGTCCACCTGGTCAAGGTAGTTTTACCTGTTTGTATTTACTCTCCTGCTTTAATACTCTATTCTTTTCTACCAATCCTGCTGCTTGCAGTTTATAGGGCAGATGGAACCTCCATTCAATGTCATGTTCTTTTGCCCAGTCCTGCATACAATGACCTTTGAAATGTGACCCCTAACACTGTCTATCCAATGAGGGTATCTGAACATGGTATTTAACTTCTCTAATACCCTACTAGTGACAACTTGGTTAATGTGGAGACTGGGGAAACCTTGGATTAGGCCAGGCACAATGTCCACACAAGCAAGGCACACTTAGAAGTCTCTCCTGATGGGCGGGGGCCAGTGTAATCAATTTGCAATCCTTTGCTGGTTGAGAACTTCAGTGGATGTTCCCAGACTCCTTTGGCAGTTGCCTTGGGTGTTATTTAGAGCACACAGGACATGCTATTACTACATTAAGAAAGCCACAGCTTTTCAAGGGCAATCCAAAATTCCTGACAATATGCCATCCCATCCAGACTCAATGATGGCCACTTGTCCTATGTACTCAATCTGCTCTATCTGCTGAAGGGGCAGCTACATCAATAAGTTCATGGGGCACAATTTTCTCATCATGAACATGCCCTGAATTGGGTGGTGTCCTGCTAGCTGGGGTTGTTACTGTGCTTTTGTTTTTCTTCGTGTTGGGGTCAGACAGCATGAGGTGCTTCATCCTTTTCTCTGTTATCACTGCAGTATGCAATATCCTCCTCTTCACTCTCCCCACTTTTGCAGTAATTCTACCTGTTAGCATCCCAATTAAGCTTTGTCATAATCAATCAGATCTTAATCCCTTCTTTGACCCACTGCGCTGTACACAGTTACTTAAACAAGTGCATTAGACCAGCTGGTGTTTTGGGGGTGTCCCCATATTCTCACAGTAATCCATAAGAATTTAACATACAGGCCATCCTTTCTTACATAGAGGTTGATGGCCAACTTGAGATTTCCTTAATGAACACCTTTTTCCCAAGACCTATTTCTTTGATCTTCTGGCTGGCTTGCTAATTGTTGGGAGTTCCCCACATGAAATCCAAAACTGGCCCTTGTAAACAGAGGGCAAGGATATACTAAAGAAAGATGTAGACCACGCTAGATCAGTAGGTGGTAGTTTTAATAACCAAGTGAATTTACATATGAGGCTTGTCTTAGGTGGCCACAAGATGAGTAAATCACTGCCTCCACTTGTCAAAATCATATGAGTTTATATAGAGACCATAAAAAGGTTCAGTTACATATACAGTCCAGATATTCTCAGCCTCAAAGCTGCATCTTTTTTTTCTCTCTTTATTTTATTTTTTTAAGTTTTTTTTTTTATTAACATATAATGTATTATTAGCCCCAGAGATACAGGTCTGTGAATTGCCAGGTTTACACACTTCACAACACTCACCATAGCACATACCCTTCCCAATGTCCATAACCCAACCACCCTCTCCTTACCC
Source organism: Mustela nivalis (assembly GCF_964662115.1). NCBI lineage: Eukaryota > Metazoa > Chordata > Mammalia > Carnivora > Mustelidae > Mustela > Mustela nivalis. Next base: position 44,037,367 of record NC_139020.1, read on the forward strand.
CCCTTCCTCCGGCAATCCTCGTTTGTTTTGGGACATTAAGAGTCTCTTTTGGTTTGTCTCCCTCCTGATCCCATCTTGTTTCATTTATTCCTTTCCTACCCCTCATACCCCCCATGTTGCCTCTCCTTCCTCATATCAGGGAGATCATATAATAATTGTCTTTCTCTGATTGACTTATTTCCCTAAGCATAATACCCTCTAGCTCCAGCCACCTCATCGCAAATGGCAAGATTTCATTTCTTTTGATGGCTACATAGTATTCCATTGTGTGTGTGTGTGTATGTGTGTGTGTATATATATATATGTATATATATATACATATATATGACATCTTCTTTATCCATTCATCTGTTGGTGGAAATCTAGGTTCTTTCCATAGTTTGGCTATTATGGTCATTGTTGTCAAAGCTGCATCCTTGAAGAGCCTCCTGGTGTGAGAAGAGTGGGCAGAATGTACATTCCAAGGACAAGGAGATGGTGAAGAGCCTCTGATTGCCTGGGTCTAGCTTACAGAAAAACTGAGGTCATATCCTCTCAATGACTCCTCCAACGTGCAGAGTATGAGTGTAAAGACTAGGTGAGACAATGATTACAAAATGCTTAGCACAATGCCTAGCAAACAGGAAACACTTCAGACCAGATATTCTTGTGGAGTATTTATTACTTCATCTCTAGTTTTCCCCTTTTCTACTGATATCTCCCTCATTCAGGCTGTAATATCTATTGTGCTAATAGATTAGTCCTAAAGGACGTGGTATAATTTTACCAAAACAAAGGCATTAAATTATCGTACTTTACCATGAATTATTAAAAGCCAGGGCCAAGATGTAAAGCAGAAAGTTTTGGAAAAATGCTTACCATACCAGTGTTTCTCACTTGGAAAAATGTAAAGTCTTATACTGAGAATGGATAGGGAAAGAAGTTGGAGGACAAGCAAAGTATTAGAGGTCTATTAAAGCCTTTGGGGAGCTGAGATTGAAGGGAACCAGTGTCTTTCTCCTATCCGGACCATTAGGAGGCAGCAATTTCACTAGTTGCTATTCTATCACAATGCCACTAAAGTAAAGCTGCTCATGTACAGGCTGAAGCAGGAGCAGGGAGAAGCTATCCTAGTGAACATCCTAAGAGCACAGAGGTTTTTGGTTTTTTTGTTTGTTCGTTTGGTTTGTTTGTTTGTTTGTTTTGACAAAAGAGGGAGAGAGGGAGAGAGAGCAAAAGCAGAGGGAGTAGGAAAGGGAGAAGCAGACTCCCCACGGAACAGGGAGCCAAGCCTTGCTTAATGCAAGACTCAGTCCCAGCATTTTGGAATCAAAACCTGAGCCGAAGGCAGACATGTAACAGACTGAGCTACCTAGGCTCCCCTGGAGCACAGAGTTTTAGAGAGCAGTCAAATATTTCCGATCTCTCAAGAAATAAATAGATGTAAGTTGAAAGAAATAAAGTGCTTATACACTGAAAGGATCTCAAAATTATGAAAAGGAAAAGAACCAAGAGTGGCACATCTAGGCCATATATTCAGGGCTGGTTGAGAACAGTGACATTCCAGTGCATGTTAGCTGGATTTGTAAGTTTGGCTAATAAACTCTTAACCAATATAATGACATAAAGGCATCTTAGAACAGTAAATCTTAAAGATAATCTGGTTATATGAACTAAAGAACTGACATAGTATAAATATAAATATAAAAATATAAGTATAAAATTCAAAGTTTACCTGGAATTGAACAAAATTAGGTGTTTTACCTAAAAACATTGTAACAATTTTATGTATCTGAAATTCGATGCTTGCAATTGTGAATCTAGGTCACTAAATAATAATTATTATTTTGATTATTGATTAATAGTCATGTCAGAAATCCAAAAAAATTTTTAAAGGTGGTATAGTCCAGATTTTTTAGAATAATCTTATTTAGATATCACAACATGGTTATTTCCTTCATATTGAAAAATTAGTAATCTCATTAGTCTGTCTGCTCCTGATGAACTGTGGCATGATAGAACATTTACTTAAAAGCAGAGAACAGGATCCTGCAGCATGAAAGCAATCTAAAATCAAATTTAGCACTGCAATTAAGTAACAAAGCATTGATTGGTCCCTAGAGTAACATATACCCATAGATTATGTGTCAGGATTGAAAAATTGGCAAACCTAAGAAGGTTTATACCACAATATAGCCACAGCTCCTGATATGCCAAAATTAGTTAACTTAAAAAGATCTGTGGTCGAAGTTAATTTATTTAAATTATTTCATGTTTCTCTTTGTGCAAGTCATTCAATAACAAGAAAAATCTATTTGCAACAAAGTAGATGGAACTAGAGGTATTGTACTGAGTGAAGTAAGTCAATCAGAGAAAGACAATTATCATATGATCTCCCTGATATGAGGAAGTTGAGAGGAAATGTGGGGGATTTGAGGGGTAGGAAAGGAATAAATGAAACAAGATGGGATAGGGAGGGAGACAAACCATAAGAAACTCTTAATGTCACAAAACAAACTGAGGATTGCCGTGGGGGGGTAGGGAAAGGGTGGTTGGGTTATGAACATTGGGGAGGGTGTGCGCTATGGTGAGTGCTGTAAAGAGTGTAAATCTGGCAATTCACAGACCTGTACCCCTGGGGCTAATAATACATTACATGTTAATAAAAAATTTTAAAAAATTTAAAAAGAGTAAAAAAAATGAAAAAATCTGACATAATATATGAACTATTAAAATGAATAAATTCTATATTTAATTATCTCATTTGCCTAAGGATAATATATAAGTTATAAGTACTACTTTTGATTTCTGTGTTAACGATTTGTGGACTAGAAAAACATATCACCAATAGTAAATTTTGAAGCAGAAGTGTCTTCCAGAGTATATATAGTAAATTACATACATTTAAAGGGTTGATTCTGTTGAGACCAGCTATGCTGTTTCAAGGACTGAATAACTAGCACCACATTAAATGACAGCACAAAAACTATTTCCCAGTTGCCCCTCACAGACTACAGTTTTTTGTTTTGTTTTGTTTTGTTTCTAATAAGAAATTACCCTCAACAGTGTATGTCTGAGGCCAGCTGTCTCTTGACCTTTATTTTGTGACACAGTAGGGAGTCTGGCTTATGTGTAACAGAGATGAGATCTCTTCAAACCCTTCCTGATATCTCCTTATGTCTCTCTATTCCTGGTTACCTGTTGTGCTGACTGATTTACTATTCACATTCTCATTTCATATCAATATCTCATCATAAATACTAATATCACTCATAGACTACATCTCACAGGACAGAAATTACCATATTTGTGCAATCAGCTTTCCACTTGAGATTTCAGCCAATCCATGATCTTAAAAACATAGAGCAGGATTTTCTTACTATATTTCATGTGACTGTCCAGTATAGACTAATCTTTCCTTGATATGTTTCCATATCACCCTAAAATACTGAATTCACACATAGAGAAAATTTAATTTTATAATTCATTAAAGCATAAGCACTTTAGTTACTTTTATTCACTTTTTAGATGATTTGAAGGAACAAAAAAATCAAGTGCCTTAAACAATAAAGGGTATTTCCTGGCTTTGATAAGTAAAAAGATTAGATGTACATCAGGTTTGAAAGTTTGATCTGAGATCCATCTTAAATTTTCTGTGATAATACCTATTCTGAATTTAGCAGGGTAACAAGATAGGTGGTATTAGCCTAATGACTTAGAACAATAAGGATGCAACTCTGAAGATGAGGGTGGGGTTAACCACCTGACCACTAGCTAATGTAATAGAGAAGAGTAAAATGTTGGGGTCTACCCAACATCTATTCATAGTTCACAAAACTATGAAGGTTTATGAAGGCATTAAGACATACAGAATTTATAGAAAGGTATATTAGCCTTTTGAAAAGCCTGAGCAACTACAAAACCAATCCATTTTCTCCCCAAAAGGAGACAATCTAAGGTTTATTATAGCTATGCCTTTATGCTCAAGTCCAGACCCCCCAGGGATATTCTATTTTTTTTTGTCAGGCCCTCCTCATGAGCATCTTTATGGTCTAGTGCTATGATAAATAAGGGTAGATGAAGGTTTGTCTTCTTACACTTGCATTATCCCATGACAATAATTGCACAACTAATCGCTCAACTTTGAAAACAAGAATAATTGTGGAGAATATATAGTATCTATTCACCAAAGCACACATTATTACTAGACAGTAGTACCAGGATTCTACTCTGTCAGTTTAGTGAATTCTTTGGTCAGTCTTGCAGCTTCCAGCTTTGCTTGCTGGAAGAATAGCTTTTGTTTACTCTCCTCCATATCCATAGCTGGTATACGCATAGGCACAGTGGCTTTCTGGGAAGTGGATCAATTTAACAACATTCATATTAAAAGAGTTTTTTAATCCAAGGAACAGAAATAATAATCCAGCTTGCTTAAAGATATTTTAGCAATATAGTCTCCTTTGGTTATATGAAATAACTTTCTCCCTTTCTTTACTCCTTCTTTTATCTGTGCACTTTGTCATGTAACTTTGCGCATTTTTCCATGTGAGTCAGTGTACATATACTCATGCCTCACTAATTTGGTACAGTCATATGACTTGATTGACCAATGGTATGCTGGTAGACACAATTAAACTAGAGAATGAAATGTCCCTATTTGACCACCATCATGAGATCATACCCTAGGAAGTCCATTGATCACAGAAAAATAATTAAGACAGAAATGCATGACTTGGAGACAATCCTGCTGAACCTAACTTATAACTACCTTATCTAAACCAAACCACAGAGATTTGAGTGAGAAAAAAAGGCATTTTATCATATGCTACAGAGTTTGGAAATATTTTCTTACAAAGAATTAATGAGAATATAGATAGCAGTTGATAAAATTGGTACTCAGAGGTGGGGTACTGTCACACAAGAAATATTAAACATATACTATTGTTTGTGGGGCCAGAAAAGGGAAAAGTAATGGTTATAGAAAATTAAAACTTAGATTTAAAAAACTTAAAAGATTATTAAATGTATTTTTGTATTCATTTTGCTATATTTTGATGAGGATTTTTACATCTATACTCATGAAAGATATTGGCTTGTAGTTCTCTTTCTTTGTGGTATTTTTATCTAGATTTAAGTAACAGGATAATACTGCTTCAAAGAATGAATTTGGAAGTTTTCCTTCCATTTCTATTTTAGGCCTTGTTTAAGAAGAATAGGTATTATCTCTATTTTATTTTTTTATTTTTTTTTAATATAATTTTTTATTTTTTATAAACATATATTTTTATCCCCAGGGGTACAGGTCTGTGAATCACCAGGTTTACACACTTCACAGCACTCACCAAAACACATACCCTCCCCAATGTCCATAATACCACCCCCTTCTCCCAAACCCCCTCCCCCCAGCAACCCTCAGTTTGTTTTGTGAGATTAAGAGTCACTTATGGTTTGTCTCCCTCCCAATCCCATCTTCTTTCATTTATTCTTCTCGTACCCACTTAAGCCCCCATGTTGCATCACCACTTCCTCATATCAGGGATATCATATGATAGTTGTCTTTCTCCGCTTGACTTATTTCGCTAAGCATGATACGCTCTAGTTCCATCCATGTTGTCGCAAATGGCAAGATTTCATTTCTTTTGATGGCTGCATAGTATTCCATTGTGTATATATACCACATCTTCTTGATCCATTCATCTGTTGATGGACATCTAGGTTCTTTCCATAGTTTGGCTATTGTGGACATTGCTGCTATAAACATTCGAGTACACGTGCCCCTTTGGATCACTACATTTGTATCTTTAGGGTAAATACCCAATAGTGCAATTGCTGGGTCATAGGGCAGTTCTATTTTAAACATTTTGAGGAACCTCCATGCTGTTTTCCAGAGAGGTTGCACCAGCTTGCATTCCCACCAACAGTGTAGGAGGGTTCCCCTTTCTCCGCATCCTCGCCAGCATCTGTCATTTCCTGACTTGTTGATTTTAGCCATTCGGACTGGTGTGAGGTGATATCTCATTGTGGTTTTGATTTATATTTCCCTGATGCCGAGTGATATGGAGCACTTTTTCATGTGTCTGTTGGCCATCTGGATGTCTTCTTTGCAGAAATGTCTGTTCATGTCCTCTGCCCATTTCTTGATTGGATTATTTGTTCTTTGGGTGTTGAGTTTGCTAAGTTCTTTATAGATTCTGGACACTAGTCCTTTATCTGATATGTCGTTTGCAAATATCTTCTCCCATTCTGTCAGTTGTCTTTTGATTTTGTTAACTGTTTCCTTTGCTGTGCAAAAGCTTTTGATCTTGATGAAATCCCAATAGTTCATTTTTTCCCTTGCTTCCCTTGCCTTTTGCGTTGTTCCTAGGAAGATGTTGCTGCGGCTGAGGTCGAAGAGGTTGCTGCCTGTGTTCTCCTCAAGGATTTTGATGGATTCCTTTCGCACATTGAGGTCCTTCATCCATTTTGAGTCTATTTTTGTGTGTGATGTAAGGAAATGGTCCAATTTCATTTTTCTGCATGTGGCTGTCCAGTTTTCCCAGCACCATTTATTGAAGAGGCTGTCTTTTTTCCATTGGACATTCTTTCCTGCTTTGTCGAAGATGAGTTGACCATAGATTTGAGGGTCTATTTCTGGGCTCTCTATTCTGATCCATTGATCTATGGGTCTGTTTTTGTGCCAGTACCATGCTGTCTTGATGATGACAGCTTTGTAATAGAGCTTGAAGTCCGGGATTGTGATGCCACCAACGTTGGCTTTCTTTTTCAATATCCCTTTAGCTATTCGAGGTCTTTTCTGGTTCCGTATAAATTTTAGAATTATTTGTTCCATTTCTTTGAAAAATATGGATGGTACTTTGATAGGAATTGCATTAAATGTGTAGATTGCTTTAGGTAACATAGACATTTTCACAATATTTATTCTTCCAATCCAGGAGCATGGAACATTTTTCCATTTCTTTGTGTCTTCCTCAATTTCTTTCATGAGTACTTTATAGTTGTCTGAGTATAGATTCTGTGTCTCTTTGGTTAGGTTTATTCCTAGGTATCTTATGGTTTTGGGTGCAATTGTAAATGGGATTGACTCCTTAATTTCCCTTTCTTCTGTCTTGCTGTTGGTGTAGAGAAATGCAACTGATTTCTGTGCATTGATTTTATATCCTGACACTTTACTGAATTCCTGTATAAGTTCTAGCAGTTTTGGAGTGGAGTCTTTTGGGTTTTCCACATATAGTATCATATCATCTGCGAAGAGTGATAATTTGACTTCTTCTTTGCCGATTTGGATGCCTTTAATTTCCTTTTGTTGTCTGATTGCTGAGGCTAGGACCTCTAGTACTATGTTGAATAGCAGTGGTGATAATGGACATCCCTGCCGTGTTCCTGACCTTAGCGGAAAAGCTTTCAGTTTTTCTCCATTGAGAATGATATTTGCGGTGGGTTTTTCATAGATGGCTTTGATGATATTGAGGTATGTGCCCTCTATCCCTACACTTTGAAGGGTTTTGATCAGGAAGGGATGCTGTACTTTGTCAAATGCTTTTTCAGCATCTATTGAGAGTATCATATGGTTCTTGTTCTTACTTTTATTGATGTGTTGTATCACATTGACTGATTTGCGGATGTTGAACCAACCTTGCAGCCCTGGAATAAATCCCACTTGGTCGTGGTGAATAATCTTTTTAATGTACTGTTGAATCCTATTGGCTAGTATTTTGTTGAGTATTTTCACATCTGTGTTCATCAAGGATATCGGTCTATAGCTCTCTTTTTTGGTGGGATCCTTGCCTGGTTTTGGGATCAAGGTGATGCTGGCCTCATAAAATGAGTTTGGAAGTTTTCCTTCCATTTCTATTTTTTGGAACAGTTTCAGGAGAATAGGAATTAGTTCTTCTTTAAATGTTTGGTAGAATTCCCCCGGGAAGCCGTCTGGCCCTGGGCTTTTGTTTGTTTGGAGATTTTTAATGACTGTTTCAATCTCCTTACTGGTTATGGGTCTGTTCAGGCTTTCTATTTCTTCCTGGTTCAGTTGTGGTAGTTTATATGTTTCTAGGAATGCATCCATTTCTTCCAGATTGTCAAATTTATTGCCGTAGAGTTGCTCATAGTATGTTCTGATAATTGTTTGTATTTCTTTGGTGTTAGTTGTGATCTCTCCTCTTTCATTCATGACTTTATTTATTTGGGTCCTTTCTCTTTTCTTTTTGATAAGTCGGGCCAGGGGTTTATCAATTTTATTAATTCTTTCAAAGAACCAGCTCCTACTTTCGTTGATTTGTTCTATTGTTTTTTTGGTTTCTATTTCATTGATTTCTGCTCTGATCTTTATGATTTCTCTTCTCCTGCTAGGCTTAGGGTTTCTTTCTTGTTCTTTTTCCAGCTCCTTTAGGCGTAGGGTTAGATTGTGTACCTGAGACCTTTCTTGTTTCTTGAGAAAGGCTTGTACCGCTATATATTTTCCTCTCAGGACTGCCTTTGTTGTGTCCCACAGATTTTGAACCCTTGTATTTTCATTATCATTTGTTTCCATGATTTTTTTCAATTCTTCTTTAATTTCCCGGTTGACCCATTCATTCTTTAGAAGGATGCTGTTTAGTCTCCATGTATTTTGGTTCTTTTCAAACTTCCTTTTGTGGTTGAGTTCTGGCTTTAGAGCATTGTGGTCTGAAAATATGCAGGGAATGATCCCAATCTTTTGATACCGGTTGAGTCCTGATTTAGGACCGAGGATGTGATCTATTCTGGAGAATGTTCCATGTGCACTAGAGAAGAATGTGTATTCTGTTGCTTTGGGATGAAATGTTCTGAATATATCTGTGATGTCCATCTGGTCCAGTGTGTCGTTTAAGGCCTTTATTTCCTTGCTGATCTTTTGCTTGGATGATCTGTCCATTTCAGTGAGGGGAGTGTTAAAGTCCCCTACGATTATTGTATTATTGTTGATGTGTTTCTTTGATTTTGTTATTAATTGGTTTATATAGTTGGCTCCTCCCACGTTGGGGGCATAAATATTTAAAATTGTTAAATCTTCTTGTTGGACAGACCCTTTGAGTATGATATAGTGTCCTTCCTCATCTCTTATTATAGTTTTTGGCTTAAAATCTAATTGATCTGATATAAGGATTGCCACTCCTGCTTTCTTCTGATGTCCATTAGCATGGTAAATTCTTTTCCACCCCCTCACTTTAAATCTGGAGGTGTCGTCGGGCTTAAAATGTGTTTCTTGGAGGCAACATATAGATGGGTTTTGTTTTTTTATCCATTCTGATACCCTGTGTCTTTTGACAGGGGCATTTAGCCCATTAACATTCAGGGTAACTATTGAGAGATATGAATTTAGTGCCATTCTATTGCCTGTAAGGTGGCTGTTACTGTATATGGTCTCTGTTCCTTTCTGATCTACCACTTGTAGGATCTCTCTTTGTTTAGAGGACCCCTTTCAAGATTTCCTGTAGAGCTGGTTTGGTGTTTGCAAATTCTTTCAGTTGTTGTTTGTCCTGGAAGCTTTTAATCTCTCCTTCTATTTTCAATGATAGCCTAGCTGGATATAGTATTCTGGGCTGCATGTTTTTCTCATTTAGTGCTCTGAAAATATCATGCCAGCTCTTTCTGGCCTGCCAGGTCTCTGTGGATAAGTCAGCTGCCAATCTAATATTTTTACCATTGTATGTTACAGACTTCTTTTCCCGGGCTGCTTTCAGGATTTTCTCTTTGTCACTGAGACTTGTAAATTTTACTATTAGGTGACGGGGTGTGGGCCTATTCTTATTGATTTTGAGGGGCGTTCTCTGAACCTCCTGAATTTTGATGCTTGTTCCCTTTGCCATATTGGGGAAATTCTCCCCAATAATTCTCTCTAGTATACCTTCTGCTCCCCTCTCTCTTTCTTCTTCTTCTGGAATCTCAATTATTCTAATGTTGTTTCGTCTTATGGTGTCACTTATCTCTCGAATTCTCCCCTCGTGGTCCAGTAGCTGTTTGTCCCTCTTTTGCTCAGCTTCTTTATTCTCTGTCATTTGGTCTTCTATATCACTAATTCTTTCTTCTGCCTCATTTATCCTAGCAGTGAGAGCCTCCATTTTTGATTGTACCTCATTAATAGCTTTTTTGATTTCAACTTGGTTAGATTTTAGTTCTTTTATTTCTCCAGAAAGGGCTTTTATATCTCTCGAGAGGGTTTCTCTAATATCTTCCATGCCTTTTTCGAGCCCGGCTAGAACCTTGAGAATTGTCATTCTGAACTCTAGGTCTGACATATTACCAATGTCTGTATTGATTAGGTCCCTAGCCTTCGGTACTGCCTCTTGTTCTTTTTTTTGTGTTGAATTTTTCCGTCTTGTCATTTTGTCCAGATAAGAGTATATGAAGGGGCAAGTAAAATACTAATAGGGTGGCAACAACCCCAGGAAAATATGCTTTAACCAAATTAGAAGAGATCCAAAATCATGAGGGGGGAGAAAGGGGATAAAAAGTGGTTCAAAAAGGAAACAATAAAAAAAAAAGAAAAAAGAGGAAAAAAAAAGAATTTTTTAAAAAAAGAAAACACCTTTCAGAAAGTGGTTGTTTTTCTGTTTCCAGAATTGCTGTTCTTCTTCTCTTTGATCTGCTGATGGATTTGCAGGTGTTTGCAATCTTTAGATAAGCTATCTAGCTGATCTCCGGCTAGCTGAAGTAGTCTCGGCCTGCTACTTCTCCGCCATCTTGACTATTTTAAATGTTTGATAGAATTCACCTGTAAAGTCATCTGGTCCTGGACTTTTGGTTTGGGGAATGATTCAGTTTCAGGGAATGATTCATGAACTGATTCCATTTCATTGCTGGTAATTGTTCTGTTCAAATTTTCTATTTCTTCCTGTTTTATTTTTGGTAGGTTATATGTTTCTAGGAACTTACACCTTTCATTTAAATTGTTCAACTTATTGGCATATGGGCTTTCATAATATTGTTACAATTATCTGTATTTCTCTAGTGTTGGTTATTATTTCTCCTCTTTGGTTAGTGATTTTGTTGATTTAAGTCCTCTCTCTTTCTCTCTCTCTTTCTTTCCCTTTTGTGATGAGTTTTCCTAGGAGTTTATACATGATTAAGTCACATTTATTCCCAGGATTTACTCAATATTTGCAAAACAATTAATGTGATACATTATATCAATTAGAGAAAGAGTAAAAACCACATGATCATTTCAACAGATTCAGAAAAAGAATTTAGCAAAGTACAATTTCCATTCATGATAAAACGTTTTCTCAGCAGAATAGATCTAGAGGGAATATACTTTAACATAATAAAGACCTTATATGAAAAACCCACAGCCAATATCATACTCAATGAGGAAAAACTGAGAGCTTTTCTCCAGTTTGAACTGAGAGCTGTTCATAGAGAAGTAAAACTCTATTTATAGGTGACAGGATATTATATATAGAAAATTCTAAAGGCTCCACCAAAAATCTACTAGAACTGATATATGAATTCAGTAAAGTTGTAGGATACAAAATCAATGTACAGAAATCTGTTGTATTCCTATACACTAATGTAGTGGCAAAAGGTGAAATAAGGAAAACAATCCTATTTATAATTACACTAAAAGATACCTAAGAACCTAGCCACACAGGTAAAAGAACTGGACTCTGAAAACTATGAAATGCTGATGAAATAAAGACAAAGCAAAGAAATGGAAAGACATTCCATCCTCATAGAATAGAAGAACAAATATTGTTAAAATGTCTATACTATCCAAATCAATCTACATATTTAATGTATTCAAAATACCACCAGCATTTTTCACAGAACTAGAACATTCCTAAAATCTTATAGGACCACAAAGGACCTTGAATAGCCAAAGCAATCTTGAAAAAGAAAAACAAAACTAAGTCCACAATTATAGGACAACTAATCTTTGAGAAAACAGGAAAGAATATCCAATGGGGAAAAAGACAGTCTTTTAAACAAATATCATTTGGAAAACTGTACAGCAACATGCAAAAGAATGAAACTGGACCACTTTCTTACACGATACAAAATATAAAATGAAATGGGTGAATGACCTACATGTGAGAGGAAACCATCAAAATCTGAGGAGAACATGGACAGTAACTTCCTGACATTGGTTGTAGCAACTTCTTGCTAGGTACATCTCCGGAGCCAAGAGAAACAAATGCAAAAATAAACTATTGATACTACATTAAAATAAAATTCTTCTGCATGGTGAAGGAAACAACAAAACTAAAAGGAAACTTACAGAATGGGAGAAGATATTTGCAAAAGACTTATCTCATAAAGGGTTAGTTATCCATGGTCTATAAAGAACTTATCAAACTCAACACCCAGTTAAAAAATGGGTAGAAGACATGAATGACACTTTTCCAAGGAAGACATCCAGATGGCTAACAGACACATGAAAAGATGCTCATAATCACTCATCATCAGGGAAATACAAATGAAAACTACAATGAGATATCATCTTATATATGTCAGAATGGCTAAGATTAATAACACAGGAAATAGCAGGTGTTGGTGAGGATAGGGAGAAAGAGGAAGTCTCTTACAATGTTGATGGGAATGTACCTGGTACAGCCACTCAGGAAAACAGTATCAAGATTCCACAAAAAGTTAAAAATAGAACTACCTATGATCCAGCCATTGTGCTACTAGATATTTATCCAAAGAATACAAACATAGTGATTCAAAGAGGCACATTCACCCCAATGTTTGCAGCAACAATGTCCACTATAGCCAAATTATGGAAACAGTCCAAATAGTCATCAACTGATGAGTGGATAAAGAAGTTGTGGTATATGTACATGTAATAGAATATTACTCAGCCATAAGAAAGAATGAAATCTTGCCCTTTGCCATGGCATGGATGGAGCTAGGGTGTATTGTGCTAAGTGAAATAAGTCAGTCAGAGAAAGAAAATACCATATGATTTCACACATATGTGGAATTTAAAAGTCAAAACATATGAACATGGGGGAAAATAGAGAGGCAAACCACAAAACAGACTTTTGGTTATAGAGAGAACAAACTGGGGTTGCTGAAGGGGAGGAGGGGGGTGGATGGACTAGATGAATGATGGGTATTAAGAAGGGCACTCGTTGTGATGAGTATTGGCTGTTGTATATAGTGACGAATCACTAAATTCCACACCTGAACTAATATTACACCCTATGTTAACTAATTAGAATTTAAACAAAAATTGAAATAAAAAAGTAGTGTTTTTTAGAGATCTATCATATGTGGTGTGAGACATAGGAAATAATATGGTTTGTTACCTTTTTTAAAAAATTGGCAATGTGATTTTAAATTCTTGTCATTTTGTGATCTCTAAAAACAGACTAATGGATTATGTGGATTATAAAGATCATGTCTGTTGGGTGAAGATGACAAAGAATCTGATCTGTTAGTATTTTCTGTGTTAGTATTTTCTGTTTGTGTATTTTTCTATTTTGAGCTTAAATCAAGAATTTGTAACCATTGGGGAAAAAAGGAATTTGTACCCATTGGAAAAGAGTAGTTCTTTGATATTAACCATTGAGTTTTGTAATTCTGTGGTTATTCCTGAACCATGGCTAACATTTGAAAATTAAAATTACAAATTTTTTCTGTGTCTGTAGCTCTGGTTATATGCCTGTAATGTAGAAAACCCTTTTACATTTCACTGTGTGAATTTGTACTATTTCTTATATCCAATGGTGCTTATAAATTAGATTATAAAATCTCTAAAAAAAAAAAAGAGAGAGAGAACACTTAGGTGGCTTAGTCTATTGAGTGTCTGACCCTTGATTTTTGCTCAAGTCCGATCTCATGGTTATGATATTGAGCCCCTCAGGGGCTATCCCTCTGTCCTTCCCCACACTTAAGACTGCTCTCTCTCAAATAAATAAATAAAATATTTTGTTTTAAGGATTTTATTTATTTATTTTAGAGAGAGAGAGCAAACACACACACACACACACACACACACACACAGGTTGGGGAAGGGGATGAAGGAGAGGTAGAAACAGAGCCCCTCCTGAGTAGGGAGACCACTGCAGGACTCCATCCCAGGACTCTGAGATCATGACCTGAGCCAAAAAGCAGATGTTTAACTGTCTGAGGCACCCCAACATCTCATAAATAAAATCCTTAAAATAAAAGGAGGGGAGAGAAGAACAAAACTAGTGATATCACTATTCCAGATTGCATGTTATATTACAAAGTGGTAGTAATTAGAACAGTATGGCACTGGCATAAACATGGGCACATATAATGGAATAGAACAGAAAAACCCAGAAATAAAGCCACAAGAATATGGTCAACTAATCTTCAGCAAAGGAGGAATGAATATGCAATTTGAAAAAAGTCTCAACAAATGGTGTTGGGAAAACTGGACCAACCATATTGCAAAAGAATGCAACTGGACTGCTTTATTATACCATAAACAAATATAAATTCAAAATGGTAGTTGTCTTTCTCTGCTTGACTTATTTCGCTAAGCAAAATGGAATAAAGGCCTCGATATGACACCTGAAGCCATAAAAATCCTTGACAAGAGTAGAAGCAGTAATCTCTCTGACATAAGCTGTAGCAGCATTTTTCTAGATATGTCTCCTGGCTCAAGGAGATAGAGGGGAGGTTGCCAGGGGGATGGGTAAAATAGGGGATGAGGATTAAAGAGTACACTTATCATGATAAAAAAATAAAATAAAATGATAAGAAAAACTAAAAAAAAACTGAACAAATTGGACTTCTGTTATATAATGGCCAAACATTTGTAGCAACTATCAGGTGCAACAAATTGGAAAACAAGAAATATACCTAATGGTCTTGTGGCCTTGAAGAAGAGCATTACCAGGAAGAATGTTGAAAGCTAACTCCTACTGCTACATTTGATTAAATAAATAAACAAATAGGAGCAAGCACTGTGGGAAAATGGCCAGTTTGCAAACAGAATTGAGAGAAAATGTTGAAATCTCAGAAAATCTAGAACCTAGCAGGTTGGAAAATAAAAGCATTTTCCAACAGCAATAAAAGATTCAATTTAATATAAATACTGGGGCTATGTATGTCCAATAAATGCAACTAGAGGTATAGCTCAAATCAAAGGTGGTGTGCCATCCCTTCTGGGAGAATTCAAGTGATGCTTCTTGGATCTGTTCCTCCAAGGCCGACTATTAGTTAAAGCTCAGAGTAAGTGATTTATCAAGGAATTATTTTCAGGAAGTGTAGAAAGTAGGATGAGGAAATGGAAGAAACCAAGCAGGATACAATTTTAAGTCTCAGATTTATCTTGATATCATACTTTATGCATAATTCAGTCTTTCGAAGTTGGTCTCATTTCAAGGCAAGGAATTGGGCTTTTGTATGCCACTGAAATATGAAAAACTCTGTTACACATAGTTTTAGATTAGGTTGAGTAATACATTTACTTCAAAATTTGGTACCAAAGGGTTATCAGTTCCATCCCATGATACCCAAACTAAAGCTAGTGTCCATGTTGATTTATTGTCTCTGCATCTACTATTAACAAGTTTCAATGTTCTGATAATCTCGACAGTCATTTTAACCATTATTGAAAAATTTAAGAGAAATTAAAATATTTGGAATAAAAGTAGATTGTTCTTCCCATGTCTCAAATAATAAATTCTGCTATCTATTATCTTCATGCTCTTGCTTCCATGTATCTTGTTTGGAGCAGGAACAAGCTGGTCCATACCTACTCAACCTGAGTTGTGAGCTTGCAGCCATTTGGTGATTGTAGTCCTTAAGCAGAAAGTGGTCTCTTAGTGATGTTAGAAAAACTGCTTTGTGAGGCTAAATATCTTTCCTCATTTAGAAAGTCTAAATTCACTAAAGACTAAATCAAGTTGTCCCAAACCCAAATTTTCCAAATTTTTCTGAGAATCTTGCTCAATATTATATGACCCCACAAAATCCACAGATTATAGATAAATAATTCTATCAAGTCATTGTGGCTTCAGTAAAGTAGTGACATGATCAAAGGGGAGAATTTTTTTTAAGATTTTATTTATTTATTTGAGAGAAAGAAAGAGAGAGAGAGAGAGCATAAGTGGAGGGGAGGGGTAGAGGGAGAGGGAGAAGCAAACTCCCCACTGGGCAGGGAGCCCGTTGCAGCACCTTGAGATCATGACTTGAGCTGAAGGTAGATGCTTAACTGACTGAGCCACTCAGTTGCCCTCAAAGGAAAGAATATTAAAAGGTAAAGCCAGATAAATGTGTTTTTCAGGGAGAATGATGAAAAGTAGTTTTGCCAAATAAGTGAAAACTATCCAGTGAAATTTGAATTTTAGTTAAATGAAAACTTTTTTATATTAGTGTATCCCAAATATTATATAGAACATATGTATATATTCATACATATATATTTAAATTCTTGTTTATATGAACTCAGATTCAACTGAGAGTCTATTTTCCTTGTCATTTTGTTTTGTTTTTGTTAATTTAACAACCCTGGGGAAGCAGGGGTTATGGTGATGAAAGGACATATTGTGTTGAGTATTATAGCCATACCAAGGTCTTAGTCTTTTACTTTAAGTGAGATGAAAACAATGAATGATTTTAATCTAAGAAAGACATAATCCATTTTAAATTTTTAAAGAATTTGTCTGCCTATAGTTAGGAATAGCCTGAAAGGGAAAAATGATAAAAGCAGTGAGAAATGTTACCAGAATTCTCCAGCAATTCAGGCAATAAGTGCCAGCAACTTGTAAGATTGTAAGAATGTTAATAATGCTAAGTGTTGTGATTCTGGATTTGTTTTGAAGGTGATATAGTAAGGCTATGCTAATGGATTAATGAAGAAGTATCAAATAAGCCAAGGATGGATACAGTGGGATTTCCCACCTCCTTGCCAACTGGAAGAAACAAGTTTCCATATGCTAAGATGAGAAAAATTGCCAAAGAAACAAGTTTAGTAGATGAAATGCAGAGTTCTATTCTAGACATGTTAAGTTTGAGGAATTTAATGTACATCTAAGTGGAGCACACGGTTGGATCTGAGGAGAGGTGCACAGGATGAAAATAAAAATTTGAAAATAATATGCTTCTAGATGATATTTTGATTTTTAAATCCACCAAACTAAGTATGATCATACTCACAATTATTTTGGAGGTTATGTCTTATCCCCCTGAGTCAAAATTTATTCTTGTTATGCTGAAGCATGCTGTGATCTGACACTAGTTATTGGTCAGTTGGCCATAAAAGGTAGTTGGTTTTATGAAAAATATGCATTCTCCTTGCTAAGAAACAGCTCTAGTGAGATTACTATCAAGTCTTCAACAAGCAAGTCTTAGTATCCTCAGAACATTGCTATAAAAAAACTTCTGGTGAATTTATAAATTATCAATGAAATAAAGAAATTCGGTGCCTGGGAAACAACAGTTCTACCAAAACTGATAGTTCTAACTAAGATCTCATTAATATGTAATATCTTTCATAAACTGAGCTTCAAGAAGACATTGATTTTACCTTAAAATGCTTCTATTCTGTTTATAAATTTGAAACAGTAACTGTTTTAGAGTAGACAAAGTATCAATAATTCATGCTGTTACATTAACATAATTTTCACCTGTGCTTTAATGATTTGTAGTTTTATACCCTGAGAACTATGATCCTTCTGTGATAATTTTTACCTTGTCCAAAAGCCTCTAACGTTATTATATTTTCATATGCCAAAGGGCAAAACAACAACAACAACAAAAGAAAAAAACCCAAGACTATAATTATATCATTAAAACTCAAAGTTACAATTTTAACCAACTTCAGGGGCTTAACAAATCAATAATACCCAAATAAATCTATGATGACAGTATGCCCTCGGTAACAAATATGTGAACCCAAATTCCCTAAGGTTCCATAGGTTACTAATCATGAAACTCTGAAACAGTCTTAAGTATAAGAAGTATTGAAAATAAGGGGAATATATATATATATATGTATATATATATATATATATATACATATATATATATATATTATATGGGGGTTTTTTTGGAGTAATTCTCAAAGTCTGCAGCATGGTAATGTTCTTTGTGAATCTGAAAAGTTACTGAGTTATTCAGATATTATTTGTAGCACACACTTTAGGGAAGGAAACTTCTCTGTATATATATTGTTGATCATGCATGTTTTGCAAGCAGATTATAAAGCAAAATTGCAAAAACAAATAAAGGAGAGGAAGTTATTTTTTTAATATTGATCTATCGGCCATACTAATACTCAACTATGTAAAGAGACTAGAGATAGATAGATAAGTAGATATAGAGATGACCATGTAGATATGGGTAATATGCTGATTAAAACAATAGAGTTTGATCACAGATATAGTATCAGATAATAAAAAAGAACCATATTTAACTTCATATGGAAAATTTATCCATGTCTTTATATTTTGAAGATGGTATATATCTTGACCTACAGTGTACATGAAATTGGGATATGACAATAGAATTTTAATATTTAAAAAACTCACAAGTTATTCCCACTCTACCTTGCAATAGGGAAATGATCTTTAAGATATCCTTAACAAATTATTATTCATTATTTATCATAATAATATACTACATTGAGCATATATTAAGATGTTTAAGTGCATACATTTTTAGTAAGGCAAATCTGAGCTTTAGTTTCAGGTACCACATGAACGTGGTTATATAAACATTAGCTTTTTTACTGAAATATAAATAATAGTATCTAACTCATACAGCATTTTGGAGGATAAATGACAAACCATATAAAGTACAGAATTTCAAACAGGTTCTAAAACATATATTTAATATTACTATGACTTTTATTAGCGTTTCTGTGAAATGATAGAGCAGTATTTAGAGTTTCCACCATTCTTCCCAAATCTCTCAAATTAAATTAGAAAACCAATTTACAAAGGATGATATCAAATAACTGGAAATATTTGTAGCTAATGTTATCAATTTACAGTTTTATACCCTATTCTAAGAAACTTATGTATATTAATGCATTTAGTTACTACATACTATCATTATGTCCATTTTACCTGCAAGAAAACTGAGGCACAAAGATGTCACCAAACTCTAAAAAAAAAATAGTAAGTGGCAGAGCTAGAAATTGAACCACCAGGTATTAGGCTCCAGGACATCTGCTCTTTACTCTTATCATATGCTGCCTCTCTAGCTATAAAGAGATGACAGGTAGATTAAATAGATTACAAAAAATAAATAAATTAGAGAATGAGATGGAATAGATGAGAGAACTGGGGTGGGAGAGACTTGGCCAAGAAACATGAATGTGCAACTCATGTAATCTGGAGTAAAGAGTGGTAGCAGACCTAAGTAAAGCCTTTACCAACAGAGGAGAGATTGATAAATAAGATTGGGGGCAAGGAGGTAGTCAGAGAAAAGATGTATAACTAGTGCTCAAAACTGTGCAGTGGGGCAAGATCTCATGGTTTTCAATGCTCCACCTGGCATGGGTCTCTTTAATAGAGTATAATGAAATTATTGTTGTTACTACAATAAGATACCAATAAATATTTGAATCATGTAATACCTTCTCTTAAGTCTGATTCCATTAATTCAACTTTTTAACATTCAGTGCCCATTGTAACCAGATATTACTGCCTATATTTGAAATACAATGATAACCTAGGCAGAGAGGTTGATTTTTAAAACACTTTATAGTTTGTACAACTATTAGAAAAAGCCTATTCCTCTACCCTTGAGCCCCCTTGATAGATACCAAATAAGTACTTAGAGGCATTCATCAAATAAGAAGGACATATATCTAATCACTTGGAAAATGAATTTAAGTTGGGGAGGGGTAAGTAAGATATGTGGGAAAGTGTGAGAAACCAGTTTTCATGCATAAATGCCTCAACCAACCCTTCACTTCCACAAATGCCCCAACAACTCCTGAAAGCACAAAAGAGACTGAAATTTTGCTCATTCTCCCCTCACAGATAAGAGATTATGACACAGTTAAAGATTTTCATTTCTCCCCAAAGCCTGTTCATGAAGGGCAGGCCAGTTTCCATGAGAGCAGGAGTTTATAAACCAAGAGGAAAAATATGAAAGCCATCTTACATCTCAACTCATTTATAATGCCCTGAGGATTTCTGGGGAAGGTTTTAAGCACCCACACACAAAACCTGTCTACATTAAAGAGATGTTATATATCCTCAGCTAAAACACTACTCAATTCTACATATTTCCTCCAAGATTTGCTATGTATTAGAAATGATTTTATAGCAGAACAAGTGTATAATCTGGATTTGGATAAATATTGAACTGTGTCCCTGCTTGGTGCAGACATAAATAGAAGTAAGTAGTAACCTAACCATGATTGGCATGAAAATTCCTGACTGTTTCACTTTACTCACAGGGGAAGACAAAAGTTGTCACAGCCCTGGACTGACCTAATAGAGCTGGACACTAGAGAAAGGGAGATGAATGGTCAGGATGCCCATTTCATGCTTGACACAATGGGAAAGCAAATTATCTCCACCATAATTGATACTGAACAGTACTGAAACCATGGAGAGAGGCTTTTCATCTTGATAAGGGTTTGGTCATAATCAAAGCACCACTGTGGGGAAAACAGCATGAGAGATAGTGTCCAGAACATACCATAATCATTTCCAGCGTAATTCTCTAGGGCTGGTGGCTGTGCATCTGCTAACTATTTATTAAAGTATGTGAGTAAAGGACACTATAGTTACATTTTTATAATACTCATGAAGCTAAAATATAAAGCTTATAATATTTATCTGGTACAATTTATAATTACTTTATATATATAATCCCAAGCAATTGAGAAGCTTGGTAGCAAGTAAGATCAATTTGAAAAAGACCGTTTTAGCTAAGAAATGTTTTTAATCATTAAAAGAGTGTACAACTTCATAAATTTGGGGTGCTTATCTAAATCATCTGAAGTTTCTGCAAGAAAGTGTGGCTTCCATAAACATAAAATATTCTTCCCATTACTTCACATCATCTTATTATAGTGGCTGAAAATGTATTTTTATTGTATTAGAACAAGCATTTTATCTGTACCAACTCCATGAGATAATCTTGAATTGATCCCTGTATTGAATTTATAACATGTTTTTCATTCTTTGTAATTGAAAGAAATTTAAAAATTATCAGCATGTTTAAATTTTACACACCACAGAATTTGTAAAGGAAAAGTCGAGAGTTCTGCAGTCTTGTTAACTCTCAGAATCTAGATGTAAACATTAACTTAATTAAGGGGTTTGGCAAATCTTATTATAGTACTGTAGTGGAAAATGTCGGGGCACCTGAGTGGCTCAGTGGGTTAGTCCTCTGCCTTCTGCTTAGGTCCTGATCTCAGGGTCCTGGGGCAAGCCCCGCATCGGGCTGTCTGCTCGGCCAGGAGCCTGCTTCCCTCTCCGCCTGCTTCTCTGCCTACTTGTAATCTCTCTCTCTCTCTTTCAAATAAATAAATAAAATCTTAAAAAAGAAAAGAAAAGAAAATGTCTTAAACATATGATAAGTGGGCCCAATATAAAATGACAAAATATCTAATATAAGAAATAGTTTCAGGAGCACCTGGGTGGCTCAGTGCGTTAAGCCTCTGCCTTTGGCTCAGGTCATGGTCTCAGGGTCCTGGGATAAAGCCCCGAATCTGGCTCTCTGCTCAGCAGGAAGC
>NC_139020.1:44059179-44198344 GCF_964662115.1 Mustela nivalis
CGATGCCTGGGTGGCTTAGTTGGTTAAGCATCTGCCTTCAACCCAGGTCATGATCCCAGAGTCCTGGGACTGAGTCCTGCATCTGGCTTCGAGCTGAGCAGGAAACCTGCTTCTTCTTCTGCCTGTCGTGCTTTCTCTCTTTATCTTTCTTTCTGACAAATAAATTTTTAAAAATCTTTAAAAAAATTACTTCAGGATTATAAAGACTAGATGAAATAATTCATATAAACTATAACAATACTAGCCTAATAGTTGTTTTTATTAATTTATACATACTGAGAACTCAGTAGTACAGAGACCAATTCGAATGTAGTGATTATTCTGCTCAAGTATACCACTACTGACGTGGAATTGAATCATGTAATTGGAATATTGAATCACAGAATAAAAATGTACACATTTGCTACTACTTCAATGATTTGTTTCCCATACCACAAAAAATAAAAGACTGATAAACATTATTAAAAGTTAAAATTAAAGTAGCTGCTAAATAGAAAATTAACACATTTTGCACACGAAACATTGGACACTCTGGGAAAAAAAAAAAAAAAAAAAAAAAAAAAAAAAAAAACAAGCCCAGTCCCTACACAAGATAGCACAAGATATCCATGACTGATGCAGTTCATTAGAGCTTATGGCTTTGGAATCCTTTTGCATCACACTCCTTTTCAAATACACTGGTCTTATAATGCTGTAGTGTTCATTATAATTGAAGGAAGTTATAATTTCTTGGGTGGTTCCATAATTGAAATAAAAATTACAAATAAAGTCACCAAACAGTTTCCTCAACTTTTTGTTGTAAGATTGATGTTTAAACTAGTCCCATTTATGTGCCAGATATTTGATTTCCTTTTTTTTATTGACATAGGTGAATATATTTGGGTTTGTTTCTGTTTCTTCATATGTATTCTCTTACACATAGTGATGTATAGCCTAACATTAAAAACATGCTCTATTTCATGTCATGAAACTATTATTCTGAAAGTTAAAAGTATTTATTCTTTCATACTATTTTTTTAAATTTTTTATCTTTTATAAACATATATTTTTATCCCCAGGGGTACAGGTCTGTGAATCACCAGGTTTACACACTTCACAGCACTCACCAAAGCACATACCCTCCCCAATGTCCATACTATTTTTCATTGAAACCTCAGTGTCGATTTTTTTTAAATCTTGTGAGATAACTAAAATAAAGATCCCTAAAAGGAGAGCAAAGAGGACAAAGAAAGAATAATGAGAATAGTAGTAATCTCCTTGATAATGAAGAAATGCAGCAGAAGGTAAATATGGATACTTGTTGGACAGCCTTTGTTTTCTCTTAGGAGATGGGTTCTGAAAGTACTTAGAAGTTGACCCACCATCATTACAGAAAACACACATTTTGCAAAGAGCAAGGATTCCTGAAGCACCATGCAGCACAGAATTAAGTCTTGAAAATATTAATTTTTATTTGGTTACAAGTCACTGAAACCAAGAAACTTGGTGAAAGATGACACATTTTGCTCACTATTCCAACGAAATATTGTACAAACTAAGCTTCAAACCCCTGTGTTCAGATCGTCATTCAAAATTTATATTACCAGAAAGCACACTGACAGAGGTTATGGCAGGAGTTCTCTGCTGGGTCATTCTTCTCATCTTGTTGTAACTTGGGGGTGGGTCACATTAATATGGATGTGTGGCACCATGCATGTTTGTCAAGGGAAGAAAAGGGAAATGTTAAATGCCCAGAAGCTATCTTAAATGGCAATTACTATACAACTGGCAATGTTTAATCAATTGATCAATTATACCATTTTCAGACCAAGAGCAAGAATAAGAAAAGATGGTATAGAAAGGAAAATACCTTCCTCTTTGTAACTCAGATTCTATGTATTCCCAAAATGTATGCACATGAAATTTTACTCAAGTACTGAGTTAGTCATAGTTAATTATTTGGCACATATATTAGGGTACTGGTTAAGCTGTTTTAAATGTATAATATATACTAGTCACTTCAATTAAATAGTTTATTTCTTTTTTTTTTAAGATTTTATTTATTTATTTGACAGAGAGAGATCACAAGTAGGTAGAGAGGCAGGCAGAGAGAGAGGAGGAAGCAGGCTCCCTGCTGAGCAGAGAGCCTGATGTGAGGCTCGATCCCAGGACTCTGAGATCATGACCTGAGCCGAAGGCAGCGGCTTAACCCACTGAGCCACCCAGGCGCCACCTAAATAGTTTATTTCTGATGTTATAGTATTATTTATTTTATTTTAAAAAGTTTTTTTGGAGAGAGAGAAGCAGAGTCCAACATGGGGTTCAATCTCATGGCCCTGAGGTCATGATCGGAGTTAAAATCAAGAGTTGGATGCTTAACCCACTGAGCCATGCAGGCACCACATTATAGTGATATTTCTAATGTTAGAGTACAGCCGTAAATGACCCAGACATATTAGGGCAGCATTGTCATCCTCAGTGTATGACTTCCATGTCCAGATCCAAACAAGCTACTCTTTTTTTTTTTTTTAATCACCTGACAACCAAGGAGAAGGGAGAAAGGGATTAAGAAGCACATGCTTATTCCTTTTAAGGAGACCTGATGATGGCTGAAAGCCATCTGTTCTGTTCATTTCTCCTGGTCAAAACTTAGTAAAAAGTCCACACCTAAAGCATGAGAAGCTGAAAAGCTGTCTAATTTGGTTAACATTGTGGCTTGTTTATAACTATTATTATGGAAAAATGGAAGACAAGGTGTTGATGATAACACACAATCTGTCACAAAGCTTTTAAGAAGCTCAGAAGTGAGGCCAGCAAAATCATTTAAGAATTGAAAATGCAGGGCGCCTGGATGGCTCAGTGGGTTAAGCCACTGCCTTTGGCTCAGGTCATGATTCCGGGGTCCTGGGGTTGAGTCCCGCATCGGGCTCTCTGCTCAGCAGGGAGACTGCTTCCCTCTCTCTCCCTCTGCCTGCTTCTCTGTCTACTTGTGATCTCTGTCTGTCAAATAAATAAGTAAAAAATCTTAAAAAAAAAAAAGAATTGAAAATGCAACAAAAACATAACAAGGCCAGAAGTATGAAAACTTAAAATTCTCAAATAACCAAAGTGGCATGGAATTTTCCAAAAACAGAGCCCCAAGTTACAACAGAGATTTCAAGTATTTGTTGAAACCCAAATACCTATAGTAAACCTAAAAATGTCTCAAATTTCTTTTAATTCTGAAAAATAATTTTAAGAAATCATAGCATATGATTTTGACCTATTTTGAAGTTTACAGCCTAAGTATATGAATGTAATAGTTACAATGCAGATCAAGCTTTTTTAAGAACTTACTTTTTTAAATTTTAGTTTTAAATGATAATATTTCCTAAATCTTACTATTACAGGGCTGATTTTATTTTTGTTGAAAACTGCTTTTGATAGTATTTTTTTCATTAACGAGAGCTCAAGATAACGTGTTTATCAGACCTTTATGCCCATATAGCTCCTCCCCATCTAGTGGCAACTTCTTGAATTACACGGAGTATCCTTTAGAAGCTATATTCAAATCAAACATCATACAAAATACAACTCTCCTTTTTTTTTTTTTTTTTTAAGATTTTATTTATTTGACATGCAGAGAGACAGGCAGAGAGAGAGATTGGAGGAAGCAGGTTCCCCGCCAAGCAGAAAGCCTGATGCGGACTCGATTCCAGGCCTGGATCATGACTTGAGCCAATGGCAGAGGCTTAACCCACTGAGCCACCCAGGCGCCCTACAACCCTTCTTGAGTTATATTTATTTGTTATAGAATCATATAGGACACCTCTGGAAATAGAAATGCCATATGTTTCATTGATTAAATGGCAGTAGATAATTTGCTTTTGGAATTACCTACTGGTATGTGTATGCATATGATAACAGTCCACGTTAAAGAAAATTTGACTACACAGTTCAGTGATATATTAAAAAACAAATATTCTATACTGGATACAGAGTGTTATCTCTAAGACACCTACACTATTCCATCAGATGTGACTAAAATCACTACAATCAACAAAGATTAGCTCTAAAGGACAAAAAAAAAAAAAAATTCCTTAAGTTTTAAGGAAAACTTAATTGGTTGGCTGAAACACCCAAGCCACTTACATACTTGACTACTGATGTCATTATAAATAAATATATATTGATGATATTTTACGAATATACTCATGATATTCATTTTTTATGGGTTAAAATCAAATTCCATCATTATGTGTTTACTGTTCAAATTTTTCCAGCTTTGATCATGAGGAGCTCCTAGTGATCGTCTCCTTTCTATCAACAGGTAGAAATCTTTTACTAAGAAATCTTTTACTTTTACTATCAAAAATCTTTTACTAAGAATTTCCATGCTTTCTGGCCAACATATTCTAAGATCACATTATAGTATCCCTGCCTGAGACCTGGAATCAACTAGTTCTTTAAAAGTCATAGTTCCTTTTATTGGAGAGTGGTCTTAAAACCAAAATCCGCGAGCTTGGTATGCTCATTACTGGGATGTTATTGCTTCTGTCCTTTCAGTGGACATGGCCAGGAAATGTAGGCATGGACACTCATCCATGCATCAGCACACATCTATACTTCTTTATCTATCTATCTACCTACCTATCCATCTATTCATGAGAAACATAATTACTAACTAGATTACAGCATTTATGTTCATTTCTTTTTGCATTTAGGTTTCCAGTCAAGCTACTGTTTTCCAAAGTAAACAGTTATTTATTTTCTTCCCCACCTACTTCAATATGGCTTTGTTTTTATTTTTTAATTTAATTAGGTTTATTTTTTAGTATTCATATTCTGTTTTTATTCCCCCCATATCCTGATTGGTTTTGTTTATTTGGAAAGATAGAGAGAATTATGAAATACATTACTATGGTTCTAAGATTCAAAGCTGTACAAAATGATATACTCAGAGAAATGCTACTTCCTCCTCATTGTTATTACCTTGATCCTATCTCCTTTTTTAAAAAATATTTTTCATACAACTTCTAAAAGAATGTGCATATAGAAATCACCTGAAATGCCCATTGCTTTAAAGAAAATTTACAATTGAATTCTTACATAAAATATATTATACACATACGTACACTTATAGAGCTAGAGCTCCTATACATTTATTTCATCTCAACTTCATCACAGTTTGTACTTTTGTGCTTTCAAATGAACAAGCTGGTCACAATAGTTGATAACAGAAAGTCTGAGTCTGTTTTACTTAAACAATCTAGGGCTTGGTAAAAACAAACCCAAAGCTACAGTAGAAGTATATCTTAAATGTTTCATAAGACATATTTATCCTTACAATATTTTGTTGCTTATCTGAAATTCAAATTTAACTAGGTGTTCTGGCTTTTATGTGATAGCCCTATCTAAGCAGGATAGAACTGGATCAGATCATAAAGTGACATTTCACGTACACCTAAAGGTACAGAGTAAGAGTCAAAGGTTCTACACAACCAGGGATCTTGATTACATTCTAATGAATATATGCATGGAAGTTGTTTTCTTTTATTGCTATAAACTCATAAATATCTTAAAATTTCAACATAGTTTCTGGCAAAGCCTATGATGATCCAAGAAGCAAGATGAAGCCTCCCTGAACGGCTCCTATCACCGTTCATATGCTTTTTAGTAAGACTGGGCTCAAAGATCAGGAACAATTACGTGAGGCAGTGCAGAAGCTGCTTTCGTTACCTACAGAATCATAACTGTAATTCTAGATGTTTTTGTCCTTCCATGATAGGAATCAGGTTTGGAATTAGGGGCAAAGAAAAGCAGTGCTTAACACTGGTGAACAGGAGTGTTTCTTATCCCAGTCCCTTTCCTCTGTAGAGAAAGGGGTAGAATCAGAAAAACCTTGCTTGGTTGGCTATTTAAACTGAAATTTAGAAAAAGAATGAGCAGAATCCAGGCACGTGTTCATAAAAGAGTTTTTCTTTGATTTTTGTTTTCCATTTAGAATTTTTTCAGTGATTGTTTTAGTATTCATATCAGAATCATATACAGAGAAAAAAAATAGAATTATCTACCGTTTGAGAAAGGGAGAGAATAGCTGCAGCAATGGTATTACACTCTACAATAGTGGTATGAGTAAAAGTCTAGATTAGGGTGATTGTCAGAGGGCCACAAAAGTTACTATCTTTTGTAGTCATCCCTCAATTATATTTTGCCACCGGAGCTTGTGTTACAGTACAAATGGAAAATATTACTAAGTGCCTGCATTTCTTATCCTAGTTTATAAAAGATCATCGGTGTTTTCAAATCCTGGATAAGTAAAGGTAAATTATTTAACCAAATTGCGTAGGGAAATGGCAAAGAAAAAAGAAACATAATTATGTTTAATGTATTCTCCAAGGTAAAGCATAGTAATTTGTTTCGGTACTTGTAGTACATAAGGGTATTTCTAATAGGTTTTCTTACAGATATTTATCTGCCAATCTCTAACTCATTAACATTGGTTATTAATATTTGATTTGGAAGCAAAAGCTTGAATCTGTAATACAATTTAAACTGGATATTAGCCAGTATTTATACATTTTACAAAGTATCAGCTATATGTAAAAGGACAGTACATACAGCACTATGCAAGTTGAACCAGGCTAAAGGGTCTGTCTTACTAACAATGGGGAAAACTATAGTGCATAATCCCATAATTTTTAAAAATGCTCATCAAAACATTAAAATTTTTCTCAAGAAATAGTAAAACTGTTACTTATGTTGTACACTGTAAAACAGTGAAAACATTAGGAATTAATGTGTTTTTATTTCCCTGTAAAAACATGTCAGGAATTTGAACATCACAGTTGCCTTCTTTTCATTTTGATATGGAGGATGTATCTTTTCTATGCCTCGGAAAACAGCCTTCCCCCATCTAAGTTTTCATAAACTTCCAGAATTTCTCCTTTCTACTTTTAATGTCATGAAATATCTCCAAAATTCCTTTAAAGGTGAAATTTTTGGCCAGGGTCAGTTCCTCTGAGACAGTTTGATCTTTTTCATCACAAACATTTCCCTCACACTGATCACTGATCATCACACTGATGATTTTGCCTCACTAAATTCTTCTAGAGGCTTCCTCAAGCTTTTCTAGAATTTCATTTACACAAGATTCTAACTCTATTTCCAATGTCACTACTTTTTGTGTTTTTACTGCATTTTTATCTTTTGATTTTCTATCTCTGTAAATTGTCATCTGAGTTTATCAAGGAAAACAAAGAGGCCATGTGACTAGTTTTGCCTTCTGTGTGTGAACTGAAAAACACACACACTAGTGACCAATCACTGACAGACCCTGAAAGAAGTGATGGCATTGGTCGCTGATTCTGATGTGCACCAATTATTTCCATAAAGACTTGTGAGCTGAAGAGATTGGAGTGAAGTTTGTACTTTATTTGATGACTTGCAGTTAATATACTGTAGCAACTGAAATTTGAATCATGTTTTCAAGGGGCTGGAGTTAGTTAAATCAAGTGAGGTGAATGAAATTTGTTCATCTCAAACCTGGAAAGCTAGGAGTCTGAGGCTGGTGGTCAAATTTAGCTGGCAGTGAATGCTACCCTCATTGACAGATCAGGTGGCTCAGCTGAGTTAACAACAAAAGGCTATCTTAGAAAGGACTTGGCTTTGCCATAAGCCTCAAAAGCACCCCCAAACACACACCACTACCCAAACAACAACAAAATATAAGTAAAAATAGCATGCTTATCATGTAAGCACATTTTCAAGACCAGTGCACTTGTTGCTCCGACCATATAGGCACACATAATCTTCTCATTTACAGAAATTCCAGTATATCTGATGTTATAAGTGATGAAGCCCAATATAGAAAAAGTTACTTTAAAAAGAACAGCATTCAACCGGAACTTTGAGTTCATTAGTCCTCAGTAATCATCAGCCAAACAGTGCTTCTACTTTCTCTCCACAAAACTGTTGATCGATGAATCTGCCAGCTCATGCCCCTTATTATTGTCATTATCCATAATTACTGAACTTGGCACAATATCTAATTCCATCATAACATATTTCACTTTGGTCCTATAGAAATAACACCCGTTCCTCCAAATCAGAATTCTTTCTTATCTTTCTAAGTTCTTATGCTCTGCCACATGGGTTCTCTGTTCTAAAGTACTAAGGGATTTGCCAAATTGTGTATGAATATTATGTTCACATTATATACAACCACAGGTATGTGCACTTCTTCTATCAGTTCATTCTCCTTCCATGAAGAAAAGAACAAATAACTTAAAAAATGAAAAAATATGTATGCATATTTATATGTAAAACAACTTCTTAATATTTTATTATATATAAATATATATTTAATATATTATTATATAAATTATATATAAATATATAATATTATTATATTCTGAAAACTTGTAACAAATTTACAAAGCCTGAAAGAAAGTCCTTAGCAAAAAACACAAGTTTTAATGGAGGAAAGCTAAAAGACACCTTTTCCCAAAACCATGGGTCCTTTCATTTTTGTTATTGTTGTTTTTTTTTTTTTTTTTTTTTTTCATAAAAACAAGAAAGCATGTTTTGTCTTGAGGCAGATACTAAAACTTTGTGGTTATGATCTATAGGAAAAGAAAACCCTAAAAAACATATTCTCAGCAGTCAGGAGCTAATGTTAAATTCCTTTATCTGACATTAACGGAGTTCAAAGATTGTTGTAAATGTCAGTAATCAAACCTACAAAGGATGTCTCTGAGGATGGGATTAGGAAGCAAACACATCCTGAAGCCAACTGTTAACCTCAAATTATCTTTCTGTACTCCAGCAAAACATCAAGGAGATTAGAATCAAGGAAAAACCACACTAATTGATACTTACTAATAAAGGTCAGCCACAAGAAGTAATTAGACCTCTGTGAAAGCCCAGGGGGCTTGATCCTCTGCTTGTGTTGTAGTTTCTTCAGCTAGAAGTTTTTAGAAGACACTGCCTCACTGTGAGTGAGGAGCCTCCACAGGCTGTTAAAACATGAAAGTGTTGAAGATTAGCAAAGACAGGCATTAGGTTATGGAACTGGGAGAGAAACAAATAAGACATAAGAGGAAAGAATCAGCAAGTGCAGCAGAGTATCACTTTGAAGCTAAGAGCAAGTGAGGAGTTAAATCTCAATGTCACAGTGATGGGAACAGGTAAAATTTTAGAATCAAATGAGTCATCTCGAGTGAAGAATTTTCAGTTAAAATGCTGAGGCATGTAATCACGGGATTTGTAAGAGAACCATCTGACCAAAGTTTGGGTATTAAACCACAAGACTGAGCTAGCGTTAGATGTCCAGAGCATGTATTTTCCCACAGCACATCTCTTCTAAAGACCTACAATTCACACTTTTCACCTTTCTTTCTTTTCCCTCAAATTAAAAGCATGTTATAAAATACAGCATATAAAATAAAATTGTGCTCTGATCACCAAATGCTTTGGAACACTCTGTCCTTGGGCAATGCAATATTTGATTTCCAAAGACAATGCCTCCAGAGTTCAGAGGCTCTGTGGTGGATATTTGGTTATGAAAATTATTCAGTTTCCTAACATTCTTGGGTATCTAGAGTTTGATAAGGCCTACATAGTTTACTCTACTTGGCTGTAGTGAAATTTCTATTTCACTCAAGTAATATAGATCATTACCCATCTTTCAATCCTTCATTCAAAGATAATTATTGATGACCTACAATGTGGCAAGAGCTTTATTTTGTTTATTAAAAATACGAATATAAATTAGAGTCCTACTTTTTTTTTAAGATGTTATTTATTTATTTAACAGATCACAAGTAGAGAGGCAGACAGAGAGAGAAGAAGGGAAACAGTCTCGCTGCTGAGCAGAGAGCCCGATGTGGGACTCGATCCCAGGACT
Organism: Mustela nivalis; assembly: GCF_964662115.1. Classification (NCBI taxonomy): domain Eukaryota; kingdom Metazoa; phylum Chordata; class Mammalia; order Carnivora; family Mustelidae; genus Mustela; species Mustela nivalis. Next base: position 44,069,045 of record NC_139020.1, read on the forward strand.
CTGGGATCATGACCGGAGCTGAAGGCAGAGGCTTTAACCCACTGAGCCACCCAGGTGCCCCAAGAGTTCTTGCTTTTAAGAGCTTAGATTCCAGGGAATCTTAGAAGATGTGGGGAGATGAAAGCTGAAGATTCTAAATCTACTTTTGAGTATATTAAGGTATAGACTCAAACATTTATTGTCTTTCTAGAGAGGTAACTCCAGTAGTGGTTGGTAAATACCCTCAGCTTCGTATGGGCAAAAACTTTTTTCAAATCATGTCAATTAGCACATAATATTATTAAATATGAGGGTAAAAGATGATGGTGTTCAGAATATTGTAGATTGTACAAAATTGTCTGGGGTAGATAACTGATCTTCACAATTGCAGTATATGGTAATGATATTATGTAATATCAGGGTTGATATCATTTTTTATATTTATTTTTTGTATTTTTATGTGTATATTTATATTACTATATTTACATGTATTATATTTTGTAATATAAAATATTACATTAGATTCATATTTCTTGTAGTCTATCTACTTAGTGGATATAAGTTTTCCGATGTCATATAGAAGGTAGTCATTTTTTTCAGTTTTATTCTTTGCTGTATTTCTAATACTTGCAACATAATAGATGCATGATAAGTATTTCTTGACTCTTGTTTCATGTAATAGAAGGAATAGGGGTTTATTATCGGATTTTTCTTACCCTCTACCTGACAGTGCTATATTCAGAGAGGTGCATCTTTGAAGTGTAACATCAGAACTACTGTCTATGATTTGACACCACTTATTTCATTAGCCCATGGAAAATTATCATATCTAATAGCCATGTGGGATATAAGCATGAAGGGAAAGACACCATTTTGTGGAGAGGTTAAGATTTTACATAGTAAAATTTTACTGTGTTATTGCTTGGTAATGGCAGTTACCTATCCAAAAGAGTTTTTGCAATGAGAGAGATGTGCATAAGATTGACCTGCATTAAATACTGAAACAGGTAGACAAAAGTTATCCAAGCATCTATCAATGTTCTGATTAAATCAAAGATAATGTCAGTGTACTGTTATTATGGTAATCTCCTTTTCTAAAAGATTTTATTTATTTGTGAGAGAGAGAACATGAGTGGGGGAAGGTATAACCATCTATGAGAACAACGTATTGCTTAAAATATAACCTATGAGAAATTATACTAGTTACTAAGCATGCTTAGATGTAGTCTTAAGAAAAACATGTACTGGCAACACCTCTGGGGGGGGGGGGAACAATATGCATCCTTGAAGGCCAGCAGCTGGGAACACCTGGTTCCCTCAGGATGGAATGTGGCCTGCTTCATTTTTCTGTTATCTCCTCTTCCCCGGAGAGCAACCGCAGTTAGTCAGACAATCCTTTAGTTTGGGATTGCTCACTATAGGTCATGTATTATGTAACCTGACATATTTTGCCTTTCTTCTTATGTATCTCAAGACTCATGGTCAATGTGCAATCTACTTCAGCTTTGTTGATTGTTACTCACTTTCTAATAAATATGAGACTGAGAAGTTGTGAGTGGCGGCAGTCCTTTCTACTGCTCTCCCCCACCCCCCCACTTCCCCCTCCAGTCCTATTCTCTTGCAGCTGACTTGTTTGTGCCTCATTCTTCTTCCATGTGCCCCTTAGGAGGCGGCAGAAGGGACAGAGGGAGAAGCAGAGTCTCCGTTGTACAAGACTGATGCTGGGTTTGATCCCAGAGCCCTGGAATCATGACCTGAGCTGACCTAGCCACCCTGCTGCCCCCCGAATCTCCTTTCATGGAAGAGAAAGCCTGCTTTGTTATTAAAGCAACTGTTGGGTAACAACATTTGACTGGAATTTTGAAATCTTGTTTGCTTTGAATTGATTCTGTCTAGTCATTTTCTATTATAGTCAGTGATAATGTTTTAAAAATAATGATACAAAGTTTATAAAATATTTATGTTTTAAAAAGTTGATTTAGTCAAAATTAAACAGTCTAAAAGGAACGACTTACATGTGGTTAAAGTTGTAAGATGATATGAAAAGAGACTGAAATTGGGGCACCTGGGTGGCTCAGTGGGTAAAAGCCTCTTGCTTTCTGCTCTGGTTGTGATCCCAGGGTCCTGGGATTGAGGCTCTCTGCTCCACAGGGAGCTGGCCTCCCAGTCTCTCTCTGCCTGCCTCTCTGCCTACTTGTGATCTCTGTCTGTCAAATAAATAAATAAAAATTAAGAAAAAAAAAAAGAAAGAAAAGAAAAAGAAAAAAGACTGAAATTTAGAAAACACTAAATAAAGTCCAAGGAAATAAATAAATACTGGCTCATTATTGGCTTGAAGCATAATGGAGATGTCAAGACTAGAATTTCCCTTGATGTTAGGATCAAGGTCTTCATAATGGTGTATAAAGACCACAAAGAGATTGTCTTAGAAGGAATTTCTAATTCCCCTTCCCCAATCTCTGCAGCTCACAGCTTGCCCAAACAACAAGTTTATTGTTTTCACCTTTCTTAAGATTTTCTTATCTTGATTGCCTGTCTGGTCTGACCTGTGACCATTGTGATTGTCAACTGATTTTTATCATTTTATCCTATGATTCTGACTCTGAGACCAATACACTCTAAATTGTTTCTGAACTCCAGCTTTACTGTAATTTTTCTACATCTTTGAAATGGCTTGAGTTAATTCTCTCCCAAGGCTAATACAGGTCTTGTATTTGCAAACATACTACATTCTCCCTAGGTGTACTTTGTCAAATGCTTTTTCAGCATCTATTGAGAGTATCATATGGTTCTTGTTCTTTCTTTTATTGATGTGTTGTATCACATTGATTGATTTGCGGATGTTGAACCAACCTTGCAGCCCTGGAATAAATCCCACTTGGTCGTGGTGAATAATCTTTTTAATGTACTGTTGAATCCTATTGGCTAGTATTTTGTTGAGTATTTTCGCATCTGTGTTCATCAAGGATATCGGTCTATAGCTCTCTTTTTTGGTGGGATCCTTGTCTGGTTTGGGGATCAAGGTGATGCTGGCCTCATAAAATGAGTTTGGAAGTTTTCCTTCCATTTCTATTTTTTGGAACAGTTTCAGGAGAATAGGAATTAGTTCTTCTTTAAATGTTTGGTAGAATTCCCCCGGGAAGCCGTCTGGCCCTGGGCTTTTGTTTGTTTGGAGATTTTTAATGACTGTTTCAATCTCCTTACTGGTTATGGGTCTGTTCAGGCTTTCTATTTCTTCCTGGTTCAGTTGTGGTAGTTTATATGTTTCTAGGAATGCTCATCACTCTACCTTTATAAAGTTGGAACCAAGGGGACAATTCTAACTGTTATGTTGTATAGTTCTACTCAGAAATCAATTTACCCTGACAATAATGAAATCTAAATATCACCAGTAAAGACATGTACCTAATTGTTTTCTAGAATTTTGTTTTCTTTTCTAATAAGAGAACAAGCAACATTATATAAAATTCAGGCCACATAAAATGTGGCTTGATTCCAGCTTTAACTATAATAATAAGAATGATTTAGGTGTTCCTGACACTGATGTATAATGTCACCTATACTTCAAATAATTAAATGAGTATATAAATATAAATTTAAAAAAGAATGATTCAGGCATTTCAGTAAAATAGTGAAACATTTGTAAAGAAATTATGGGAAAAGTTACAGCTTGGACACTGAGGATTGAAGGTACCTACCCTATCACAAAGCATATTTTCTATATTAACATGACTTTATTATTCCATTGCATTCACTAGCATAGTTTTACTATTCTATAAGACTCTTATCCAGGCAAATATACTTATTCTTTATTAGAGGAACTTCATGAAAGACCCATAAGTGCTTCAAAGTAAACCATCAATAATTTTTATCATTAAGCTTCTTGGAACCCTTAGCCCAAAAAACATTGCTTTGTTGTTACTACCAATTCTAGTCTGATATATCCTGATTCTTACCCAGTCCTAATCAATCCCCCTCACTCTTCACATTGAAATACTACCTTAAATCAAACTTCAAATACTTAGTAAAATAGAATCTTGCCTACCCTCCTAGGACATTTGCAAAGTTCTTTTGAGGTGGTTTTCTCCCTTACAGTGGTAAGCAATGAACTCAAAATATTTTTTTTTCCAAAATCTGTCTTATGAACACTTAAAAGCTCTTTTATGTATTCACATACCTACAAAGAATCCTTTTAGCTATAAATTTCTCTAAGTTATGATCATACCAATGATTAAGAGGATACAATTTGCATATAAATATGCAATCTGTATATGTGTGTGTGTGTGTGTGTGTGTGTGTGTGTGTGTGTGTATGTGTATGTATATAGATAGATAGATTTGTCCAACCTGGTGGCATCCATGGTTACTTTCATTGGTTTTTTTTTCATCATCCTTTGGAAGGTAGAAATCAAAATTTTAACATTCAGGCACTGAAACTGAATTTTCTAAAATTTTTAAAATTCCTTCTGAAAATATGTGGTCTTTTTAAAGTAACATTTGGTTATTTTCTATGGGAAACAAATGGAGCAGAGTGAATTTTTGGAATTGATTAAATGTGATTATAAGTAGTATTTCTTTCTTTTTTTTTCCATCAGATTCCAATAAGAATCTTAAATGACTGAATTTTAATTCCAGGGATAAGGGATAGAGAAGATCATGTAAAAGATTCTCTGGTCCCCATTTTCAATTTATTCAATTAGTTTCTAAATATTTGGGATTCTCCCTCCTTATTTTCCCTATAAAATGCAATGCTAGTTGCAATGACAATGGCTCAAGTTTACATAAAAGGAAGAGGAGACAACATGATGACACTACAAAAATAATTATTATTTGAAAATAATTCACTCATCCTAATTGCCACAGAGCCAGAGCAGAAACCTTCCACCCCATTTCAGTTCTGATGCCAAAATATTCTGCTGCTTCTTTCTCCACTCTTATTACCCTGATGTTCATTTAAACCAATTTCATTTTTGCAACCGTGTGTTTGATAATTATGTGAAGAGGTAAGAAAGCCAATGCATGAAAATTGAGGACCCTGCATTTAAATACATTACCTTGCACTCCTTGGAGTTGCATACAAGAGTAATAAGCTTGGTAATAGTTTGTATTTGTGGCATTTGTTTTCAAGATTGGACATAATATATTACCGGAGAGGTAGAAAGAAAAGACTAATAAAGAGTAAGGATCAATTTGTCAGAGAAAATGAGGAATGTGAAGAATCTCAGGTTATATCAAGAGACTGTCCTGAATCTTCTGTCAGCAGCTCTTTATGAGTTAACCATTTACTTTTGACCTTTCCTGAAAAGAGAAATGCAACGCTTAAATAAATGTGGAGATGGGGATCCTCCTGGCTGACCAACATGCACATCTGGGCAAGCACAGCCTGACCTTATCCACCTGAGAGCTGTTTTAAATTTGATTGCATAGAATGGACGTCATTGGTTTCGGAACACATAACACAGGGATCAAACACAGCATCCAGCCACATAAAGGCACTGACCCTGCTGATGGTCCATGGGACTATTCTTGAGTGCTCCGAGTTTAGCAATGCAGAAGTGTTCCAAGTCATGCAGGTGCAACTTGGTCAGTCTCATCATCACCCTGTCATGTATGCCCCAGTTTGACTTGCAGGAGATGTCCCTTTCTTCAGTCTTGAAAGATGTTCTTGACAACCTGGACAGCGACCTGAAGAAATCTGAATACTTCTGTTTCCTCTGGTTCCTGCACAGGGAAAACATCAGTGTCATCTACTGGGACCACACTAAAAAGCCCCCCTCCTCATCAGCCAACTGGTTTGGGGGCTACGCTATCAGATTTTATTTACTGGAGTTCTTGCTCTGGATCAGTTCCTTCCTTCCAGGCCTTTGATGGCTGGATCAATTGCTTCTTCTTCTAGCTCCAGTTAATTGGAAGGAGAGTAGCAAACTCAGCCACAAAACCTTCACCTATTGTGCTGCCTCAATCAGTCCATCCAGGACAGGGCCATCCCCAGAGAGAAGACCAAGGAGGTACTGCTAGAACTGAAGGTCATACTGGAGACCCACCCCAGGATGGTGGCCCACTACCCCATGGAGAAGTTTCATCTCCCTGATGACATCTTTCTGAGTTCCTGCTTCCAGAGGAACAACTTCTACAGGAAAATTATTATTTACAGGCCCATTGGCAAGGAAGTGCCACAGCTGGACTACAGGCTGGCCTGGGTGACCATCATGAAGTTGGTGAGGGGTAGGCCCCATTGGGACAATGCCTGGAACTCTGCCTGGAAGAACATAGAAAATGTATCCATTGTTTTTGAAGTTCTGTGCCATCTGAGAAAAGCTGGACCCCACTGGGATGTTCCTGAATGTTATCTGGATGTGTTCTACTGAAGCAGAAACCAAAAATAAATTAAGCCTACCCACTCTTCCCTCAGCCCCACTCCAATTAGATTGAAGGCTTGATGTCCCACTGGCTTGATGGGTAATATTACCTCTTTCTATGGGCCTTCTGCCACAACTCTCATAGCCACTCCAGGCAGTGAGCCTGGATCTGGACAACTCTCCCTGTTCTCCTACTTCCTTTCTCCTCACAACAACCCCACGCAAGAGCACCCAAACCATATTTATATCTCCATGTGGCAGCTCCTTTTTCTGAACCTATAATCACTACATTTTGTTTTCCCAAAAAATAGAGAAACCCCAAAATGTTATGTTTCTTTAAGAGGCCAGGGATTTGGTCATTCACAGGTTCACCTTGCCAGTTAGATGTCTGTAGCCCTGGGGTGCCATAAACGGGTTTGGGGCACAGTAGTCATTTATAAAGTGCTCTGCCTCCTTGCACCCTTGAGAGTTTTTCAAATGTTCCGGTGAGTACACATCTGCCCTGGGGCCACCCTTTTCCAGCTTCTACCTATTGACTTGACCTCTTATAGCCTGACGTTCAAATATGCCTATTTCAGGGGATGTTTGAGGAGAAGGACCCTCCTTGCTTTCTTCTAAATAAAGACCAAGAATTGAAAAAAGTAACTTTTGTTATCAAAAATTTCAAAATAAAGAAAATCAAACATAAAACAGTCTTGCATGGCAAAAAATGTAAAGGAAAAATTACAGAGGAAAATTATTTTTCTAGATTCTTTTAAAAAGAAATAAGTAGGCATACATCAAGTGATTATACTTTCCTTTAAGTATGCTAATATTACACAATAAAAAGAGCCAATGTGAAAAACCACATGTATATATACGATATAAATAGAAAACATATTTCTGCTAATATGTTAATATTTTTTCTATAGTTAAGTTTTAATTAGTTAATATTTTTCTATAGTTTATTTTTACATCTGTTTCTACTATCTTAGTTTATTTTAGATTGTAAGTTCTAAGAGGTCAAGATCTTTGAATTTTCCTAGTCAGTTCGATGTGCACTAGAATTTTGAAAATCTGTGACAAAAGTATGAGCTAAGATATTCATTTTCAACTAGAGATATTTAACCCATAATCTTCTTTTTTAGAAGGCTGTTCACTCAAATATATGTATTTGTGTTTATTTGTAAATACCTCCCATGTATGCTTCACTCTGAGTTAGGCATTTGAAATTACTTCTTTACCTCTTGTAACTGTTAAAATTAAAAGACATTTATTAGCATGATCAATAGTCCAACACAAGAGAAAAGAGTTTTTATTAGAACAAGTGTTTTTTTGTTTGTTTGTTTTTGTTGTTTTTGTTGGAGTGATATACAAGTCATATTCAAAATGCTTAAAACTACTCCTCCCTGCCAACACAGGCAGCATCATTGCATGGTACTATCATCCTATTATTTATCCTATTAAGGGAAAAAATGGTTCACAGGTGACAAAAATAACAAAATAAACCTTGTCAGCTGTCTCTGCAGAAGATAAAAATCAGGGAATAATTGCCTCTTAAGTACTTTTTCCTCATAATATTGATGTATCTCCCAGAATTGTGTGTAGTATCAATATTTTCCCTCTTCATGAAAGTTGAGGGACAGATGATTTCACCACTCCTTCTCTCCTTGCTTGCAAATATTTGGAGGAGGAAATATAACTCATTTTGACAGTCTTTTGGATGGTAGGCTTTCTATTTTCAAAGAAAATATTGGAGTTACCAAACCTGAGACTATGGATTTGGGTTTCAACTTACCAATTAGAGGATCATTCATTTCTTGATTCCACTGTAGCAGCCAGATAACAGATCTCAGAAGACTGTGCAGCAATGCTGAAAGAAGGAAAGTACTATACTTTCAGTCTGCAAAGGCCAACAAAAATTGAGACTATATATTCAGTGATATATAAAGTTATTCTTGGTGAAACAAGGTCCTTTCCACTAAAAAAATCACAGTTCTTTCTTTTGACACTTCCAAAATTGTTACTTTCCTTTTAAGAAATCATGAAAGGGGAAAAAAATAAATTAGTCCTCATGTCCTGGAACAGAGGTGATAAGTCAAATAAAAATACTTCTCCTAGGATCACACAAATGTTTTCAGTTACATAAATCAGGATCATTCTATCAATGTCTCATTTGAAAAGTATCAGAAGAACTCTTTTGCTAATGTCAAAGGAGTGACTTAGAACAAAATTTTTACAGTGGATTTTCTGTCAAACATCAACACCATGCAAGGTGACACAGTGATTTGTCCAGGCACAACACATGGGAAATTAATTTACACCCTGGAAAAGAGCCCAAGTTTTCAGTCCACCACTGGTACATAGAGCACCCTGGAATAATTTCAACACCTCCCACCTTGGAGCAAATGAATGTTCCCCAGAGTGACATGACTTTGCAAGCATGAGCTACAACTAAGCCTTCTCTAGTTCTCTCATCCAGGTGCCTTTGTGTTATTAATAAACAGGATAACCATATGTGATAGCGTTGGGTCCAACAACCAGCTTTGCATCATTTGTGCTGATGGAACTATTGTTGTATGTGTTTGATCTAGGACCATTGTATCAGAGAGTTGTGTTAATTAGATATGGAATATATGGACTATATTTCTATATAGACCAAGCTTTAAGTATCACAGTAACTTATGTCACTCTCCTTATGAAGAATTTCATTACTATACATCTAGATGTAAATCATTACTACAATACTTTTATTGAAATTATATCAATATCTGCTTATGATTTATATTGACTTATAAAATTAATATGAGCCCCCGGTAGTAGTATTAGTTACTTAGACAAAAATCAATAGGGTCTACAAAAATAGAAAAAATAAAATAGTAAATGATGTCAATCAGGTATGCTCACTGATAAAATGATATTGGTCTATATTTTAATATAATAAACTATTAATTTATCTTGCTTCAATAACTAGATAAGTGATCCATTCACAATATCAGACCTTATGAAGATAACCAGCTGCTGTGTGACATCAACACAAATGGTATTTATCAAGAAGACAATCCTAGACCTGCATAGTGTGGTGTCATTCAGAACATAGTATCAATTCTCTGAATTATTTGGGTGGCAAAACCCTCTTTTCTTATAAACCTGTAATCAAGGGACCTCTGTCACTTGCACTCAATCTCAGCTGATGTTTTGAAAAAAAATTCCAGAGCTCTATAATTTATTTGTCCATATACTCCTTTTCCTACTTTATGGCAGCTAGGACATGACTATATTCTCAGATAAAACTCCAGGAATTTATGCATTGAAGAAATAATACATAATACAAAGATGATAGTCAAAGAATGACTCAATATGGTGACTAAGGCAAGAGAGTTTGACAGCACTGACTGCCCACCCAGACAAGCAACCAAAACACTATTTCCTTGGCTGTTTGCACAAACTAGATTCTGAGATTCTGGTTGTTTTCTGAGCTCAATTCTCTTGCTTTTCCAGTGATTTCTGAGCTATTTGATATCCCTTGAATAAATTCATTTTTTGCTGAGTTCAAACAGAATTGGTTTCCATTGTTTTCAACCAGGAATTCTGAGTGATACAGGACATAGAAGGAATTATATCAGTGAGTGACTTTTATTCCCTGGGACATTTTTATTCACAGTGCTGCTCTAATAACTATATAGCTTTATAAAAATGTCTTGAATAGTCATAATGAAATTTTCAGGTTGGGAGAATTTGCTAATGGTCAATATTTGCTGAAATCCCAAGAGAGTTCTCCAAGGTTCTGCCTCTTCAATCTTAGAAGTCTAACTAAATTTCTATTCTCAATTCTGAAGTGATAGTTATACCAGAGTACAAAATGTTTAAAATTAAAGCATTTTCCAATGTATTATTCAGTGTATTTTTATTCAAAAGTTAATTTTGATTTTTATGAATGTAATATAACTTACACAAACATGATTTGGGCAAATAATACATTTTACAACCAACCACCAAATTCCATTATTTACTATTCATTTATAGCACGTGGCTTAAGTACAGTAATAATACATGTGTTTTTACAGGCTAAATGTGAATTTAGGTCAACATAAATTATTATTTTGAAGGGTGCTTTACTAGAAATGATGTCCAAAATTCTACTTTGTTAAAACAAGGTTTCACATTATCTATGTGAGTAATGTTAACTCAATATTATGCAAAAGAAAGTAGGAAATAATTAAAATTTTTAGAGAATGTATATTGCTTGGCAATCTAACTCATAGAATAAAATATCTGTGGGTCATTAAGTAAGAAGAGCGGAGAGCACAGACTTGTTTTAAACATATACATATATTTGTTTTTATTGGAATTGACTTATCCCAGAACAGAGACCTCTCTATAAAACATGACCACACTTAAGTTTTTCTTTTTTGTTTTTTTTTTAAGATTTTATTTATTTGCTTGACAGATAGAGATTACAAGTAGGCAGAGAGGCAGGCAGAGAGAGAGAGGAGGACGCAGGCTCCCTGCTAGAGCAGAAAACATGATGTGGGGCTCAATCCCAGGACTCTGGGATCATGACCTGAGCTGAAGGCAGAGGCTTTAACCCACTGAGCCACCCACGCACCCCACACCCAAGTTTTTCTAAACATTACTCAATGCTCACCATGATAAAGGTATTGACTATAATCCCTATGCTGTACTCTTCATCTCTGTGACTTACTTACTTTATAACTGGAAGTTTGTATCTCTAATCCCCTTCACCTTTTTTACTATATATTATTGACTATTTTACTTTTTTTTTTTAATTCATTTATTTATTTGGGAGAGGGAGAGAGAGATTGGGGAGGGGCAGAGGAAGAGGGAGAACTTAAGCAGAATCCACCCTGAGCATGGAGTGCGATCAAGTCAGGAGACTTGATCTCCTGACCCTGAGATCTTAACCTGAGCTGAAACCCAGAGTTGGACACTTAACCGACTGTGCCACCCCAGGGGTTCCTTTGACTATTTTCATTATTGTATAATGGCTTGATAGGAAAGCAAGGCTGTTTGAGAGTAATCATGTAGATGCACTTGTTATAGAGCTAGTATATATGAAATAAGTGTGGTTAGATACTTATAGTATAATAACTGTCCAAAACTACAATTGCCTCCTATATAGGTCCAATTAAAATACTATTAATAAATGGTAGACCTGCATGATATTTTCTAGAATGTCAAGATATCCAAGATCTTTTCTATGTGTTTTGTGCCTACTATACCAAAGAGCAAGATATTAGCATAGTCTTAAAGCTATGTGTTTGATGTAGATATACATTGCATTAGGTCCTCCTTCTTGACCAGAATCAAAAATAATATATTTGCCAGATCAACAGGACAAATCAAGTTCCAGGAGCTATGTTGGTCTGTCCTAGTAAAGACACCCCCTCCTCACAGAGGCTGATTACACTAACCTTGGTTCAACTTAATGGTAGTCCATCAACAGTGACCATCGTCCCTGTGGTTTTCTCAAGAGTCATAATAGTGAATTAAAATTTTTATGAGGGATACCTTCTTTAAATAATTGAGAATAGCACCTACATCCCTTAAATTTTGAGCGTGTTTATATATTTTTCTGCTTCTACCTAGGTTCCAATATGGTTTCTTATTTACTATCTTGTCCAGAAGCAACAGACTCACATGCTTTTTCTCAGACTTTCCTTCTATAATAGCTCTATACTTTTCTTACAAGACAGAGGACCAATACAAGTAGCCTGCCAGCAAATAATTATATGCAGTCTGATTTTGTACTCTGGAACCCAGCAAGTGACCACAATATGATCTGTGTGTTGTAAGGCCCACTATGATATGAACTGGGGCTAGGTTGCCATTAATCACCTAGACTTTTTAAGACCTCACTTTAACAAAAGGTTATGATGGCATTTTGCATTCTCTGTTATCAATGTCAACTAATATCCAGTATACAAAGACCTTAAAAAGATATTGGTACCCTGTCTTCCTTATATACTTCTGGTTTTTCCTTTAAATATATATTTTCCTATAAATATATTTCCTTTAAATATATTTAGGTCCATTTGGCAAAGTGTTGAATGAATAACTACTGAATATGCTTATATTTAAGGCATTTCAGGCTTCTACCTCAATGGTGATGGCTTTTCTTTTAAACAATAGGCTTTATGTCTAAGAACGGACTCAGTTATGGAAACTAAAAGATTGTGATATTCTATTTTGATATCTGACATCAACCTTCCCTTTGTCTTAGTCACTTGGGTTACTTAAGTCAAGCAACATACTTCATGACTGCTCATCTATCCTCTCCTTAGGAACTCTTAGCTAATGTCAAGGCCTTCCTGACCTTCTAGCCATCATGCAATTATGTTCATCTTGCCACTAAATTAAATGCTGACATGTGTTATCAGCTATTCTATAAACTCATAGCCCAGAATGACAATGGAGAATCCCATTCCATAACAGCACTTCTTATCCTCAACCCTGGCCTACAGAAAAAAAATACACCACTGATCTCCTCAACAATGCAGGTGTTACCCTCCATTCACACATTCTTTATCATTTTAGACAGGACCATATTCTCTGTGCCTTCCTAGGGATATAGTCAAATGGTATAGTCTTTGGTGTTATATAATAAGTCAATTCTATCAAGTTTAATTTCCTGAACATTTTCAGCCCTTCCTCAGAACACTACCAAGGCAGTTCTGAAATCCAGCTCTTTAACCATAAGTCTTTTTTTTTTTCCCAATCTAAGCTTTCAATTATTCAACTTCAACAGCTAACAACATATAAATAGACAACGTGTTCCTTTGCCAAAGTTATCAGAGAATTTTTAAAAATTTGTCTCTTATCCAGCTATATATTCTTTCCTCTCTGGTCCAGTATCTATAGGACATATTCCCAAATACATTATGTTGGTTATTGCCAGTATGCTAGCCAGATGTAGCAGCCCTTTCACTGAATGATAATTTTCTTTCAGCAGCAGTGATACACTCCACTCTTTAGACTTTACAAAGATTTAACCTAGTTATCACCCTAGAAACAATGCAAACAATCTGAGGTACATATAAGGAACACAAGCATCATCATTCATGTGATGAATCATCATCATTCAACATTCACATTACATGGGAAGCCTTTGTTTAATTTCAATCAATGAGAAGTTTTCCTTAATGAGCAAAAATTTATGATCCCATGCCTTAAGCAACATTAAAAGCTTCCATTTACCTCTCTTGTATATTTCCTGGGTATTATTGGTCCCACTGGAATTAGATATACATGGAACAGACTTGAATCCAGCTCACAGCTTGGAGCTGAGCTAGTCAAACTTAGATCAGATGAGTTGTAAGTAACTCACAGATCAATGTGTATAAAATTAAGTGGTTACTATTCAAATCTCTGAGTTTGGGACTGGCTTGTCATGCAGCAATATTGTTACAATGGCTGACTGTTACACTTCAGAATCACTTCAGAAACTGAGCCATTAAATTAGCATACATCATTTTATATTTCCTCCCAAGAGTTTTGTTATGTTCTTATTTTAATATTTGCCAAACAAATGTGTCTACAAATCTTGAACACAGCATATGTAGTTGTTGTTTATAAGAAGTACTATTCCCATAAAAATTAATTTTCAACCAGCATATATTACAACAGCATGAGAGAGTACAGCAGTCATTTTTCCTAACTTGTTTTAGATTCTGACCAAATAACGAACCAACCAAAAAAATAACTAAATAGATGGATGAGTGATTAAGTGACTGGATGAAATGTAAAAGAACTTTAGTTTTCTTATAGACTTGTTTTTAAGTGTTGATCTACAACTCTTTAGTTCGTTCATTTTAACAGACTGTGTAACTCACTGAGATACAATTTTCCAACTCTATTACAGGAATAATCATACCAACTTCCACAGAACTAGTGTGACATTATAATGAGATATATATGCATTTGCATATCACATTACATATCACAGGATCTGGAAAACAATAGGCATTCAGTCAGTGCAGGATTTTCCTCTCTTCTCTTACCCGTCCTATCACTATGTTTAAAGAAGAATAATACTAAACACTTAATTGTATTATGACTATCTTCATAACTTTTGTTCCATTAAGGAGAGAATATACCTAGTCATTTTGATATCCCTATCTTAATTTTTGTTAGACTTTTCTAGATATATTTTTAGTGTAATAAATCTGGCTTATCTTATATGTATGAATAATTTGGGAAATCAAGTGTCTCAAGAAAGTTACATAGAAACCATCCATGCATTTGAATGCCAACATGATAAATATTCTAGAAATGTCCACATGGATGTTTATTTTGAAGTTTTGAGGGTTTATTTCGTACTTTATGTTGTTAAATATTAATTTATTTTGAATGTTTTAAAAGACATTTTGAATAAACAATGGATATAAAATTGAAATGGAAACTCTAGCCAGGAGTCTAAAAGAACGTTTTAAAAAATGATTATCCATTAATTTAACTTTTGTTAAGTATTGAAAATAGGATACAATTTTTGAAAACAAGTAAAATTGCTGGTGTAGACAGTTGTTGGTTATTCCTTGACATATGTTTCTCTCCTCTCCCACCACTGACATTCGAATTTCCTATGGACAAGCTCACTTTTTCATACTCTGCCACTAGGTTTGAAAGATTGTCCTGACCCTCAGCTCCAGAAAGTGGAGGGAATGAGGATGTGGAGTGGCTTTAGCCTGTCAGCAGATTATGCTACTAATGCAACTAAGGAAATCCTTACTGGTGGAGAAAATTTCCTTCTTTTTAGGAAGTCACTGGATGTAGACTCTCACTACATGGGAAAGAGGATATGACCTAGAGTATTCCTTTGTGAACCAGGACAAACCTGCATGAAAATGGAATGAACCCAGAGAAAACAGAGCCAAGAAACTGAGAAGGAGGGACTGAACCTTAGTCACATGTCTTAAGTCTGGATCTAGTCTTATCTGAACTCAGAAGTTTCACTGGAATTTTAAGTTTTCTAAACCAATAAATCTGAGGCTTGTTTTCTGTATCTTACCACACAAAGCATATTGAATGATTTTTTTTTAAAGAAGCAATTCATTCATTTCTTAAATAATTAAGTAAACTTTTTCTGGTTATTTTTAGAAACTTAGCATAACATATAAATCTCAGTGTCTGGTATCTTTTCTGTATGTGAATTCTGCTTTAGATGTTTAATTGTTGATCTTGGATAAGTATCTCAGTTTAGGTGCTATAACAAAACATACAGACTGAGTGGCTTGCAAAGAAGAAAACATTTATTTTTCATTGTTGTAGAAGCTGGAAGGAGAGAACAGGGTACTAGCATAGTTAGGTTCTGGTGAAGATCTTCTCTATTGCAGACTGCTGACTTCTGGTTGTATCCTCACATGGTAGAAAGAAAGAAAGCTAGTTCTCTGGCTTCTTATTACAAAGGTACTGATCATATTCATGAGAGCTCTGCCCTCATGATATGATTACCTTCCAAAGCCTCTACCTCTAATACCTCTAATACCTTTACATTAGGAATTAGATTTCAAGATAATGAATTTTGGGGGGACGAAAACTTTCAGTAAATAACAATTGGTATATGAATATATGTAGTCTTAAGTTTTCCCATGTACATCATAGAGATAATAGTATCTCTATCACAGGGTAGGGTTAAATAAGCTAGTATATGTAAAGCACTAATAGGATATGGCATATAGCCTTATGCTATCATTGCTTTTAATTAATTATAAAAGTGTTATGCCATATACATTGATAATCTTTTGATTGCATTTCTATACAACATGAGCATAAGATATTCCTTTTAAATAAGATACAATGTTAAAATATTGATCCAAATATTCAAAAATTTCAACTATAAAAATTCAGTGAACCACCAAAGGAATTTAATAAATTTTTCTTAGCTAGGGTTGTGCACATAAAAGTCTCAGTATAAAAAAAAAAGTGAATTTCTGGAAAGTTATTAGTGATTTTGTATATTCCATTGATTTACATATTAGTAAAAGGAGGGCCAAAGTATATTGAAATGATTTCAAAATATCACAGGCTAAAGCAAACAAAAGTTATGTTCTTGAATTTTCAACAAGTTTTTACTGGCCACACAACTCTCTAGGTCAATTGTCTTCTATAAGGTGGCTTAGCAAATTAGTTTTGCTCTGATAGCTTGAGAATTTCAATGAAAGTCCAACACACTATTTACAGTGAGGAAAAAGAAAAATTGAGGAAAAGTCACTTCCATTTTCATTATATATTTCATAATTAAGCATATGATCCTACCTAATAGCAAGGTACCTAAGAAATTAAGTCTCCCTTATACCACAAGAAAGAAAGGAGAGCAGGATATTTTCAGTCACTAATTAACATCTATAAATTAAAAAGTAATAATAAAAATAGTTATAATCTCTAATGAAAATGCAATGTTTTATGTATTATAATAAAAATCTCATAATTTTAAAATTATAAATTAAATATAATCAATATAAATATGAATATATAATACTATATCTGAAAGCACAGGCAGAGGGAGAAGCATGTCCTCTGCCAAGCAGGGATCCCAATGTAGGACTGGGTTTCTGGACTCCAGGATCATGACCTAAGCTGAAGGCAGATGCTTTACCAACTGAACTACCCCGGCGTCCCAGATAATTTTTTTTATTGCCTATAAGAGTTTTCCTTCAAAATTGTGGAGCCACAATATCTGATGAAATTGATTTGATTATTCTATTAGAATCTCTCTGGGAAGGCATCAACACTATAAATTAAATCAGTAAATTTTAGGACACAATAAAAGTTGTGTAGTTTATTATCATAACTGGAAACAAGAACAAGTGATATGCCTGGAACAAACGTGGTCAAGCTCTGAATTCCTTGAAATCTAAGTCTTTACAGGAACAAGTACTTCTATCTGTTGGTCGCAAATATACACTTAGCAAACAACCACAATCAAGGAAGTATTCCTTCTGACCTTGGCTCCAACCTCTATTCTGGCCTGGAGCAGAGTAGATGAGGGCTGAAAACTCTTAGCTTGAGGTTTCTATTACCAACTTCATATTCATCATTTACTCAGAAATCCTTTAAAAACATTTCTTTGAGTCCCAAAATGGGCCAGAGTAACTGAAAATTCTATTAACTTCAATTATAGGCAACAGATTTAAAAATTTTTTAATTTTATTTCCTATAAGAAATTTGGTCTCTGCTTTTAAAAAATTTAAAGATTTTTAAATCTGTTGGGAATTCACATAGTCAACAATAATGAGACTACACGTTATAATATTGTAGGACCTATAATGTAATTTCAGTTCAAAGAATAAAAAGCGCACTAGAATAATGTCTTTAATTTTCTTTTTAACATCCATAGTCTGAAAATATATATTGCATCATAGTTTTCTATAAGAGACAATTATGACACAATCATTTTCCTTTCTATTTATTTATTCTTTAAAAAGAATAAATACACAGTTTAAATTTATCCTCAGTCAAAGGTAGGACAGAGTCAATGTTTGACTAATGAAATCTCCCTTCATCAATTGACAATATGACTACAAAAAACTAAAGCAAGAATGAGAACATTGACTCTGTATAGTTATTGTTACCTGAAAAGGGCAGGAAGATATATAATACAGAATACAGATTTTTATATTGAAAGGAATAAAATGCTAGAATTTGTTCAGAAAGATGGAGACTTGAATTTGACATGAATGATAATTCCCCCTCTGTAACATAAAACAGTAGCCAGAGGAGGAAAGCTCATAAAATAGGAACGCTTTTTATGATAATAAAAAAAATTATTGCAAATGACAGAAAACTCAACTTTTTAAAAGTTTTTGATGAAAATACAAGTGTTAGCAAAACTGTGGAAGAAACAGAACTCTCATGTATTGCTCCTAAAAGTACAGATTGTTATAACCATTAGAGAAAATTGTCAGCATCTACTAAAGCTGAATATGTACCTATCTTTTGACCTGGTAATTACATGCCTAGGTATGCTCCCAACAGAAGTGCATACATATGTTCACTGAAAAACAAGTTCCAATATGTTCAGATCATTACTATAAATAACAGCCTCCAACAGAAGCTACCCAAATGCTTATCAGTAGACAAGTAGAATAAACTGTGTTATATTCATACAATGGAATACAGAATATCAACAAGAATAAACAAACCATAACCATAGGTGACAATATAATGCAGCTCACAAACAAAATACTGCGCCAAAGAATCCAGACCAAAAATTCATATATATTCCATTTATATAAATAATTACTAATCTACATTGTTAGACTATAGTGGTTACTCTTGGATGTTACTGATAAACTTAGTAAGGAGCATAAGACAAGAATGTAAGAAAAGAAATAAATAAGAAAAGAAATAAATGTATTTCTTCATCTAGACAAGTTACACAAATTTGTTCAGATTCTAAAATTCATTTTTTGTGAAAATTCATTGTTTATGATATTTCAAAAATTAACTTTAAAATCCTTTACAAAAGAGTGTTAGTTTACCACCTGATCCCTGTACATGGAGGTCAAGCAGAGACCAAAGAAGGGACAGACTATTCCATTAGTAGGTGACAGTTTCAACAAACAAGGGAACTGAATTTTGAGTTCTGTCTTTGGCAGCCACAAGATGAATAGATCTCCACCCCTGCCCATCAGAATATATTTTTTTTAAGATTTTATTTATTTATTTGACAGACAGAGATCACAAGTAGGCAGAGGCAGGCAGAGAGAGAGGAAGAGAAGCAGGGTCCCTGCTGAGCAGAGAGCCCAACAACGGCTCAATCCCAGGACCCTGAGATCATGACCTGAGCCGAAGGCAAAGGATTTAACGCACTGAGCCACCCAGGTGCTCCTGCCCATCAGAATCTTAAAAGTTTATCCAGAGGCCTTCACCAGGTTTGGTGCACATACTATTCAGATGGTCTCACCAATATTTTATTCTCTCAAGGCTGAGTCCTTTAAAACAGCTCTTACTGTGGAAATGGTGGGCAGAATATATATTCCCAGGGCATGGGAGGGGTCAAGAAGAGCTTCTGAATGTGTTGTCTGGAATGGCTCACAGGTCAACCAGTGGTCACATGCTATTGAGGACCTTTCTCAACAAAGAGGCATTTATTGTCCCACATAATCAAAAACTTCAGATGTAACACAGGCTTCAGACAAACTCTTTCAGGTACACAAATTGTGTCCATTTTTCATCTCTTCTTCTCTGTGTTGATTTGTGGGGCTATGCATGATGTGAAGAGGACTTCCAGCCATTCTAGATCTCTCTTTTCAAATAAAAACTCAGTGGCAAAATAAGTTTCTCATTTCTCTAAAAGGTCTGTGTCTAAACAGACTGTACTCTACTCTGTGACAATTCTTTGAGCCAATCAATTGAGCTTTCCTGGGGGCCTGTGTGACACAGTTCCTTCATCAGCCTACTCAAGTCATGATCTCAGAGTTGTGAGATCCAGGCCATTGTGGGGCTCTCTGCATTCCATAGAGTCTGCTTAAGATTCTCTATCACAGGGTATCTAGATGGCTCAGTGGGTTAAGCCTCCACCTTTGGCTCAGGTCATAATCTCAGGGTCCTGGGATTGAGCCCTGCATTGGGTTTCTTGCTCAGTGGGGAGACTACTCCCTCTCTCTCTGCCTGCTTGTGATCGCACGCTCTCTCTCTCGCTCTCTCTCTGTCAAACAAACAAACAAACAAACAAATAAATAAATAAGAAAGATTCTCTTTCTCTCCCTTTTTCCCTCCCCCTCCTAAAAATAAATAAATAAATACATACCAGAGCTATCTAAAATGGAATGTACTGATGACTATTGTTTCAATCAAATACTACCCTAAATTTGATGTGGGGTCATTTTCTTCCAAATTACTTGCACTGAGAAGTGGGAAAGAGGGAAAGAGATTTTCTATCTATAAAAACAAATGAACAAACATCTCTGGTTTCTTGACAGAAATAGAGTGAATAGATGCTATGCATCAGAGGTCAAGCTAACTCTCAAACAATAGACAGTAGGTTTTGTTTGACCTTGAGGAACCTGGAGGACCATGAATAGCTGCTCTGGTGGGCTGAGTTGTTTCTAGTTCCTGTGGTGGCTGATGTAAGCTAGCAAGGATGATTATTGCCTCCGATGTCACTGTGTTCGAAAGCTTAAGCAAGCAAAGAAACCAGTGAGGGAAAACACACACACACACATACACACACACACACAGGAGGAAACAAAGAAGAGCCATCCCACAAGAAGTGCAACTAATGGAAGTGTCAAATGACGTAACTAAAGTAATAGAGTCTGTCAAGGATATCAACTGCAAAATTTGCAAAGAAACAAAAAAAAATTGATTTTTAATTTAAAATTTTCAATTGTTAAACTAAAAACAAAACAAAACAAAACAAACAAACAAAAAAACCCCACTACGGTTGAAAATTAACTTGACCAGGAAGAGCTACTGAAAGAAATACAAAATATAGAAAGTATAAATAATGAAAATCAGTAATGAAAAGATGAGTTATTGAGGGCATAGACAAGAGAATTCTCATCTTTAAAAGGAGTCTTGCAATTAAAAAAAAAGGAAGTGATAGAAGAGAATATTTAGACAAATCAAGAAATTTTCTTTTATTTAAAGAAAGATTTGTGCCTGAAGATTGACAAGATTCCCTAGGTTCCAGTGAGGATTTATTAAAAAGGTCATTTACTTAGATATATCCTAGTGAAAATTCTGAATTCCAAAAGTAAATATAAAATCTTATAAGCTTCTAGAAGAGCAAGTGACTTTTAAAGGAAAGAGAATCTGACTAAATCTGACTGATTTATAACATTAAAACATAGCAGTCAATGAAATGCAATTTACTGAGACCAGAGCAGTTATACTCAACTTACCATTCACCTGTCAGTGAAAAGGAATGACATATTCAGATATAAATGGATTCAGGATATATACAACCCATGTGTTCTGAGGAAAATAATTATGAAAATACAACAACCAAATGACAATTAAATCAGAACTAAGATATTATAAAAGATGAGGATCATACTGAGGAAAGAGTGGTAAGTAATGACTTGCAATTTACATAATTGACTCTAAATGGATAATGTTATGATGATTGGGAAATTGTAATTGTGCTGTAAAATAAAGCTTCTTAAAGAAATGAGACAAATTGTGAGGGGAAACCCTAATACTAAATCAACAAAATCCAGGACCTTGAAGCTATAAAAAAAATGGAAAAGAATAAAAGCATTTTAACTGTCACATCTAGAAAAAGGATATGCGACAGAAACTGTTCAAAACTACCCAATATCCATTTTACTTCTCTTCCTTGGTAATAGAAATTCAATGTTACTCATGGTATGATGGATCCAATAAAGCATGACATTTTTTGCCATGTCTTGCAGATGGAAGAGCTCCGTGACCAAGTGCTAAGCAGTAGATATATGTGGAGGTTTTGGTATCATGGCTAAATGGCTATTAAATGGTTGCTGACTGAACTGGAATGGAGGAAGGTCCATTTTGTCTTCTCTCTTTCTCTTCCTTGATTCCTGGGACATGAATTTAATGGCAACAAGTACTTGGAAAACAAACAAAAAAACTAGAGAGTCAAATTAAAAATACACAACCATGAGCACACATGTCGTGTGTATGTGTATAAAAGGAGAAAGTATCAGCACCAACATGAAAGAGGAACTTACATAAATTATGAAAGACTAATGCATATCATTAGCAAGAAAAATAAAATGAAATCTAGGAGATATGCGTTATTTACCTACAAACTACGAAAGATCAAAATTGGCAGGAAGTGGAAATGATAAACATACTGTAGAAGAAACTATAAAAGTGATTTAATGTTGAAAGACCAGATCAGTGTATTGTTTTATAACTGGGTTTTATTGCAGCATTTTTAGTAGTTATAAAAAGAAAGGAAACATCCTAAATATCCTCTTATAGAAGAGTGGTTAGATAAACTATGGTATATTCATATTATGAAATACTATGCAATCCTTAAACAAAATGATTTAGATCTCTTTGTTGAGTTCAGATTTAAATGATGTATTATGTGAGCAAAGCAGTGTGTATTATTATATTAGGGAAATATTAATTAATTTTATTTATTTTGTTTAATAATACCAAATAGCAAAATGCATTAATAATAGCAATACTGGCATTCACGAGTCACTGAATCCAAAAGAGTCGCAAAAGATTTAGGGAATAAATAGAGGCACAAAGGAAACACACTTAAGAGACAATTGTATTTGTTTTCTATTCTGCAATGACAAGTTACCACAAAATTAATGACCTAAAATCACACAGATTTTTTCCTTTATAGTTTTGGAGATCAGAATTTTAAAGTCAAGGTATTATCAGAGCTATATTCATTTTAGAACCTTCAGAAAAGAATTTATTTCCTTGTCTTTCTAGCATATAAAGGCAATCTACATTTTTTGACCAATGGCCACTTTCTTCATCTTGAAACCACATCACACCGAGCTCTTGTTCAGACATCGTATCTCATTTTTCTGTCTTTGATCTTTTTGTCTACGCTTGTTATTACATCAAGAACACCCAGGTAATCCAGAATAATCTCCACATCTCAAGATCTTTAACTTAATCAAATTTGCAAAGTTTCTTTTACAATAGAAGTCATGTATTTAAAGGATCTCCATATTAGGATCTGGACATGTTTAGAGGGCCATTCTTTAGCCTACCAGATCTATCAATAACTTCATTGCATTAATACAATAATATTCAGTAACCTAAAGTTATTAGTAAATATACTTTTTTTTATTAACCTGGGAAAATCTATATAATTTGAATATTATATGCTCAAACTTTTTCTCTAAAAAACTAAAAATAGGGGCACCTGGGTGGCCAAGTGGGTTAGTCTCTGCCTTCAGTTTAGGTCATGATCCCAGGGTCCTGGGATCAAGCCCTGCATTGGGCTCTTTGCTCAGCGGGGAGCCTGCTTCCCCCTCTTTCTCTGCCTGCCTCTCTGCCTACTTGTGATTTCTGTCTGCCAAATAAATAAATAAAATCTTTTAAAAAATTAAAAATAAAAAGATTCTTCTAACAGAAACATTAAAAAAATATAGTCATATAAATGTTTCAAAAAACAGAAAAAAACTTCATCATATTTTCTGATTAATTGCACCTAATAAAGGGAAGTAACTGGTAAACTAGCAAATGCAAATTAAGTGTAAAATTTCTATCCTTCACTGAAATGGTGCTATAACACTGAAAGCCACCTTAATCATGTTAATTATATGTCTAAGTGTATTTTGATTGAATATATAGAGAGCATATAACTTTAAATGCATCTAAGACTTTAATTTTAAGGAAAAGAAAAGACAATCTTTACTTAACACATGAAGTAAAATTTGTAATTGGTATTATTTGTTAGATTTACATTAGTAGTTTAATAAATATTTTATCACAAAATTCAAAACCATAATCAAACTGCTCAAAACTGAGGTAAATTTAATGATTCTTTAGTAAAATGAGAGGGAGATCCTTTCATCAAGCACCTTGCTGGTAATTCTTCTATTGATACCTTCCATCATGAAATGTAATACATAAACTCTGACAATTTCACTATTAGAAAGAGACGGTGGTTAGTCAAGTGAATGTCTTCACTTTACAAAACATCAGACAAAAACATAGAATACATTGATTTATTCAAGACATACCACTAATTAGTATGAGAGAAAAAATCTCAAATTATACTGAAGGACTCATAATACAGATATTTTCTTTTTGAACATGTCATAAAATCCCATTGGAACACATTAGTGTTACATATGTGTCTGTGGAGTTAGTTTATAGAATTATATTATTCTATATTAAACAAGAGATTTTGCTTTTATGTAATAGTTGATTATGTCATGAAAAGATGTCAAAGTTTATATGTTAAATAGCATTAAATTTTACAACAGCCATTTATAATTTCATAGAAAATTATTTATACATGACAATACATTTAAACATATATAGCCCCAAAATGGTTCAATGTGTGATGCTGATGCTAAATATTGCAATTGTTTTGATAATTGTCATGTATTTAGAAAACTATTACCTACAAACAATGGATATGTAACATATCTTAATTGTTTTATTAATTCTTTATGCTTAATGAAATGTCATTTTATAGATTGAGAAAGTTGTTTCATTGATTTGTTATAAAATGTTCACTATGGCAAAATAAAAATGTAAATTTTTGCAATGAAATAAATGCTTTTATAGTAATGAAAAACCAACTAGAAGATAATCACTGTATATAGAATAATCTCATGATGGGTGACTTTCAGGTAATCCTTTGGGGAGTATCAAAATACATATGTTCAACACATATAACTGAAAGATAGACTCAGTGGTTAATTTTAAATTAAACTATATAAAGTTTGGTTGTGATACTTTTGTACAAACAAAAGCATCTGATCCTTTCAAAAAATGTTTTAATCCCTCATGAATATGTTATCTGCCAATATTTGAATTGATTGTGTACTTGTGTAATTTTATTGACTATATTGTTTGATATAGTCCAAAATGTCTGACATCAAAAAGATCCTCTAGTAGAAATAAATTTAATACAAATGAAATCATTATGAATAAATTTGTAAGTTAAATCACTAGTTCAGTTTATGTTATCATACGACACAATTAAAAAGAAAACCAATTTTCTCTTGTTCATATGATTTAGAATTGTTCTGAAAAAGATATTGTTGCATTCCATTTTCCTCTGAAATTTGAATCATTTTCCTTGACCCAATTCCTTTAAACCTAGATGAATATGTTAAAACAATTAATTATATAACACCTCACTACTGAATACTAAGCTGGAATGAGATACAATAAAAAATGGAATTAGTCTGTGAAGAAGAGAAAGAATAAGGAAGAGAAGGGGGTTGTAGCATGGAAAAGGATGAAGAAGAAGAAAATTGGGGTAAAATTCACTATGAAGCCGATCATAGGTTGGGAGAAATTGATTAACTGATATTTTTACTTTTCAACTAATAATGTCAGCATTGTGTCAAGAAAAACATTCAATTTCTCTCAACTCATTTGTATATAACATACTGCTTTTTAGCAGATCTTGATAATTATTTATATAATTTAAAATATATTATTTATTCATTTGTAATTCAGTGCAAAATGTTGAAAAATTTTATTCAGATATAATACATAATAAATTGAATGAACTAACAATTGATAAAGCAATATATAGTTGTCAAGGACAAAATGCCTACATTGGAATATATTTGTCAAAACCTGTTCCTGCAATAAATTCAGATGTGTTGTACTTCTTAGAAACACTCATAATCTGGAAAGTGAATCTATCCTGTCCTACTTTATGGGCCCCTCTCTTTACTCAATGATTCCTTATTACTGTGACCCCAAAACTATAAATTTCTGTATGTCTAAAATGAATTTAATAATAGTTACTATTTCAGGGGAGTTATGTTTATTTATTTTTTATTTTTTAAAAGATTTTATTTATTTATTTGACAGAGATCCCAAGTAGACGGACAGGCAAGCAGAGAGAGCAGAGAGAGAGTGGGGGAAGCAGGCTCCCTGCCGAGCAGAGAGCCGGATGCGGGACTCAATCCCAGGATCCTGGGATCATGACCTGAGCCGAAGGCAAAGGCTTTAACCCACTGAGCCACCCAGGCGCCCTGGGGGAGTTTGTTTTTTTTGTTTTGTTTTGTTTTTTCATGATTTTTTTTCTAATTTCAGTGTAATAGTATTCATTGTTTTTGCACCATACCCAGTGCTCCATGCAATACATGCCCTCCTTAATTCCCACTACCTGGCTCCCCAACCTCCCACCCCTTGCCCCTTCAAAACCCTCAGTTTGCTTTGCAGATTCCACAGTCTCTCATGGTTCACCTCCCCTTCCAATTTCCTTCAACTCCCTTCTCCTCTCCATCTCCCCATGTCCTCCATGTTATTTGATATGCTCCACAAATAATTGAAACCATATGATAATTGACTCTCTCTGCTTGACTTATTTCACTCAGCATACTCTCTTCCAGTCCCGTCCATGTTGCTACTGGTTCTATTCACGAGATTGGGAAACTTTTCACAAAGTACTTATTCCACTATATCTTCTAGACTTCTTTCTTTCTCCTCCCCTTCAGGGATTCCAATAATCCTGACGTTGAAATGTTTCATGGCATCATTTATTTCCCTGATTCTGTTTTTGTGGCTTCTAAGCTGTTTGTTCCAGGCTTCCTCCTGATCCGTTCTCTCTGTCCTCCAGATCACTAATTCTATCTTCTGTTTCAGTTACCCTAGCTTTTAGAGATTTAGATTAGACTGGAACTCATTTGAGAGCATTGTGAACATCATCCTTGGTGGCTTTCAGATCTGCCCTAACATTGTGAACATCATCCCTGGTGGCTTTTAGTTCTGCCTTAATCAATTCCGTTTGGTCATCCATGGCTTTCTCCAACCTAGCTATTGCCTGGATAATTGTTAGCCTGAATTACCTTTCCAACATATTGTCTATCTTGATAACCATTAGCTCTGTTGCAGAAGGCCCATCCTCTGAATTCTTCTTCTGTTGGGCATTCCTTCTCCTAGTCATTTTGGTGAGAGACGGATGTAGCTGGATGTATCGACCATGGTGCAGTCAAGGTGCACCCTGGAACGCTTCTGAGAAATCAGGAGTCCCCACCCAAATGAGAGAAAAAAGAAAAGAAAAAGAGAAAAAGAGAGGGAGAGAGACAGGGGAAAAAAGGAAGATAAAAGAGAAGGCTCAGCCCAAATGGACCCCAAGGATAAAAACAAAAACAGACAAACAAAACGACTGATAAAAATATATGACAATAGAAAAAGAAATATATATATATATATATATATATACTATCAGGACAAACAAAAATACACAAAAACACTGGAGGAAGAAAAAGATGGGAGAGTGGTTATAAATTCTCAGTGTGGGTGTGAAAGGTTATTTTGATTCTTCCTGGATGTATCTTGATATCTTTGTTAAAGGATTCAACTTTCCTAAGATAAAGGCGTTTACCTATAGGGTAGCATTGATTGGGGAAAGGGGATTACCTTGAAGTTTAACTCTATATGAATATTAAAAAACAAAAATAAAAAAATAATAAACTAAACTAAACTAAAATTTAAAAAAAGATAAAAAATAGAAAAGCAAAAGAAAAACACGGGTATATGTATCAAAAAGTCAGGTTAAAAGGTTATTATGGAATTTGATGTACTGGACATCTCACTGTGATATTAAATAGGTTAAAAAATTATCTATATAAAAAAATGAACCAGAATAGTGGGAACGAATTAAAAATAAAGTTGTATTTATGAAGTAGTGGTGATTCTTCTCTTGTGGTCTTTTCTTTTCTTTTCTTTTCTTTTTTTTCCTGGTTGGTTTTCTGGGGAAGGGGCCTGCCACGTGGGTTTTCAAACAATGTTCCCTGAGTTAAGTCCTCCCGCCCCCCTCAAGGGGGTGGGCTCTGGATGTTTTTATGTTTGTTTGTTTGTTTGTTTTCTCTGGCCTTGACAGCTTTTGATGGTTTTTAGAGGTTTAGAGGAAAGCAACTGAACCCAGACCTCCCTCTCAGAAAGTAGCCTCAGTCTGTTCCCCTCTGGGTGCTGCACATCACACAAGTTCTCCCTTGGCTGCTGGCAGAGCACATTCTGAGTCGCGGTCCCTGGGGACACAGGAACTCCTGCTTGTACCCAAAACCACTATAGTGGCGGCTGTCTGGGCAGCTCCAGACTGCCAGAGAGGTTTCAAGCAGCGATTGTACACTGAGATTTTCCCGCTGGCCTGGCTGGGAGTGCCTGGTCTTTGCCCTGGGGTTTTAAAGTTTTAAAGATTAAGTAAGTCATGTGTATGAAGAATTTAGCATCGTATATGATAGATATGGTTTATTTATCAATTTTTTTATATTTAATATCTAAGAATAAATTCAGCTGTTTGTATATTTTTCAAGGTTAGTAGATATATGAAATTTTATTACTCAGTGTAATGATGTGAAGAATATACCCAATTAAAACAATGAATAAACATATGTAAACCCATAGATAGATGATTGATGGACAGATGGAGTTGGGCTTTGTCCAAATGGGTTATGCTGTTTCTTCTGAAACATAGAGATGCCCTATCAAACAGAGAAATAGCACTAGCAACTCAGCATCCATTAATGTAATATAATGCTTCTTAAAATTTACAGTGAAATGTTTATCTTGATTTATTGTCTTATTGTAACTTTTTAAGTGAAAAACTTTTCATTTTCCTATAACTATTTTATAATGAACTGAAAAAATAGGAATAAGCATATAGAAAATTCTTTATATTTAAATCATTAAGAGCACAAATGTTATAAAAAGATGCTTATATTCAAATTTATTTTCTAAGGGAATCCCCTTAAATTCAAGTATATTTCTATAAATCTGTTGTTAGCCCTCTCATAATACCTTCCAAAGCAATAATGTTTGAATAATTTTAATAATTGGCATTGACTTCCTTTTAGAAAGCCATGTTAAAATGACTTATTTCAAGTAGAGTTCTCAGACTTGGGACAATTTGGGGGTGAGAGGAGGGGAGTAGATTACAAATTCTAGAGTTGAAGGTGGCTGAAGTCTTGGCAGTAAGGTTCCTTTTCCACTGTCATCAGAACATATTCTTTCCTCTGTGTCTGTGCCCAGTTGCACTGTACTTGTACCTGTCAGCAATATGTTGATGAGGTTTGTGCATTTTTCAGTCTGAAAAGCTCTGAACCCTACTGGAGATATGCTCAATTGCTGATATACTACAATAAATTCATTTTTTGACTTAACTATTTCCAAGAAAGAATCATGATTGACACAGTTTATAACAGTATTTCTATATTTCAAAATTGTAGCATTCTATCAGTAGGGTTAGTTCATCAACAAATTAAAAGACAAATGTATGTTATAAAACCTGTGCCAGGGGTGCCTGGGTGGCTCAGTGGGTTAAGCCTCTGCCTTTGGCTCAGGTCATGATCCTGGGGTCCTGGGATTGAGCCCCGCATCGGGCTCTCTGCTCAGCAGGGAACCTGCTTCACCCCCTCTCTCTGCCTCTCTGCCTACTTGTGGTCTCTGTCTATCAAATAAATAAATAAAATCTTAAAAAAAAAAAAAACCTGTGCCAAAATAACACTGCCTTATATGATAAATGATACTGAAGGTATGTGCAATAAAAACGAAGTAGCATATAAACAGACTTGTTACCAAAATTTAATGACAATGCAGTCCAGGGACGATCTCTTACAGATGTATCAGCAGTCCATAAGTTATATCTATAAATATACATACTAGAGATATATCACTGTATATTCATAGTGATAAAAAATTGCAAGAAAGGTAAATGTCCCTTAATAAGAGAATGGTTAAGTAAATGATTTTGTATCTCAGACATGTAATTTATGAAGCTATTACAAGGAATGACAATTCAAGTTGATTTGAAATGATTCCATCAATTATTATTGCATGAAAATAGAAAGACACAGATTAAAATGTATAATACAATTTTAGTTTTTAAAATCAAAACATGACCAAAACATATTCCATGTATATATAATATAGATAAACATGTGTATAAGGTTACATGAACCAAAAGAATAGAAGAAAAGAATAAACACTTGTTTCTTGGCATGAGTTAGAGCTTGGTCAGGGGAAATGATTAGATTAATGGCAGGAGCTGTTGTGCTTGGAGTAGAGAGAGGATGTCAGGAGAGACAAAGTTTTCAGAGATACAGAAAACACAGAAACAAGAGAACGTTATTATCAAAACATAAAGCAGCATGTATGATATGACTCCTGTTATGTCATTTACATGCATGAAAATGAAAGAGTTTCTTTATAGCATAAACATATGTAGGTAAATATCATGAGTGACTCTAAAGTGGAGAGGATGTGCCTCAAAGGAATGGGCCTTGCTAGGGAAGGATGACCATGGAATTACTGTTCATTGTTGTTTTTTTGTTGCTCATTTGTTTTGTGTTAGAATGAGAGAGTTGTATTCTCCCAGAGCTGAATCCCATGTTCTGCTATGTTCTAAGAATGTAGGACCAGATTCTTTAGGAATCCAAAAAGCCTTAGGAAACTTTTACCTGGGCCAGGAATAAAACAGCTATTTACATTCCAACTTCATGCAAATTTCCAGAAAATTCTCTTGTCAGGGAATGCTGAATAGTGGTCCAAGTGGAGATGACCACCTAAAGACTATCCATGACATTAGGAAATGAAGAGAAAGGGTTTGTTTGCTTGTTTGTTCTTTAAGAGTGTCATTTTGGATTTTCTCTATTAAATGTCAAATTCCTCAAATTCACAAGCAAAGCGGGCATAAACTTATGAAATGTCTTGATTTAACTTTCAAAATAGCTTTTTTAATTATTAAAACACATTTATTTATTTCAGAGAGAGAGATAGCACAAAGGTAAAAGCAGACACCCTGCTGAGCAGAGAGCCCGATGTGGAACTTGATCTCAGAACACTGAGATCCTGACCCAAGACGAAGGCAGACATTTAACCGACAGAGCCACCCAGATGCCCAATAGTTGTTTTATTTTTTTAACTGAGAAATAATTGGCATATAACATTATATTACTTTCAGGTATAGAACATTATGATTTGATATTGGAAAGTATGTGAAATGATCACCAAAAAAGTCTAGTTAACATCTATCACCACACACAATTACAATTTTTTTCTTATGATGAGGACTTTTAAAATCTACTCTATTAGCAATATTTGTTTAGCAACTGTTAGCAACTGTTTTTATTGTTTTTGTTGTTGTTGTTGTTAGGCTTTAGTGTCATTTGACAATTTAAAATAGATACATATATTACTTAATAAAGATACATCTAAATAGATACATCTAATAAATAGATACATCTATTTACTTAATAAAGTAAATTAATACAAAATAACATATGAAAGGAAGATCAAATGCTTTTCATGCGGATCCTCTGTCTTGTTTTAATGTCTCTTTTCTATTTAATCAGCTACTTAGAAACATAAACCAAAAAGAAGTTATAGAAAAAAATCAGGCTTATGATAGTAAAAATATTTTAATTTTTACCTTTTTAACTACACTGAAAATGTAATGTAACACACACAACTTTTTTTTTTTTTTTTTTTTTTGGCAGAAAACATGTAGTAAGCCCAGCAACTGCTTTTACACTTCAAAATATTTTTCTAGCTATGCAAACTACACTTTTGGCATCATTTCTGTTTATTTTTAACAATTCATGCTTTACCATTCAATGGCCTCACTTGTCAGGACATCTTCCTTCAAGCTTTCCTGGATCTTCCAAATACATATTTAGTCACTTTTTTTTTTTTTAAACCCCTATAGAACATTGTTTACCCTTATACTTAGAATTCAACATATTGTCATAGACAGCAATTTAGTCTTTATTTCTTTGTTGAATACTCTCCCTTTGTCCCTGTAGACTCACCCTCTTCTACCTTGAGCTCTGCCCTGAAGACTACTCTGTCAATGAGATATGTAATGGATAGGGTAGCAGATAGGGTCAGAAAAGAAGAGAGGTATTTTTCCTTTCCTCTATGGGGGGTCATTTTTAGCTGGCTGTATTCCTTGATCTTAGGTCACTGCTCCTCTCCAGATTGTTTCCTTCATAGGACTTTATCCTTCCTTAATTGTTTCTTCTCTTCCTCACGTAGTCCTGGGTTATTCACCCTGAGGTTTTCCTATATTAGCCCTACTACTTTCTTTAAAGTAGCTTTGTGAATTAAATATCAATTTATCCTAATTTGAGTATGTTATCTCTTCTTCCAAGGCAAAGTGCCTTCAATGTAGTATATGCTTGATAAATACGAAATCAGTTGTTTCAGATACCATCCTGAGATGAACATATTACTGAGACTTCTATGCACTATGTATAATCTTAACAGAACCACAGATTTAATCTTCATTTAACCTGCTATGGAAGTATGTTGAATTTATTTTGACACTACAGTGCCTCCAAACTGAAAAAATAAGCCAAAGAGTTCTTGAAAGAGTTCTCCTTTTCACAATATATAATACAGAATACAAACTACTGAAGGATTTTTTCTTAATACATCATTTTAATTACTTAAAATTAAGTGTAAGGTATAATAATCCTTAATAATATAATAACTGGCAATTATTCTGAAATAAAGTCTATAGAAGTAAGATGAATCAATGAGGAAAATGGTTTTTATTTTTCATAAAATGTTGAAATTCTGAATCCAAAAATCATTACCTGGCATTTTCACTTTAATACATTTTCCTCTTACATTTTCTACTGATGCTTCTGAAAGATACTTCTGATAATACAAGTCCCTCTAGTGGCATCCAAAGTGAAATTTGTAATAGAAGTAAAAAGTCATTTTTCTTAGTGCTTAAAGAATACATTAAGAAATTTAAAGATTTATTGATAAAATTGATATTTAGAAGTTAAGGTGCCATCAGTCATTTATTTGTTGCAATATTGACTCATTCTGATATATGATATATGCACATAATGTTATGTGTCTAATTAGTGACAGAACATGGGATTCAAACATAGGTTTATCTAAGGCTTGTACTAAACATTCCCCTAAGATAAAATGGTTTAAAAATGGAGAGAAATATTGACATATAACCAGAAAATTTTGACAGCTAATTCTAAACTGACAAGTAGAAGGGCAATACTAAGCAGTGAGAAGGTGAATGGGTCAAGAAGAGGTTTTTAAACTTCTGGAATTCTGATGTAATTAAATTGACTCTTTTACACTCTGACCCATTTTTTTTTCTTTTTAACCAGATGATAATGTCTTACTGAAAAGTAAATTGTTAAGTATCTTGTTTTATTTATAAATGAAATTTTAAATTTGATCACTTAGTTTATTGTATTAATATTTATTCGCTCTCTGATTTCTGTTGAAATTATGTGAGATACTTCATAGGAAGCAGTATCACTCCACATTAAGACTGAAAATAAAACACACAAAATTTAAATAATAGGACATTTATTACTATAATCTTGATTTTTAGTTTAAGAAGCCAATATAAAGAGGCATAGCTGCATAGATTGGGAACACTTATTTTGGAATTTTTCCCCCAATTTTCCCAGAGAAAACTACGAAATATCAAAATATTGACAATTTTACTTTATTTCTATATTAATTAAGGTATAATCTCTGAGCTGTGATCATGGTATTAATATTCATATTTCTATCTCTGGTTAATAATTTAATTATTATGTGTTTATAAAAGCAAATTAAATATCTGCCCATCACTAACCTCAAGCTGGCATTTTTTTTAAGCAATAAAAAAATATTCTAATATTTCTGTGTTATTATTTAATATAATCTACCCCTGTGATGCTAGCTCTTTTTCCATGCTTGGGACTAACTCTCAGACAAAAGTCAGAGTTAGCATCTATTCACAAAAACATTCTCATTTGACTGGAAGAAATCTGATATAGATTGCCCCTGGATAGGACAGATGCTTAAAGCTGACTTTTCCCCTTGAGGACACTTTCATAGACACAGAGAATGTAGGGCATAGAGATCCTATATTACTGGTGATCTTTCCTAAAGTGCCTTTGATGTGATATGCATCCTCTCTGGCTGTTAGCAGATAATTCCACCTTCTTCTCTGGACTTCCAGCATTACAAATC
The DNA here is from genome assembly GCF_964662115.1 of Mustela nivalis. NCBI lineage: Eukaryota > Metazoa > Chordata > Mammalia > Carnivora > Mustelidae > Mustela > Mustela nivalis. The sequence goes on from NC_139020.1 coordinate 44,102,979, forward strand.
CAACCTCTCTGCAGTCATCTCCCAGAACATCATTGTGGTCATTTTGTTTCTGAGGGAAATTCTCACGTTTAGCTTGCTATACTTGGAAGTGCAGAAATTCTCAAACCTCAGCTTTTATTCAGCTGACCCAAGATGCTTTAGCAGAACTTTCAACCTTTAGATGCCAGGCTATTGCTTTCAATAAAATTCAATCTCTCTATTTTTGAAACCCACACCGATTCCCTTGAAAGGGAAGGAAAGCATACATTTGACAGAATATAGTGATGGCAACCTCCTGTCTCTTACTTTTTTCTCCCTATATTCCCCAAACTGTATGTGTTAAAAGTCACCATTTGTATTGACCAAAAACTGTGTAAGCTGGAAAAATAAAAACTATCAGCCTCCAGTTTAAACAAGCCCACACTGGGGAAGGAGTACTTAAACTTGAGATAAATTTCAAAGATTTTGAAAATCATTCCCAGGTTTTTATTCACTTATGTATATTTTGAGAGGAGTCTGTTCAAATGTTTATTCATATTTTATTATTAGATTGTCTCCTTATAACTGAGTTCTTCATATATCGTGGATTAAATTTCTTTGTCGTATATATGACTCTAAATATTTTCTTTCAGTTGATGGCTTACCTTTTTAATCCTTAATGATGGTTTTCAAAGAAAAAGAATTTATATTATTTTTTAAGAAAGACTTTATTGATTTATTTGAAAGGGAGAGTGAGAGACATTGAGAGCACAAGCAGGGGTAAGGGCAGAAGAAATGGGGAGAAGCAGACTCTCCCACTGAGCAGGGAACTTGAGGTGGGGCTCAATCCCAGGACCTTGGGATCATGATCTGAGCTAAAGGCAGACACTTAACCAACTGAGCCACCCAGGCACCTTAGAACAAGTCTTTCTTTTTTTTTTAATGATGTGATTTGTTTAGCAAATATTTATTTTCTTTTTTAAAAATTATGTTCAGTTAGCCAGTATATAGTAGTACATCATTAGTTACAGAAGCTTTTTTTGGATGATGTTCAGTTTATCAGATTTTTTCTCTTTCAAGTTTAGTGTTTATTGTGTCTGCCATAAAATTCTTTATGTTTTCAAATCTTGTCCCTAGACATCAAATCTTTGGCATGTCAAATAGAAGCTTTATAGTTTTACTTTTTATTTTCATGCCTATGATCTATTAAGAATTAAGTTTTGTATATAAAGTCAAGGACAAGATTTATTTATTTTCATATGAATATTCAGCTGCTTTAGTACTAAGTTTTGAAAAAAAAAAAAATCTTTCCCCATTGAGTTACCTTAGTAACTATCAAAATTAAATTGCTTATATATGTATGGGTCTACTTCTGGATCATTTACCTTATTTCACTAATCCCTATTCACTACTTATGAAAATATCATAGTCTCTTGGCTTGCAGTTATGTCTTAAAGTCACTCTTTTAGAAATGGTCACTGTACCTGCCCTTGGCTTCTGTGGCACAGTTTTGCCCAATGAGAAAGGCAGACCATATAAACAGAGTTTAAATCTTGCCCCAAAGGAACAGACTTAATTTGGAACATAGTGTGGGGAATTTCAAGCCTAAAGTTGCTCTAAAAAATCAACACATATTTTGAAGTAATTAAGATATGTATCTTAGTAAATCCCTGAGAGCAACAAGGTAAACTTTAGGTAGGCCAGATAGTATATCAGAAAAAAACAGAGAAACAGACATCTAAAAAAATCCTTCCTGATATCAGAACAAACCCAAAGATTTACTTCTAGAACTATCCTGGCAAAGCATTTTTATATTTATGTTAATCAACTCACACTGTATAATAATGTGTGTACCAAGACCCTTTTGAAAATAATAAATCAATCAGCATCAATTAGTATAACTGAACAGCTAGGTGTGATACCAGCACACAACTTAACAGAGAGATCAGGGAAATGAACAAAGAGCTCTGCAAAAGTCATTTTCATTCAGTATGACTGGGTACATGCCAAGGCTGGGTCTTCTAAGGAGTGACATTATAAGCTTCGTATTGAAGGGAAAATGAACTTCACTATAATAGTCCAGCTAAGTTACTGAAAATAAACAAACAAAGTCCCAAATTAGGATACCCGTAACCAGAGTTGCTACAATATACCATCTAGAATGTCCAGTTGTCAACCAAAAATTGTAGGCCAATCAAAGACAGAAAAATATGGCCCATATGCAGGGGGATAAAAACAGGCAGCAGAAATCATCTAGGAAAAGAACATGATGCAATTAGAAGATGAAGACTTTAAAGCAACTATTACAGTTATGTTAAAAGAAACTATGCTTAAAAAGTAAATGAGAATATGATGACACTATCTCATCAACAGAGATAATAATAAAGACATAGGAATTATTTTTTTTAAAAAGGACTCAGTGCAGGCACCGGGGTGGCTCAGTGGGTAAAGCCGCTGCCTTTGGCTCAGGTCATGATCTCAGGGTCCTGGGATTGAGCCCCGCATCAGGTTCTCTGCTCTGCAGGAAGTCTCTTCTCCCTCCCCCTCTGCCTGCCTCTCTGCCTACTTGTGATCTCTCTCTCTCTCTCTCTCTCTCTCTCTCTGTTAAATAAATAAATAAAATCTTAAAAAAAAAAAAAAAGGACTCAATGAAAATTCAGGAGTTAAAGAGTAAAATAACTGAAAAAAAAATTCAGTAGGGGAGTGCTTGGCTGGCTCAGCTGGTGGAGATTATAGCTTTTGATGTCAGGGTTTTGATTTCCAACCCCATGTTGAATGTAGAGATTATTAAAAAAAAAATTCACTAGGAAGATCAATAATAGATTTTAACTGTTTGAAGAATAATCACCAAACATGAGGACAGACTGATAAAAATTAAAAACAGAAAAAAAAAGACTGAAGAAAAATGAAAAAAAAATTCATAGAGAAATATGGGACCCTATTAAGTATTCCACCAAAGCCCTAACAGGATACCAGAAGAAAGTAGAACACAGAAAAATGGTGAAAGAAATAATGACTGACACCTCAGATCTGAAGAAAATCTTTAATCCACATGCCTAGGAATCTCAACAAATTCCACTTAGGATAAGCACAAAGAGATATACACTCAGGCACATCAGAGTAAACATTTTAAAAGACAGAGAAAACCTTGAAAGCACCAAGAGAAAAGTGACTCATTACATACAAAAGAACCCAATTAGATTAACAGCTCATTTCTTATCACAAACCTTGGAAGTCAGAGAAAAAAAAATATGTCCACCAGAAATCTTATATCCAGCAAAACTATCTTTCAAAAAATGAAGGCAAAATATAGACATTTCAAGATAAATGAAAACATGGACTATTCATTACTAGCAAACTCTCCTTATAATAAATAATAAAGGGAGTTTCTTGGGCTGAAAGAGTCACTAGACAGAATTTGAATCCACACACAAAATATTAAAGTACCTTGAAAGATATTTTAATAACTAGAAAAGAAAATACTAATGCATATTTCTTTTATTTTCTCTAAGCTTTAAAAAAATAATTTGTATGAAATAATATGTATTGTTAAACCATATAACATATAAAACATATAAAACTGTAATAAATTTGACAAGAACAGCACAAAGGAGGCAAGTGAAGCAAAATTGTTTTAGAGTAAGAGGATGATGCCAGGTTATAATTTGGACCCACAGGAGTATATGAGAATTATGATTTTGTTAGTGAAAATTTTTGAGCTATTAGTGAGTATTTGAGCTGTTAGTAAATATTTTTAAACTATTTTCTTAGTGGTAGTTCTAAGGCCCACATGCAATCTTAGTTGAATTTACTTCAGATTTATAATAATTTAATTACAGTGAAATCTGAAATTGATTCAACTAAGATTGCATGTGGGACTTAGAACCACCACTAAGAAAATAGCTCAAAAATATTTTTAAAAATCATCAAAAAAATAAAACTTTACTAGAAAATATTCACTTACTAGAAAAGAAGAGCAACAAAAGGGACCAAAAGACATGACATATAGAAAACAAAATATAAAATAATGGTATAAATCCAACTATATCAATTACAACATTAAATGTGAATAAATTATACAAATCTAACAAAACACAGACATTGTCAAACTGGATGAAAAAGAAAGATCCAATTATATGTTGTTTACCAGAGAGAGATCCTTTAGATTCAAAGCTACAATTAGTTGAAAGCAAAAAGTTATATGTAAACAATGACTATAACAAAGCTAGAGTGGCTATACTAATATCAGACAAAATAAACTTTAAGTCACAAAGTGTTAGTATATAGAAAAAGAGATATTTTATATTGGTAAAAGTGTCAATCCATTGGGAAGATAATAACAATGAAAAATGTATATGCACTATTTACAAGACCTCAAAATACATGAAGCAAAAAGCAAAACTGGCAGATTTATAGGAAAAAAATGGGCATTTCAACAATAACAACAGTTAGAGACTTTAATATACCACTCTCAATAAAGGCCAGAAAAAATATGTATATCAATAATAACAACTCTATAAAAAATTAGATCTAATAGACATCTAATAACAGCAACAGCAGAATGCACATTCTTCTCAAGTAAGCATGGAATATTTTCCAGGATAGACAATATACTAGGTCATAAAACAAGCTTCAATAAATGTATAAGAATTGAAAACATATAAAATATGTTCTTTAACCACAATGAGATCAAATTCAAAACAGTAACCCAAAAATGTTGGGGAAATTCCAAATATGCGGAAATTAACACAATCCTAAATGCCTAATGCATTAAAGAAAATAAATCAAAATAGAAATTAGAAGATGCATTAATATGAATGAAAATGAAGACAACATAACAAAATTTATGGGATGTAGCTATAACAGCACTTAAAAAAAAGATTATAGTGCAATGCCACCTTAAAGGATTTTAAAAAGGAGTTTCATCTCAACATGATGGGAAAAAGGGGCTCCTGGGTGGCTCAGTGGGTTAAAGCCTCTGCCTTCGGCTCAGCTCATGATCTCAGGATCCTGGGATCAAGCCCCACATTGGGCTCTCTGCTGAACGGAGAGCCTGCTTCCTTCTCTCTCTCTCTCTTTGCCTGTCTCTCTGCCTACTTGTGATCCCTATTGGTCAAACAAAAAAATAAATAAATAAAAATAAAAATAAAAAAAATCCTAAAAAAAAAAAAAAAGTAAACAGCTGGGGCTTCTGGGTGGCTCAGACAGGGTTAAACCTCTGTCTTTGGCTCAGGTCATGATCTCAGGAACCTGGGATCAAGCCACACATCAGGCTCTCTGCTCAGCAGGGAGCCTGCTTCCTCCTCTCTCTCTGCCTGCCTCTCTGCCTACTTGTAATCTCTGTCTGTCAAATAAATAAATAAAATCTTAAAAAAAAAAAAAACCATGACGGTAAAAGAAGAGCAAACTAAACGTAATGCAAACAGATGAAATAATAATTTAAGATAAGAAGATACAAAAACAATAGATAAAAAGCAATAAACCCCAAAGTTAGTTCTTTGAAGAAATCAATAAAATTGACAAATTTTTAGATAGACTTACCAAGAAATAAAGGAGAGAAAACTCAAATTACAAAGAAAAGGAATAAAAATAGAGGACAATAGTACCAATTTTATAGAAACAAATAAATTATAAAGGATAATATGATCTACTAAATGACAACAATTTAGATAACTTAGATTAAATAAGAAAATTCCTAGAAAGACTGAAATTATAGAAACTGATTCAAGAAGAAAAAAATTCTCTGAATCAACCTAAAATAAGTAAAGATATTGAACAAGTAACTTAAAAACTTCCCACAAGACAAGCCCAGGCACAGATGGCTCCACTGAAGAATTCTGCCAAAGTTTTAAAGCAGAATTAATAACAGTCCTTCACAAACTCTTCCAGTAAACAGAAGAGGGAACACTTCCCATCTCATACTATGAGGCCACTATTTCTCTGAACCCTAAAGCAAACAAAGGCAACATAAGATAATAAAACTATAAGCCAATACCTCTGATGAATATAGATGCAGAATTCCTTAATAAAATATTTGTAAACCAAATCTAACAACAGGTAACAAGAATTTTTTTAAGATTTTTAAAAAACGTATCTATTTGATAAAGACAAGGAGAGAAGGAACACAAGCAGGGGGAGAGAGAGAGGGAGCAGGCTTCCTGATGAGCAGGGGGCCCAACATGGGACTTGATCCCAGGACCCTAGGACCATGACCTGAGCTGAAGGCAGACACAAAACAACTGAGCCACCCAGGTGACCCAGCTAAAAACAATTATACACCATGACTAGTGTGATTTATCCCAGCAATACCAGATTGATTTAAAATCTGAAAATCAATTAATCCAATCCACTATTTCAGTAGATGATATACACCACATGTCCTTTTAATAGACACTGAAAAAGCATTTGACAAGATGCAATTTTATCATTTTATGATAAAAACACTCCGTATAGTATAAGGTTCCCTTCCCTTGTGCCAGGAAAAAAAATCCCAGGATTTCAGCGTAAGATGTAGACTGCCCAGGATTTCAGCCTCCACCTACTCTCCTGGCTACCCTACTTCGGGTAGTGCAAAAGCTATTTAAAACTATAAATCTATCATGCCTGTAGCCTGGTTAGATTCAACTGATGCAACAGAAGTATGCTTTGCTATGGAATGCCCAAGGCACTAACTGAATTAAGATATCCTTATAGAATTCTCTACGTCCCAGGGTAGTTCTGGAGCAGCAGAATGAGTTCTGTGTGTCCAGGAGTAACACGGGCATAGTTCAGAGAGTCACCATTACCTATAAGATCTTTAGGAAAACAGTAAGGATTGAATTATCTAAAACCATAATGGACAGATGAAGAAATCACTAGATAAAGTGTGCTTTATCTGAAGCTGGTGTGAATTTTAACACTGAAGCTAGAATCCCTAACCCCAACACTGACACTTGATGTCCCTAATGGTCACCAACAATGATAAAATCTCTTGACAAATAGAAGTCATAACCCTGGAGAAAGGTGTGTGGAAATCCTTTAAATAATTAATGAGATGATATTTCTGACAAAATGGAAGTCTGAAATTAAAATTAATTTGAGGGATAAGAAAATGGTATATTTCTTAAACCTTAGTTTATGGAATTAGATACATATTTGCTAACTTAGAATAACAGATGTCATAAATGCCTTTCATAGCCAGGCCCTGAAAAGAATTCTAATACCTCTTGAAAATTACCTTGCTTGACTTACGTTCCTACTGCCCAACAAAGGAATATTTGAAATACTGAGATATAGTTAAGTATGATACATCTGAAACTATTTTATATAGCTCTGTAAAAATTAACAAGATAATACCAGTATTGACTTGGATAAACTTTGGGGGATAAACTGAATAGCTGGATAAATCTTAACTTTAACATTTTGAACATTATTGACGTTTTAACTATCCAGGCTTCATAATATACAGGATCATTCTGTTCAACTTTCACCTGATTACCCAGACAATGGTAAATGCTTGCTTCTCTCTATGGAAGTTAGAGAACTAACATCATTGCCAATATTCACTTTCCTAACTCATTGAAAACCTTCTCCCTAAGGTGTCCCAGTCTGTTGTTGATGCTCACCTTACCTGATCCTAATGTCATCATTCTTGAATTATCATTCATTTCATCTTTATGTCATTCAATTACCGCTTTTTCAAATGTACCGCAAAGACTGTATTTTCCTCCATTCAAGGGACAAATACTCTAAATTATAATCTTTATGAGTTAAGCTTGTCCAAACTTGGTAATATTAATAAAAATCACTATGGGATCATAAAAACTAAAGATTCAAAACCAAAATATTGCATTTTGTGATCCCAATGGATTTATTTGTTTATTTATTTATTTTTTTACTAAGCTTATCAATAATTAAGTTCCTTGCCTGTGATGCTGTACAGAGTGATTTATTTTTTTAAAGATTTGTATTTATTTGACAGACAGAGATCACAAGTAGGAGGAGAGGCAGGCAGAGAGAGAGGAGGAAGCAGACTCCCTGTGGAGCAGAGATCCCGATGTGGGGCTCAATCCCGGAACCCTGAGATCATGACCTGAGCCGAAGGCAGAGGCTTTAGCCCACTGAGCCACCCAGGCACCACATACAGAGTGATTAAAACAAAACAAGCAAACAAACAAAAAACCTGACCTTCTAAACTTCTAGTCATGCTTCAAGTTGTCTACGATAACCAAGCCTTTAATAATATGAAGTTTTCTATGTGTAAAATTTAATATTGTGTTTATATCCAAACTTGGAGCAATCAAGGACAAGGATAAAGACAAACATATTAATTTTAGTTTTTGTTAAAAGTCAATTCTGAAATATTTGGTTTAAATAACAGAATATATTCTTCTCAAGCCTGAAGAAACTTGCTGACAAGTTGGTCTGGTTATATGTTCTATACCTATTATCTACAAGAGGGTTGTTTATGGCACTAATGAGCACAGAGAGCCAGCAGATGTCTAGAACCATTTGGCAGCTTCTAAACTTTAAATCCATATTCCAAGAATCCATTAGCTGAAAATAATTTTTAGAAACTTAAATGTCAGAATCCTGTCAATGCTATGTCTATAGGAAATCGAGAATTGAAGATCCCATTGTTATAAAATATTTCTCCCTGAAAAGCAGCTTTAAAGATTAAGTACCACCTGAAATATTCAAATGGCATCATCAATATCATAGTTAATACATTTAAATTTTGCCAACATTCTTTAACTTAAAACATTGAATGATTTCACCTGTGTGTGACTGGAGATGGGAATGACAGAGAGGTAGAGTTGTAGCTTATATCTTCATAGGCCTTATCATAATTGAGTTTTCTATGGAAGTCACAGGGTAGCAAGCTGTGGCCAAATGATGACATCTACTCTCAAATTTCTGTTCCTGCTCCAAATTTATCTTAATCCACTATTTATTTAAGAGTTTGGGAATATTTTAAACAACTTTTGAGGAAAACTTGTTTCACAAACTCTTCTGATCCAACTCAATAAAGAAAAGTACAGGTATCCACTTGAGAGATAATATACGTCAGACTTCTAAACTGACATGGTAAAATATTAACTCTACCACCTGAATCTTATTTTTAACCATATTTATAGTCAATCACTATTACTATTACTATTACTATTACTAGTGTTAATTATATTGGACTCACAAAAACTGGTCCTTGTCATGAACTCTCATGGAATATTCATAATGGAGAAAATGCTCTTTAAGGGGCACATTTTCTTCTTTGCTTTGTGCTAGAATCTTTATAATATTGTTAGGCCTACACAAAGCTACTTACCTAACTGTATTATCAGACTTATATAGGTATCCCTTCATAAATTATAACCTAATTATATGGCTTTGGTGTCTTTTATGTGATGAGACAAGAAATATCCATTTGAAGATTGATTCAGAACCTCTTTATTCTATAAAAGCATATTGAGGGCCTGTTGAATGCCCCATATACTGTATAGGGGCTGGGAGTGGAAAGTCAAACAACTCAAGGTCAGAAGCCCCTAAGAAATTTCACTTTCATTAGACAAATAGGTACATAAATTGTTAAAATATACAAATACACAAGTTGTTATATGCAGGGATTGTGATATGTCTGTGATGCTATGGGAGTACATAGATGGGTCCCTTAATACTGTTAAAGAATACAGGTTTGATTATGTTACCCAATATCCCTTACACATGGGAATCATGTTTATTTATCCTAGAAGTCAATGAAGAAAAGTGAATTTATTTCCACAGAGAAATTTTATGCTTTATTTCATCGTATTATGAGAACTAAATAGCCTAAAGTAATTTGTCTCTTCATTTTGACTTCAATTCATTATAGTATATAACTCATACTAAGTGTCTGGTACACTTTTTAAATATCTTGTCCAAATTAGCTTTTGATGCTTACATTGTAATTGCCTTGTATTACACATTTTTGATTGTGTAATTTTAAAGCAACAAAGGTAAAGGTTAAAAAGTAATCTATTTTAATCCCCTAAAGTTTCCAAGGGATTAATTTAGGCCTCTAGATTGTGAACAAAGATTACATATCTGGTTACTTGTGGAATTTAGAATAGAAACTTGGTCACCTGAATCCTAGCTCCTTGCTTTAGTTATGTCATCTTTCTAGAAGATGAGATATAAATAGATGGTGACAAATCAGAAAAAGAGAAATGGATGAAGGGAGGAAGAAAAGAAACAAATGAGGGAGGAAAAGAGAAGGTAAGAAATTAGGAAACATTTAAAATGTATTTTTCTCAAAATTTAGATGTAAATTTTTAAAAAATGCAATAGTCAAAAATCTCATCATGAGAGGAAAATAGTATTTTCTTGGCAATTTTTCTGGAATAACTAAACATAATATTCTCTTGGCAATTTTTCTGGGATAATTAAACATAACCCCCAATTCAAATAAAATTTATAAAATGAAGCAAAACATGTATCTTTATTCAAGATTATTGATACAGTATATATTTTAAGTTGTAAGCATGAACAAACCTATTTGTCCAAACACTTGAAAATACAATGAGAATTAGCTACCTCCTTTGCTACATTTCCTAAAATAAATTATTTTAAGACCTAAATGCTAACAGCTTAGGCTTCCACACAGGCAGCCTAACATCTAGCTCAGTATGGGTTCTTGATTCATGAGGAAAAACAATTTATTAATTAATATAATGTTAATTCCTCCCTAAAATACTTATAAACTGAAAAACATGATTTTGTGTGTTTATCACTCTCATTTATAAAATTAGGAAAGTAGCATCATCTGTTTACAACTAAATAGGGGTAAACCTGTCATGCATGTCGTGATTGTTTGACCAAAATATTACCTCAATTTTATATCAGTTTGTTAGTGTTTGGAGGAAAGCTCACAGACCTTGAATACCAAACAATGTGATTATTGAGAATTGCTTCTGTTTTATATTGCTGCACAACAAATTGCCAAAATATTAGTGATGTGAAACAATTTATTATTCTTGCAATTTAAAACTACAATTTTATGTATGGTTATTATCTGTTCTTATTTATGGACCGATGGGTTGACTGGGCTCAACTGAATTTTTTTTTTTTTTCCTTAGGGTCTCTCATGCAACTGGGGCTGGAATCTTCTGACAGATTAACTGGGGCCAAACAACAAAGAAGTCTCACCTACATGACTGGCCATTGATACTGTTAGCTGGGAGCCCTGCTAGAGCTGTCAACCAGCACACTTCAAAGGCCTCTCCATGTGACTTAGGTTTCTTTTCTTTTCTTTTCTTTTTAAGATTTTATTTATTTATTTGACAGAGAGAGAGAGAGAGAGAGAGAGAGAGAGAGGTATCACAAGTAGGCAGAGAGGTAGGCAGAGAGAGAGGTGGGGGAAGCAGGCTCCCCGCTGAGAAGAGAGCCCCATGCAGGGCTTGATCGCAGGACCCTGAGATCATGATCTGAGCTAAAGGCAGAGGCTTAACCCACTGAGCCACTCAGGTGCCCCTGACTTGGGTTTCTTATATCATGGTAGGTCATGTTCCAAGAATCAGAATCCCAAGCATTCCAAGAGACCCAGGAAGAAACCCAAGGGTTTCTTATGATCTAGTCTCAGATGTTCCAAATAATATCTCAGCTGCATTCTAACAGTTCAAATAAATTACTACAGCCAGTCTAGATTCAAGGGGAGGTAGAATTAAATTCTACCTTTTGACATGAGGAAGAATATGCACATTCCAGAAGGAAGGAACTGAAAACTGCCATATTTGGATATTATGTTCCCAAAAGGGCCTCACACAGGTAAAAACTCACCCAATGAGTACATGGAATGGGCTACAGGGGATACATACACCAAAACATTCTTCAATTAGCCATTATAAATCTGTTCAAGTGTTTTAAAAAATTAGGATTTAAATGTATATCTGCCCACAAATTTTGCCGAACCCATAAATATGAATTTACACATCATATTTTAAAAATAAATTATTACATGCTTTTACTTTTCCTTTAAAGAAACTCAATATTGCTTTTTTAATATAAAGGAAATGCATGCTGTTTACTTTCCCTTTAAGGAACCTCAATATCAGGGCACCTGGGTGGCTCAGTGGGTTAAAACCTCTGCCTTTGGTGGGATTATGGACATTGGGGAGGGTATGTGCTTTGGTGAGTGCTGTGAAGTGTGTAAACCTGGTGATTCACAGACCTGTACCCCTGGGGATAAAAATATATGTTTATAAAAAATAAAAAATTAAAAAAAAAAAAAAAAAAAAAAAACCTCTGCCTTTGGCTCAGGTCATGATCCCAGAGTCCTGGGATCAAGTCCCAAGTCGGGCTTTCTGCTCACTGGTGAGCCTGCTTCCTCCTCTCTCTCTACCTGCCTCTCTGCCTGCTTGTGATGTCTGTCAAATAAACAAAATCTTAAGAAAAAGAAAAAAAAGAACCTCAATATCACTTTTTTAATATAAAGGAAATGAAACAGAAATCAGTTAATCATTAACTTTTTTCTTTTGTCATTATATTTTTCTTAACTACCTTTGCATTTTCATTATTGACCACTTCTTTTCAATTACAAGAAGATTGTCAAGATAACTATTGGCTGACATAAAACTGTCACTGAAAAAAGATATATTAAGCATATCTTCTATACAATACAGATATTGAAAACAGATTGATGAACATCCTTTTCTGCACATATGGTTTTTATTTACCATTTTCTGCTAAGTTTATCTGAATGCTTTCTCAGGTACAAAGCTAGAAATAACATGAAGTATAATCATAGTGTACATCCCAGAGAGGTTTTGTTATGTTAGTATTTTAAGAATAACCCATCATATTTTACAAAGCTACCCAGCAAACAGTAATACCTTCTGTCATAGTAACACTTCCTTTTCTTCATTATCTTGAAGATCTGCTGTCCATATTAATATTTTTATCTTCCAAACATTGATGGAAAATCACAATACCTTATGGTTCACATTATTTGGATCCAAGGGTCTTATCAGTTATTGTTAAGAACATCATAAGTCTCTGTACAAGAAAATGGTTTTTGGTAAGCAATTCTATTAGAATTCTCTTTCAGAATATTGTCAATATGCCTATTGTCTCACACACCTACAAATACTCTCACTTGGTCATGCTAATATCCTCCCATTTATTAAATACCAGCAACTGTTTCTACCCTTAAAATGAAGATTCTTAAATTGAAATGAATTTAATGATTCTTTAGTGAATTGAATAATCATTACAATGAAAAATGAAAATAACATGGCTATTACTATTAATGAAACTAGTTAAATTTTATCTTATTGTTTTATTGACATAATATTAACATAACAGAACTGTTGTTTTCCTTTAAATTCAAAGCATACCCACAAATGTCAAATCACTTACTTCTTCAGTCAGAAATGTTTATTTTGCAAACCATATGAGTGAATCCCAGAAAGGAATAACTTTTAGTTTGCTTTCGATAGTCTTCTAATATTTCTGTTGTTGTCAAGTAACCATCTGAGGAATATTGTTCCAATTCTTCAACAGGATAATGTGACATCTATGGACCTGCAATTCTAACAACAATGCATAGTTCATATAAACTCAGGTGCAGCATCAGGGATTTATCAAGGTCCATTTCATATTTCATAGATTAACTCTAGCATAAACTGATGTCTTGAATACATGTGAACCAGTTGTCACCTAAAAGAAGGTATTATTGTTCTATTAGGCATTACCTAATCTGGAAGGAGACAGTGAGGCAAGGATTTCAACAAAAAATTTAGAAGATCATAAGTCCCATTTCTGCAAAAGAATTACAAGACTTAGAGCAAATTGGTTGGGAAGTCTTATGTTGAATATTCTGTATTAATCTGACTGGGTATTTTTGGTTGGAACTGAATTTTATCTGGGGATATATGTTTTCTGTCCTTGCTAGCAGAAAATAATAAAAATGTGTAATTTCACAGAAGTAGTATTACCAGATTACTAATTGGATAGAAATATGGATGGATTTTTTGAAGACTGATAGGCCAGAACTTGTATGTAGTGGGTTAAACATATGGCTAAGGTGATGCCATCTAAATAAAAATCTACTTTGATTTCTTCCTATCTCTTTCATTTTTTTTCCCAGTGGGGAAGAAAATCTTTCCCTGCACTATAAATTTGGGCATATCCCATGATTATTCTGTTTTAGACAGGGGATAGTCAGTTAACCTCATAACTGTAGACTCAATTTAGAATACAGAATATCCATCAAAATACTAATTAAATACTAATTAATTCAAGAGTATGATTTCTTACATTTTTCTCCTCCTCTAGGTCTACTTTTCTTAACCCTGAGGGGCTACCTGTTTTTAGGTTGAATAGTATAGTTGGTTTCTGCTTTCTCTTCACATCCGAGTCTTCCCACATTAGCTGTAGTTTAATATTTGAAGGAAAATGTTTAAGGGGATAGAAAAATTTTTATTTGCATTGGTGACTTCTTTGTTTCTGGTTCTGGCAGGAGTTTAACACTGATTTTTTTTTTTTTTTTTGTCCTTTATCGTGAGATGCTATTGTAAATTTTTACATCTGGGGCCATCTTTCTCATGCAGTACCTTTGAACTGAGAAGAGGCATCTCTATTTCATTTGGACCCTTGTGACTCATTCAACATTCTCTAAACGTAGAGTTTATCTCTCATTTTTTTAAAGACTTTATTTTTTTTTTTAAGATTTTATTTATTTCCTTGACAGACAGAGATCACAAGTAGGCAGAGAAGCGAGCAGAGAGAGGGGGATAAGCAGGCTTCCTGCTGAGCAGAGAGCCTGATGTGGGGCTCAATCCCAGGACCCTGGGATCATGACCTGAGCTGAAGGCAGAGGCTTAACCCACTGAGCCACCCAGGTGCCCCCTTTAAAGATTTTAGGGGTTTTGGGAGAAGAGGGTGGGATTATGGACATTGGGGAGGGTATGTGCTTTGGTGAGTGCTGTGAAGTGTGTAAACCTGGTGATTCACAGACCTGTACCCCTGGGGATAAAAATATATGTTTATAAAAAATAAAAAATTAAAAAAAAAAAAGCAGTTTTAGGTTCACAATAAAACTGAAGGGAGATTTTCCATATACCTTTTCCTCCACATGTGTGTAGCCTCTCCCACATTAGCAACATCCTCCCCCAGTGGACTGTTGTAATTAATGAACCTACATTGACATATCTTTAACACCCAAAGTCCATAATTTACATTGTGGTTCACTCTTGGTGTTGCACATTCTGTGGGTTTGGATAAATGTATAATGACATGTATCCATCTTTATAGTATCAGAAAGAATATTTTCAATACTTTAGAAATTCTCTGTGCCCCATCTACTTATTCCTTCCTCCCCACCCAGAAATCCCTGGCAGCCATGGATTTTTTCACTGTCTCCACAGTTTTGCCTTTTCCAGAATGTCATATAGTTGGAATCATACAGTATGTAGACTTTTCCAATTGGATCCCATATCCATGTCATTTCATGGCTCAATAGCTCTTTTCTTTTTAGTGTTGAGTAATATTCCTTTGTCTGGATGTACCAAAATTAATTTATTCATTCATCTACTTAAAGAAAGCTTGGTTGCTTCTCATTGTGGGCAATTATGAATAAAGCTGCTACAAACTGGGAGCAGGTTTTTGTGCGTAAATAAATTTTCAGCTACTTTGGGTAAATATCAAGAAGCACACTTTCTGGATCCTATTTTAAAAGTATGCTTAGTTTTTTAAGAAATCGCCAAAGCGTTTCTTCCAAGTGTTCCATTTCGCATTGCTACCACCTGTTCCTTTTGTTCCACATCCTCACCAGCATTTAATGTTTTCAGTATTCTGGATTTTGGTCATTCCGAGAAGTGTGTAATGGTATCTCCTTGCTGTTTTAATTTGCATTTCCTTGATGACATACCTCCTGTTTTTTACTGCTGGAGTTCTTCAGCCTTTTACTGTCCCTTTGAGACTGAATTCAAAATGACTTGATTGAATATTCATTCTCATATGTGCCATTCATTCCTTGTTCAACAAATTGAGGTTCAGGCTGCTCCCATTACAGACACCCTTATCTTATTTTCACAAACTACTTGGGCTTTCTCAGGTATGATATATTTTCCAAAACAACCATAAGATCTTCCAGTACACATGATCTTACAATGTTTTATTCATATTCCTTCCACAGAGATCTGGGGACTACATTCTCTGAAGAAGCCTGAAACACATAGAGTGGTCAAGTGCCGGGGTTTTGATCAATAGTCCCAGCTGAGGTACCAGCCAGCATCAATTGTCAGACTTGTGGGGGAAGATGCCTGAGTCACCCACAACCATTGAGTCTCCTGAGCTGAGGCCTTACCCACTATAAAACAGAGACTAGCCCTGTGTACTGTGTCCTGTTTGAATTCCTGCCCCACTGAGTCCATGTGTAATGGAATGATTGTTTTATACTACTAAGGTACTAGCAATGAAAAAGTAGAATACTAGGAGTGAATTATACACCTGCCCTCAATGTCTTCTATATGTGACAAATATATCATGAGTTTGAAGTGTCTGATGGATCTCTCTCAACCTATACCACCATTCTATCTTTGCAATAAGACAACAGATGTTTTTCACAGAAGTTTCTTCATAAGCCTCTTTCTCTAAGCCCTAATATTTTTTCTAGCAGATGGGTCCAAAGGACATGGAGTGAGTGGGTTCACTCCCAAGTTCCTTTGTAATACACATAATAATCTGGTTTTGCTCTATCTTGGTATCTGTTCACTGTCAAAATGTCAATTTTAACATTTTTCGCACACAGTATAAAGGATTCATATATGTTTGGAGCAAAGATGAGAGATGTTCTTCCTGGGAGGTTCCAGAGATAGGCTTTATACCATGCCTACAGCATGACCAACAATAGCAATGTATGTCCTGGGACAAACTGAAGGGACCATCTCTAGAGAAATAGAATTGAATTTCTGGAAAGGGCAAAGGTCCTAAAATGGCTTTTGTTTCCCTCAGAGTAAAGAGTTTATTATTCTGGCATGAGGATGGATTAAAGTCTAAGTAGACAGACTGCTTCCTGCCAAAGTAAACTTATTCTGTCAACCCTCCAATCCTGAAGAGAAACTTGATTTACCTGTTTAATCTAACAGATATCCACACCAGCTAATTTTATTAATTAGTCCTTCATTTAGAAATATGACTAAGAATAAAAATAACTTGACTTTTAAAAAAGTTTTTATTTAGGGATGCCTGGGTGGCTCAGTCATTAAGCATCTGTCTTCGGCTCAGTTCATGGTCCCAGGGTCCTGGGATCGAGCCCCACATCAGGCTCCCTGCTCAGCAGGAAGCCTTCTTCTCCCTCTCCCTCTCCTGCCTGTGTTCCCTCTCCTGGTGTGTTTCTCTCTGTCAAATAAATAAATAAAATCTTCTTAAAAAGCTTTTATTTTAATTCCATTTAGTTAACATATACTGTAATATTAGTTTCAGGTGTACAATATAGTGATTCACCAGTTCCATACAGCACCTGGTGCTCATTATGACAAATGCCCTCCTTAATCTCTATTACTTATTTAACCCATCAAGTGTACCCACTCCCCTCTAGTAACCATCAGTTTGTTCTCTATAATAAAGATTTTATTTCTTGCTTTGCCTCTCTTACTTTTCCTTCCCTTTGCTTGTTTGTTTTGTTTCTTAAATTCCACATATGAGTGAAACCATATGGTAATTTGTCTTTCTTTGACTTACTTCACTTAGCATAATACTCTCTATTACCACCTATGTCATTGCAAATGGCAAGATTTCATTCTTTTTTATGGCTGAGTAATGTTCCATTGCATATATGCACCACCACCTCTTCTTTACCCATTCACCAGTCAATGGACACCTGGGTTGTTTCCACAATTTGGCTATTGTAGCTAATGCTGCTATAAACATTGGGGTGCATGTATCCCCTTGAACTAGTGTTTTCATATTCTTTGTATAAAGAATATGAAATATTATAAACTTAGTAGTTAGTAGTGCAATTGCTGGATCATAAGGTAGTTCTATTTTTAACTTTTTGAGGGACCTCTATGCTGTTTTCCATAGTGACTGCACCAGTTTGCATTCTCAACAACAGTGTAGGAGGGTTCCCCTTTCTCTGACTCCTTGCCACCCTTGTTTCTTGTGTTGTTGATTTTGGCCATTCTGACAATTGTGTGAGGTGGTATCTCACTGTAGTTTTGATTTGCATTTCTCTGGTGATCAGTGATGATGAGCATCTTTTATGTGTCTGTTGGCCATCTGGATGTCTTTGGAAATTGTCTGTTCATGTGGTCTGCCCACTTTTTAGTTGGATTATTTGTTTTTTGGGTGTTAGTTTTGATAATTCTTTATATATTTTGGATACCAACCGTTTATCCAGGTAAGTCATTTGCATATGTTTTCTTACGTTCTATAGGTTGCCTTTTAGTGTTGTTGATTGTCCCACTTACTGTGCAGAAGCTATTTATTTTGATGTAGTCCCAATAGTTTATTTCTGTTTGTTTCACTTACCTCAGCAGACATATCTAGAAAGAAGTTGCTACCAACTAGTCTTTTATGGAAAATGAATCTCCACTTCTACACTGTCCCCTCCAAAAAGAATAAGCTAATTAAACAAACAAACAAACAAACAAAAAAAACTGCTGATCTTGGAAAATGGAGATATTTGAGGCTGTATAATATTTTTTCTTCTAATGAACTATTCTTGCCTGACCAGCGTCGGGTTTTTTTTTTTTTTTTTTTTCTTCTTTGAGAACCATCCCACTATTGCTTTCAATTTGCATGGTTCTCATAGTGATTAACTTACCCCCTGGTATTAAGAATAGACATGCACAAAACTGGAAAAGATTATACTGAGTGAAATAAGTCAAGCAGAGATAGTCAATTATATAGTTTCACTTACTTGTGGAGCATAAGGGATATCATGGAGGACATTGGGAGATGGAGAGAAGTGAGTTGGGGGAATCAGAGAGGGGGACAAACCATGAAAGACTGTGGATTCTGAGAAACAAACTGAAAGTTTTGGAGGGGGGTTTGGGTGAGCCTGGTGGTTAGTATTATGAAGGGCACATATTGCATGACGCACTGGGTGTGGTACATAAACAATGAATGCTGGAACACTGAAAAGAAATAAAATAAAATGGAAAAAAATAATAGACGTGAACCTGTTCTGAGCAGTGAGAATTCTGAATCTCTCTGGCAATGGTAATTTGTTAAAATTTGTCCATATGAACAAAGTTGGGCTAGTAATAGCCAATGAATGTCATTCTCCTTTTCTGCTTAAGTCAGTTGGAAACAGGTTTCTATCATTTGAAACCAGAGGACTCATTCATAGATTACTCATCAATATTAAAGAAAACATTACTGTATAAAACAAAAAGAACAAAACTGAACTTTTATTAAAAGGGAGTAATCAGATACTCAGAATTTTGGGAATTAAAAATAATAGTGTTAAAATTTTCAATTAATAGGAACTACAGGCAATAAGTGTTCCAAAATTTGGCCAAGTAGAAAAAGGACTGGAAAATATGAAAGAAAAAAATAATAGACATGAAAAGGCAAACCAGAAAGTCTAAAATCTATATAACAGAACACTAAAAATAAGAAACAAAGTGTGTCTGAATATAAATAATGAAATAATATTTCCTAAACACAAATACAGGTGTTATTTTTTAAACTAGACGTTTTTTAGAGCAGTTTTAAGTTTACAGAAAAATTGTGCAGAAAGTACAGAGCATTCCCACTTATCCGCCTTCCCTACCACATAGTTTCTCCTATTATTAACATCTTGCATTCGTAGATTTATTACAATAGATGAGCCACTATTGATACATTAAATAAAACTCATAGTTTATGAGTTTTAAAGTTCAGTTTTTTGTTGCTGTATAATTCTATGGGTTTTGATAAATGTATATAGGTGCCATTATTACTATTTTTTAATTTTGAAAGGTTTCATAAACACTGAGCAGGAAGAATAATTAAGAATAAAAACCCAACTCTAAATGCACTATTTTGAATTTAAGCACACCAAATATAATTTGAAGATTCTTACAGTTTTCAGAAAGAGGAAAAATGGAGATCAGATTCGTTGAAGTGAAAATCTCTAACATCAAAATATATTTGTAGCAATCACAGGTGACAATGGAGAGTGATTTCAAAATTCTGATAAGAATTAATTTTTAACCTAGAATTATACACTCAGCCAAACTGTAATAGAAATAAAATTTTATGACATGTGAGAGTATAATAATTAAAAAAAAATAGTCCGAGTTTATATCTCATATGCTCTTTCTAAAGAAATAAGCTAAATTGGTGGTGGACTGCAGAATAAAAATATTTTAGACTAAATGGAAATATTATGATTTAATTTAAATATTAAAACAGGATTGAAATATTTTTAAAAGTCCAACTTTACATTTGTTCTTCTATCCAAGAAATAAGTCAGTTTTAGATAAATCATACTGATAATTTAAAGAATATAGAGAATATGAGCAAATACTACACTACCTGTGTAACTCTGGATGGTTTACCTGTCAAGCTTCAACAATAATCAACTGCATATTATTGGTATTGGTATTGTTGAATTGTTAGCTTTTGATAAAACAGAACAGCATGGCTCCAATTGCTTCCATTTCACATATCATAAAAAAGGTTCCTTTATATTGTATTTTGAAAGGCAAATAAAGAAAAAAATTGAGTTATCAGATTAGGGAGGGATGTGCACAAAGGAAATATTTAAAGACAGGGTAAAAAAATGGATTCCTTTACATTATTTTGCATTTTTGCCTTGAATTTACAATTCAAGGGAATCATCTTATTTCTGCCTTGAATTTACAATTCAGGGAATCATCTTATTTCTGTCATTATAACAAATGAAGACTTTATTTAGGAAAAGCATTGTGCTTTTTTTCCCCATAAGCTAATATTACAAAATAATTTCATATATTAAAAAACCGAACTCATTTCAACACTTTGGAATTCTGCATCAATATTATATATGTTAATAATAATGGATTTTTTTTAATCATTTAACCTACAAAAATCTCATTTGACACAATATTTGCATCATCTATCTCATGTAGCAATGCCTTTTTTAAAAAAGATTTTATTTATTTGAGAGAGAGACAGAGATAGTGACAGAGATAATGAGAGAGAGAGAAAACACAAGCAGATAGTGAGAGAAAGCACAAGTGGAGAAGAGGGAGAAGCAGGTACCCTGCTCATCAGGTAGCCCGAAGTGGGGATATCTATTCCAGGTCTCTGGGATCATGACCTGAGCTGAAGGTAGAAGCTTAGCTGATTGAGCCACACACGCACCTTAAGCAATGCCTTTCTTTCCTCGTCATTTTCATACGCTTTTATGCAATTCATATCATAAGACAATTGTGTATAAATAAATCCTAAATCTTTTAAAATCAACCAGTGGAGAAATTGAAATGCAACATAAATTTGAATGCATGTAAGAGTATGTATTTGAAGGGGAAGGTTAAGACACTTGAAATATATTAAAGCAAGAATAGTAATTACAACATTACAATAGTACAATAACAGTGTTATTTTTCAGTTTCCCATATTTATTCCACATTTTCTTTTCAATTTCCACATATTCTATTCTACTGTTATGCTACTTTTAAAATGTAAAAGGATAGCTTAAAAAGGAAAATATGTTCTAAATTCGCTACAAAGTGTATTAGTTGACTCAATTATCCTTTTGATTGTTGGCATAAACATACAACCATTTTCATAATGGCAAGAGGGTAAAATACTCATGTACTTTATCCTTGAGTTTTTCTTTTTTAAAATGTTTCTCAGTAACATATAGGACAATTGTGAAATAGTATTTATACTCACACAGAGTATTAGCATTTAATATAATCCTCCTGGGGCACCTGGGTGGCTCAGTGGGTTAAAGCCTCAGCCTTCAGCTCAGGTCATGATCCCAGGGTCCTGGGGTCGAGACCCGCATCGGACTCTCTGCTCAGCAGGGAGCCTGCTTCCTCCTCTCTCTGCCTGCTTCTTGCCTACTTGTGATCTCTGTCTGTCAAATAAATAAAATCTTTAAATATATATATATATATATTTATATATAATCCTCCTTTTTGTTCTTTCTGGTTGAAAACTGGCGAATATTTTCAGTGAGGATTTGATTTCCTCAGTTTTGGTAGTGGATTACTCAGTCCCTGCCTAGTTGATAAACACAGGATAAACTCATATATGGCTTTAGAAATGATAATTCTTTCAGTAAGAGTTGATGCTGGGTTAGGATAAACACAGTGATATAGATGGTGAATATGTTTTGATGAGTCACAAGACATATGACTAATTTAAGTAAGGTTCAAAGTTAGTTTTTCTAATTTTTATGAAAATAAATGCTATATTCTAAACTAATTCCTTGAATTAAAAATTTCATTATGCCTTTGTATGTAGTTTCAAAACTCCAATTTGATTTTCTGGAAGAATGGGGACAGAATTCTAGGTATAATTTGAGGAAAGACAAAATTACTTCTTCAGAAAATATACAGTTCAAAAGCTAGAAATATTGCTTCAAGGTCTTCTTCAAATAGCTCAATTTATGGCTTGAATAGGCTTTTAAAAATGTAAATTTGTTTTCTATCTCATTAGGCATGTCAGCCATTTCTAGTCACTAATGAGATAGCATGAACCACCATCCAATTCATTAAGAAGTCCTATCCTTTCTATCTTCAAAGTATATGGGAAATCCATCCACTTCTTCCTCTCTGTCACCATCCTAAGACAAACTGCTATTAACTCACTTCAGAATTACTGCCCAAACTTCCTATTTCTTCTTTGCTGATGTTCTTGTGCTGGCATTGCAATTACTTTAAAATGTAGTAATTATTACTTTGCCTCCTCTTAGCTTGTAATCTGTATGTTTCGGCTTCATCAGTTTGTAAAATGGTTACAATAAAGTACCTACCTCATAGGGCTGTGAATA
This sequence comes from Mustela nivalis, assembly GCF_964662115.1. NCBI lineage: Eukaryota > Metazoa > Chordata > Mammalia > Carnivora > Mustelidae > Mustela > Mustela nivalis. The sequence goes on from NC_139020.1 coordinate 44,125,864, forward strand.
TTAATGGCCTAACATGTATAAATGTATTTAAAACAGTGTGAGACATATGATATGCACTTACTACATACTAACCCTAGAATGTAAGTTCTGTGTGAGCAAACTTTTTTGTCCATTTGTTCACTGCTCTAATACTCAGTACCTAGAGAAAGATGCATTCATGGAATGCAAAATATAATAGCTGAACAAATATGAGTTAGTAGCACTGGGAGACACAGGTGCCATTTAAAGGAAAAATTTAAAGAAAAAAATTATCCTGCAAAAGTCACAAAGTACAAATGTTGAGTTATGAGAAAGAAGAATGAGGTCATTTGAGAACAGTAAAAATTGGGAAGAAAATTCACTGAAAATACTCCACGAACTGAGCTTAATTTTATAGAATTCAATACATTTTACATAGAAAAAGGGACACAGAAATATGGAAATAAATATATGTATTCTTGTGTATATTTGGTTCAACATGCAAGGATACAAGGGAGGGAGCATAAGCAATGAAAGTCATAGCTTTCAGAGCCATATTGCTTGGGTTTACATCCTTGCTTTAACACTTATTGGCTAGGTGACTGTGGGCAAGTTCTGCACTTCAGCTTTCTAATCTATAAAATAAGGATAACAAAAGCAACAACTTCAGAGTGTTGTTTTGAGGATAAATGGAATTCCTATTTATAATTAATATTTGTAATTATTATCTGAAATTATTATTTGTACTCAGTATCTGGCGCATAGTAAAAACTATGTAACTGCTTTCTAAGTAACAGAAAAATTAATAATTTATTAGATTTCAAGATTTCTTTAGGAGATGACATTTTTATTGGATTCTCTCTCTCTCTTTTGGTGCTTATAGCAAATTAAAGTTACAGAATGATAGTATCAAGTGACACACAGGATATGATATACCTGGAACAGTGGTAAACAGATCCTCAGGCTTTCCTAAGAATCCTCATATTTTAGGGGCGCCTGGGTGGCACAGTGGGTTAAGCCGCTGCCTTCAGCTCAGGTCATGATCTCAGGGTCCTGGGATCTAGTCCCGCATCGGGCTCTCTGCTTGGCAGGGAGCCTGCTTCCCTCTCTCTCTCTCTGCCTGCCTCTCCATCTACTTGTGATTTCTCTCTGTCAAATAAATAAATAAAATCTTAAAAAAAAAAAAAAGAATCCTCATATTTTAAAAAATCTACTAATGTGAGAATGATATCCTGCCAATATGTTAACATGCAAATCTACAATTAAAGAGAGAAAAAAGACAAACAAACAGAAAGACAAACATGTTACAGCATCTCAAGGCAAAAATCTTGTTACTTCTATAACAAATCTCTGGGTAAGGTTATTAGTTTTGGAACCTCCTCTACTGTTATTGAGTCTCTCAATTCACTGTAATTTTGTGAAACCCTGGCCATGTAATGGTCACAGTAGGCATAGCATAGCAGGGTTGATGGCAGCTTTTGAGCGATTTTTAAAATTGTAGCATCCAAGATTAGGCACACTGGGCAAGTAATCCTATTCAGAATTGAAATAATTTTAAATAATATGGATTTCTATCAGGTGACGGTTTTTAATGTCTGACCAACTCAATGTAATATAAAAAAAAAGCACATCATGTCAGGCTAGCTTTAAAGACCATGTAAACACACATACTAGCAGAGTTATTGTTCAAGGTGTGTTATATTTTTGCTCATGATAAACATGACTGTGTGTGACAGAATTGCTGTAGGAAGAATAGCTGTTCTTGTAAAAAGTGTACTGTGTGCAATGTTTACCTGGTTTTCAAATCCCTTTCTTAATTTCCCCAATCATAAACATGGAAGTTTTGAAAACAAAACCCTCTCTATAGAGAGAGAGAATAAAAGTATATCTATATTCATATATATAAAATATGTGTTATCCAATGCAGTAGCCATTGCCACACATGAATATTTAATTATATATTTATTAAAGTTAAGAAAAACTAAAAATTCATTTCCTCAGTCATAGTAGACTACATTCAAACACTGAATAATATATATATATATATATATATATATATATATATATGTAATAATCTCTAACATTGCACTAAGTTCTATTAGGCAGCCCTAATATATCATTTGTTTTGGAATAATCACATATGATCTTAATATCTTATTTGGGAATTGTACAGATGCTTAATGAGTAAGAAACTTAATTTTTATTGGATAAAAATACTCAAAAAAAAGCATGAATATGCTTCCAATTTCTTATATATCTTAAACCATAATGCAAAATAAATCAGGAAGATATAAATCAAGAATAGTCTTTGACTATATATTAGTAATAATCAAAGTCAAACTAATGTTTATATTTGCTTTTCTTCATTAATGTATAAAATTTTATTTTTACCTCTAAAAGTAGCAAAGATATTACAGTCGAATTCCAAATACTATGAACATCAGTGTACTTCTAATACTATGAACCATAAATAGAATTTAACAGTGGGATGCTAGAGAAGTCTCATCTGGGCTCTATACCTGGATTTAGTCCCTGAGTAGCACAAGTCCATTTTCAAAGCAACTCAGAATGGGCACATCAGACTTGTAGTATATATTATTCACACATAATAAGTTATAAAGTTATAACAACTTAAGTATTTAATGACCTTTAACAGAAAAATGGCAAGTAGGAACTTTTTTAAGTTGAAATATGTAAGAGTTCAATTATCTTTTATTAAAGGATTACTAAAGATGGTAAATTTAACTAAAATATAATTAGCATTTAAACAGCTATTTATTTATTTATTTATTTTTATTTTTGTAGAGATGTAAAAGAAACTTTCTCTGCTCTAAAAATTTCTCGAGGTTCTTGGGAAAGTTGCATATGTGATCAAAATTAGGCAAAACTAGGAAGAACCATACATTGTCAAATGGTATAAATGAGTTACATATAATTTTTAACCACATAATAATTAAAAGATGATACTGAAAAATTTTGTATTCCATGTAAACATTTTAACAGCCATAGTAAGAAACATGCTATGATTAAAATTACGTGGAACTCCTTACAAAATGTAAATATTAGGCATGTTAATTTTTCATTGGGTTGTTATAGGTCACTTGGAAATATAATGAGATGTCATTCAAGAATTGTTATTATATTTCTAAGTTTAATATACATCAAAAAATATAGAATTTCAAAAATGCAAACATGGTATCTACCTTCAAACTAAACTATTATAAGAAACATTTTTATAAAAAGAACTTTAGCTATAAAATCCAGTTTGAGATGTGTTAATCACTTCATCTGACACTTTTAATCTACCTCTAATTTGTAGTAATAAAACATTTTAAATTATTTGTATCAAGATAATTAAAATGATAATTATTAACATGAATAATATTAGTAAATTTAACATTTAACTATTTGACATACCCAAGAATTTTATTGCAAAACTTAGCTTTGTCATTTCCTGAAGCAGAGCATGAAGTGTCTTAATGCATGTATAATACACGACTTGATAGACTAAGTCTATTTTGATAGACTAATTCGAATACCTGCATAGAAATTAATATCAGTATTCCTGTGGTATTATCTTATTTTTAATGATGGAAAAAGGTGTATTTCCGTATATAAGAGTTTTTTAAAGGTAGTTTTACTTCTATCATTTGTTCTCCTTTTGATATTTAGAATATGCTCTTTAATGATATTTTTTATTATTCAATAGAAATGAAGTTTTTCATTCAACTGGGCATGAAAAAGATATTGAATTAAAGTGTTACTAATAAAACGGAAATAAATTAATTATATAATTTTAAAAATTATGTACATAATTTAGATAAAATTAATTTTTGTGGATACTCGATGCCACACAGTCTCTTGAGTAAACCTTATTAAAAAAGCAAGTAAGTTTAATCTGGTTGACTCATTTGACCATTCTGCATAAACGTTAGTACTGTACTTGACACTAATAAAAGTTCTTGAGTTAGCTTTCAGAGGATGAACCAATCCTTACCAAAAGTTTAAGCAAAAGTAGTAATGGTGAAGATCTATGTCTTAAAGGATGAGGGCATGATTCCTTTCCTCTTGCTTAACTATAATAATTTGAAACTCCACTATTGGATAATATAATGCATTTTTATTGGAAAAATTCGTATGTCTGTGACTTCAATATAATACAAACTTCTGATGGTTAGGAACTAAATCCAAGTAATCTTTGTACCTTCCCCATAATGCTTAGCACAGATACACATGGAAATCTCATATGGTGTATGTTACTGAATTACAAAAGTACTAGAAACAGGTTTTCATTGAATTACAAACACACTCACACACACATACATACACACAAACATATAACATATATGATGTGTACATGATGTGTATGATATATAGGATACAACATAATGTGTATGTATGTGTACATATTGTATATGATGTATATGTATAGGTGTACATATTTATACATATATTTCCTTTTATTATAAATTGTCATATAACACAAAGATAAAATGCAATATCACAGCAGAATAAACCATCATGTTTATCTAGACTCAAGTTGGTTCTTTTTTCTGTGAAAATTATAAGACTTGATACACTAACAATAAAGTAAAATACCCAACACTGTTTTGCATGTCTTCTTGCAGAAAAATATTAACTACCTCCTAATATCAAAGAAAAATTTCTGAAGCGTGTTTTCCTTCTGATTACATATTTTTGTAAAGCAAAGAGCCTCAAATTAACTATATTTGACTTTGTGGATTTTTTTTATTTTAGTGGTCTACATGGTAAAACATAAAACTTAAGCTTTTAATGAATTTATAGTTTAAAGTTGATGACATGCCAGCAATAATAGCTTGCAGCATGTCTCTAAATTTTATATTAACAAAAAAGACAGACAATTATAGCTATTCAAAGTACTAAACTAATATTTTAAGACCTGATGTTTTGACATACCTGAGAATCAACACTTTTTATTTATGTTGCTTCTACTCTGACCTTAGAAAATGCAAATTACAGATATAAATGGATTAATTTACTCTTCTACTAGAATAAAATACTTAGGACTTTCTCAAGCCTTGAAACATGCTGAGTATTAAACATTATAATCCTTTTTTTCCTCAAAGGGATTAATTGCAGGTTGAGTCTTTTCTTTCATCATTTTAAAAAGCAAATAGTATTTGTGAACACTATTATTTCTACTATAAATGGAAGCTTAAACTAGTTTCAGCGTTTTATATATATATTTAAATGAACAGTGGCTGATATACAATATCATATTAGTTTTAAGTGCACAACAAAGTGAGTCAACATTTTACATTATGAAATGCTCACCATGATGAGTGTAGTTACCATCCATCACTATACAAAGTTATTACAATATTATTGATTATATTCCCTATACTGTAGTTTTCATCCCTGTGATTTATTTATTTTAAAAGTGGAAGTTTGTACCTCTTAATCCCTTTTACCTCATATATTCCTTATTTAATGAAAATTTAATCATCTTACCCAAATCCAGACCCGGTGTATGTACCATATATCATGAAGAACAGCAGTCTGAAAGAATACAAAAGAATTCTGAATATAGTACTGAAGAATGAGACATGAATGCTTTTCTGAATATGGGTATGATTCAAACAGACAAGTGCAGATAAATCTACATGAATATTGCATCTGGTTCACTGAGTGGCTTATAATTTTGAAACTGTCACATGTCAGCAAATATATCAACACTGCTAGAAAATCAAAAAGCAAGTACATTTCTGTTAAGTGAAATTGCTTCTACCTCACATAAGATAACCATGACTATATTTTAAATAAAAAGTTAGCTTTTAAAAAATTACTTTTACTTATATTTTCAATTTGTCTCTAAGTGAAGAGAACTGAGCACATAAAAGAGCTCAACAAATATTTGAGAATGAATACCTATACACGTGTGTATGTGTATATATAAATATGTATATTTATATGTACATACAATGTATAACAGTGGTCGAATAGTTACAGTTATTCTTTTGGAATCTCAATATAGTCAAAGGTCATGATAATTATATTTTCATTCATGTTCTTTAAGATGAGTTTTTTTTTTTTTAAGATTTTATTTATTTATTTGACAGAGAGAAATCACAAGTAGTCGGAGAGGCAGGCAAGATGAGTTTTTACTTAAAAGGTCATTCTCTTCTGGAAACACAATTGACAACATCTGAATATAGAAAGCGTATTTTTATTTTAATATTGATGAAAATCTTGTAATTTTTTTTCTTAAAAACCAAAAACAGAATATGACTATCAATTACTTGACCAGGTAAGTAATATATTATGTCATGCTTCACTATGACTTATTTAAACAAACAAAAGTTGTATAAGTGACTGTAGGTCGGGGTAAATATAGAAATCCAGTTTAAAAAATTGGATTAATCCAATCCAAATCCAGTTTAAAAAATTTAAAAATCCAGTTTAAAAAATCCAGTTTAAAACTGAAATCTAACTTTAGAAAGGTCATGGAAATACATTCTTTGACAGTAAGTAAAAAATTGTTGGAAAAAATATTGATTGGTCATCAATATAATAAATCCTTAACACTTCTAAGAACATTTATTTAGATTTAACAAATTACAGTATAAAGCAGTCTTTTAATTTTACAGTTTGCAAATTATAAGCTGAGTTTGCAAATACCCATATGGTCAGTCAACATCAGAAAGGGTGGTAAAATCAGTAGTAAAATCAAATTTTACTCCTTTCAGTATGAATAGATAAACTCCATACTTGGTTGTCTTTTCATAAGCGATTTGCATATATTTAAATTGGCGTGGACACCTTTAAAGAGAGGCAGTGTTTGAATTTCTAAGGAGAGTGAAAGTACAGTCACCAATCAGAAACCTTCCTTACATTCCCCAAACCGCTTGCATTTCACATTTCTTTCCACGCCGCTGAATTAGACGAACGACCTCTTTCTCGGGGCCCTCGTCTCTCCGCTTCCAGTTGAATTGAAGCCAATAACGGAACTTCATCTACCATATACGACACAAACACGACAGCAAACACATCCAAGGGGAGGCTCCTTTCTCTTCCAGAATTCTGTAAGCGTGGAACGCTGACCGTTTGCTCCTTGATCTACCATTTCCCCGACACTTGCCACGGCCATAGCCCTCTGCCCACTTTAATGTATCATTCTACCCTTTATAATACCGCTCTTTTCTCTTCTCGGTTCAGCTTTCTCCATTGCCATAAATAGGTCTTCAAAATATCCTGAGTTTTGAGGGGGGCTTTTCAACCTCACCAGACTGTGACTGAAAGAAAATGATGACGCTAATAACTATGACAGCGAATAAACTACTACGGAACTATTACAGAACCCCTCACTACGATATGGGTTGCTCGGCGCCGCCCTAAAAAGAAACCAAAACAAACCAATACAAAACAAACCAAACCGCATTAAGTTTAGTCTGAGAGCATTCCTCCTTCCTTTTTCCTTCCTTGCGTGAGGAATCGCCTCTACCTGCGAACCGTGGAGGCATTTTTGTTGTCGACTAACCCCCTCTAGCGCCGAACTGGCAGCATCTGAGCCCCGGCTGCCAGGAGGGCCGAGCGCAAGGTTTGGCGGAGCTCGAGAGCTGGCGGTTTCGGCCCTGCCCTCTGCGTCCGCCTCGGCCGCGGGGCGAGGGCGTGAGGGCTACGGCCGCGGGACCTCTCTCTGCTAGCACTGCGTGCTGCCCCGGCCCTGCGCTGAGAGCCGCGTGATCCCAGCAAGTAGCCAGTGAGTCGGCTGCTTCCCACCAACCCGAGCGCTGGGAGGGAGTAGGTGCCGCGAGGGGGCGGCTTGCGTGGAGAGAGCCGTCCGCTCGCCGCGCACTCGGCCACGCCGCGGATGTTGCCGCGCGCCTCTCAGCCTTCGGGCTGTACGGAGCGCACGGTCCTACCCCGCCACGCCGGGGGCACCCCAGGGGCGCTCCGGGCCCCGGGAATCACGGCACCCATGACTGCGACAGTGCTCGTGACCTCCACCGCGAAGTCACCTCCACACGCGACGCGAAGACCTCAGTGAGCCGCGGCGCCTGGCACCCGCCGGTATCCAGCCTGATGTGACTCTCCTCAGCGGCTGGCTCTCTCTTTTTGGTTTACTAGGACTCGAAGCCGCGGAGGCGGCCACAAAGTTGAGGCGCTCGCCATAGTGGGCAAGTTCGGGCGATCCGAGCGGAGCAGGGGTTAGGCTGGCGGCCGCCACCAGGCTCGCTCCAGAGCAGGAGCACTGGTCCACAGCACTGACCCCCTCCAGCGGCGGAAATATGAAGTCAGGGGGAAGCGGTGTCAGGGGCTGACTAGTCCTAAAGCTGCTGCCGGGAAATGGGAAGCAAAGTGCTTGGGGGACTAAGTCCGGCCTCAGAGATGCTTAGAAAGCGGCTGCCAAGGCCGAGGCTCTTCGCGCACGCGGCGGAGTTGGAGGTGTCCGCTGTTCAAGCGCTGCCGTCGCCACCTAGGCGAGGTGCTGGGGGCGCAGCCCGTACGTAGCTCGCTTGGACTACTCGCGGCCCCGCGGAGCCACCTGGGTTGCTGGGCTCTGGCCACACCGGCCCGAGGAGTGCCCGCGATCCCCGTGCCGCTTCACAGCTGCTCTGTCTCTCCGTCTTTGGGGTCCGCAAGTGCCCACGTCAGTCCGGAGAGGCGCTCGGGCCGCCTGAACTGCTCGCCGCACCTGGCCGTCCCTCCCCTGATTTCCCCCCGTGAGGCGCCCTCCCCCGCCACCTCCCTCCCCTCCCCCAAACCACAGCCCGAGCTCGCTCCTGCGCGCGCGCTCTCCCGGGCCCAAGTGAATAGTCCTCGCGCGAGCGGGACACGGTGGTGGATGCAATTCCGCTCGCTTACAGCCGCCAGGAGCTCCCTGGCGCCGCAGGCAGCGTCCTCCTCCGAAGCAGCTGCGCCTGCACCTGGGCAGCCTGGACCTTCGTGCCCTGCCCCCGGGGCCTCGCGCGGGGGGCGCCCCGGGACACCTCCTGCGGGCCGGGTGGAGGAGGAAGAGGAAGAGGAAGAAGACGTGGACCCGGACCCCTACCCTACGCAAAACACCTGGCCTCGCTGCTGTCACTTCTCTTTAAGTGGGAGAAGAAGAGAGCTGGGGAGAGTCATGGGGGGCTGTGAAGTCCGGGAATTTCTTTTGCAATTTGGGTTCTTCTTGCCGCTGCTGACAGCTTGGCCAGGCGACTGCAGTCACGTCTCCAACAACCAAGGTAAGGGATTGGGAGAAGAAGGGGGAGGGGGCAGGAGGAGGCGGGTGCTTTGTGGACCGGTGCATTGGTAGCCTCCTGCAGGTAACTTCGTCCCCGGGTAGGCTTCTCTGGGCTCGCCACAGGAGAGGTCAAAGGTTGTCCGCTCACCAGAGCGCCGGGACCGGCGACCTCAGGAGTTGCTGTCCCTTTTGCTCCCTAATGTCTTTAAACGGATGTGTGGGCACCAGCAGCAGTTGGGTCCCACCGCGGGCGGCCGCGGGACCTCTCCCGGCAGTGCTGTCTCCCCAGGAGGTCAGGCTCTGTGGCACAGGTTTAACGGACTTACGGCCCTTCGCGGTTGCTCGCAGCACGGTAACATGTAGCTTCTCACTTGCCTTCATGAAAGCAGATAGCTCCCGCTGTACTCTAGGACCGGAGACCAGCCTTCTGCGTGTGGTAGCTATCCTGCCCTCGCCCTGCCGCAGCCCCCTTACCCCATCCAGACCGAATGTAGACTTGTTCGAAATCATTCCTGGACCAGATGCCCAGATTTCTTTTTGTGGTTTCTTCCTTGAGATGGCAGGGGTGGGGGTAGGGGTGGGGCGCGGGGAGACAAACATTAAGTGTGAATTTCCAAGTTGTGACTCTCCTATTCATAAAGTCGAGTCACGGGCAGATCTTTTAGCAAGAAGACTTTGTTTCAGTAGGTAAAGTTTAAAGTGAAACTGAATAGTCTGTGAAAAGTGGAAGTCAGGTTTGCCAAGTAGAAAACACTGGGAATTTTGAAGATTTTCTTTTCTTCTGTTCAACAGTCTTTATGAGAAATATCTCAGTGGATTTCTGCAATGAATATTTAAGGATCTATAAAAATATCACCTGCATAATCTAAATCCCTTGAAGCAAGCTGCGAACCACCATAAAAGTTTTCCAGCATGTACCTGGCTGGATGCTTTCGTTGGCATTGTGTTGACCATCAATATGTCACCTGTTATGTCACACTTTTCTAAAGATCTCAAATATAAAACTTAAGTTCTAGTTACCAATTAACATGTAAGGCCTCGAAATAACTTACAGATATAAAAATGGAGGTCAGATGACATGAAAGTGTGCACTTGCTTTGTGAGGATGGGAAGGTTGAATGAGAAGGCAAGTAAAACAACACAGCCTTTTTTGTTGTCAACATAAGACTATTTTATTTTACTTGGAAAGATAATCATGCAGGATAAGTTTCATTCTTATTTATATGGCTGGTACCTTTGACATATTTTCCTAATTCTTTCTTTCTTTCTTTCTTTCTTTCTTTCTTTCTTTCTTTCTTTCTTTCTTTCTTTTACCTGCTAGATTGCAATCACAAATGCATATGTAAATTTGGAAATCATACATAACTGTCATGCCTTTGAAGATAAAGAAAATAAGTGCCACCTATAGTGCCATACTTGTCTGTGGTGGTGTATATCTCCACACACACATTCCTCATTTGTTTCCATTGGCTTTACATATTGAAGGGGTAGTTACTTAATATATCTCTGTGAAAATAGAACATTGTAAAAAATAACATAAAATTATTTACTTGAAGTTTTTTTGTAGGGAGAGAAAAACAATTTTTAATAATCAGAAATTCAGACATTTATATTGTACTATATGCTAGTATTTAGTATGTTAATATACATCTCTTTAGTAGCCTCACTAAAAAAAGAGTCATTTACCAGAAATCTTTAACAGTTATTTCAATGCAATAATTTCCCTAAATCAGCATTTAGTTTCTCATTAAGTGTCTGTGATGTACTAGTTACCATTGTAGGCCCTGAGGAAACTAACATAAATAAAACACATATAAGAATCTCCGAACAACTAAAGTGCCATTCTACCAAAATGCATCAAGTGTTAAAGTATAACCTTTCACATTCATATTAAATTTAAGGGCATGGAGGAGTTATTTGTTATCCTTTTGCAATAATTTTTATTTGTTTATTGTCATGACTTTTCCATAGTTTTTAAAGACATCTTACCTAAAATATTTACCATGTATATAATTTATGTGTTTTCATCAATTTGCTTAAACAGTGTCTGTAAATGAATAATACTCAGTTTACCCATCCATTAAGTAGGATCATTAAAGGTAAACTACTAAAGCTCTGAATTTTCACTGTTACAATAGAAACACAGGCTATGCATAAGATTATAGTTGACTAATATTTTACCTAAAGTCTAAGCTGGGTAAAATTTAGGAATTCTTCAATACAAAATTATAGAGAAACTATGCTCAGGCATTTTTATCATACACAAATGATAGCTTATAAAATGCTTTATACAGTCTAAACTCAGTGATTAGAAATTACGCCTTATGTTATTTTGAAATAACTTTTGAATACTGAAATCATCATATAAATGTTTAAAAATGTCAAACTTTAGAACATTATTATTAACATTCTGGAAATTTTTTTAACTTGCAGTTTCATAAATAACATGAATTAAAAATATCAGTTTTTAAACATTGAAAATAGGCCATTACAGTGTGTATACAATAAAAAATAATATAAAATGTAAATTAGATTTGTTATACACATGTTAGTAAATGTTAGTAATATGATTATTTCTTAATTTTAAGGAGATAGCATTTGTTTTCCTAGTAACTTTTTCTAAGAGTTAATGGAATTTGTTTTATTTTTTAAATTTGTTAGAGGTCAAAATTTCATTTTTATATAACTTGTTTTCTTATTAAGGATATTCACAAAGTAAGTTTTTTAATGTTACTTATCTGTTTTTACCAAATTATATGAAAATCTATCATGGTTGAAATGAATAGATTCACCTTCTTCCCCTCTCCTATTTTTCCATACTTAGGCAAGGTAAAATGAAAATGACAAAAAAGTGAACTACCTAATTTTTAACATGGTGCTTAACAAGGTACTGAGAGTAAGTTAACTATAGGAGGCATCTCTTGCCCTTTAACTGGCTCTGAAGCTCTGCACTATAAAGACAAAATAAATCAATTTGACTCTCTCTTCCTATTACCTAAACCTCCTTGAATCGATCAGAAAGTAGAGTTGCTTCCTAGATCACTTCATCTGATCAAGTTAGTGAAAACATGATTTGTGTTCAAATTTCTCTTATTCCATTACTTTTCCCTCTATTTAAAACCACAGTATTTATTAGGTGTTGCCAATTTTTATTTAAAAATAACAGATTCTACTTCCTCTCTACATAAGCTTTTATTTCTGTTCTGGAAATTTAGGTAAATATAAAGCATTATCTTGTTTCATGTGTAAGTAACCAAGTTTATCAATTACAGTGGTTAATAGCCACCAGGGATCCATTTATTCAAAGATTACTCTGCTTTAGCAAATAGTACTGTATAGCCAAAAAGAGTTCAGTTATTTCTTCAGGTCATGTTTCCAAAAATAATCAGATATTGAAATAATTTGTTCAAGCAAAATATGGTTTGCATGCAAGGGTCTAGTGAACTCATTTTACTACCAGCATTGTGTGAGTTGATCTTTTGTTTTTTTTTTCCCAGGGAACTCAGGACAAATTAAGTAAACAAGCAAAACAATAGTCTGATTTGTTAGTTTCATTGAATTCATTAAATTGAATGTAAAATCTACTGATTTGTTTTTAAATACAGGTGAGCATACTTGAGCAGAAAAATATCTGCTTAATGAAATTTATAGCCTTAAATTAGTTGAACTTCCGTAAGTACAGTTCATGAACTGTAAAGCTAAATACTGTTCTTATATTTATAGAAAGGGATGAATCAAAATTTTTCAGAAAGTTTGAGTCAACTTTACTGAAAATATTGAAAATTTTGTTAAATGGGAGAAACTGGATGATTTAAAAAGTATTTTTCTAAAAGAACTTTCACCTAGATTAAATTTTTATGGATAAACTATTCATAGTTGTAAAGGTGTAGGAGATTGTAATCACATGCCTTCCTAATTAACTATACAAAAACTATAACTATACAAAAACAACCTATAATGTACATTTATCGTATATTTACAAATAGAATAAATCATTGTATCATTATTCACTATGATTAGTATTCAAAGTAGAAAGATAAAATCCTTTATATGTATTGATCATATAAGTATTGTTTGCTCTGGGTTTGGTATGAGACCATATCTAAAAACTTTTTCATGTGTAAATATTATAGTGTTCTTTAAGAATCTCTTCTTCAAACCAGAAGTACCATGAATAAAGTGGTTTTATATGGATCTTCTTAAGAGGAAAAATATATATCTAAGGTATAAGACCAAATTAGTGTTTATTTTTTAACTTTTTTATCCTTTCAAACTTTTCTATATAGATTTGCATTACTTTTCTGTTACAAAATTAAATGTTAAGAAAAATATTAGAGGGGCGCATGGGTGGCTCAGTGGGTTAAAGCCTCTGCCTTCAGCTTGGGCCATGATCCCAGGATCCCTGGATAGAGCCCTGCATTAGGCTCTCTGCTTGGCAGGGACCCTGCTTCCTCCTCTCTCTCTGCCTGCCTCTCTGCCTACTTGTGATCTCTGCCTGTCAAATAAATAAATAAAATATTTAAAAAAAATAAATATTTAAGAAAAATATTAGAGTAGAAATCCTTTTCTTTCTTCTCTCATCATTGCCAGTATAAACTAGCTCAAAAGGCATTATAGATTTCTTGTATTTCCTTCTCCCAATTTTTTTTCCCCATTGCAGGCACCGTGTTTCAGTCTTTTTCTTCACACACCTGAGTACTTTTCACTACATACTGCCTTTGTCCAAAATGGTGAGAGGATAGATAGTATTTTATACTGTACATCAGTCAGACTCCAGCAGTAATAGAAGTTTCTTCCTTGTCTTTGACTCAGCACTTTTTGGGGAGTGTAAATACCATGGAAATCAATACACATATAGTTAAGTAATCAAAATGGGTTGACTTTCCCCAAAGTACAATTATAATCAAACTAAACCTATACGGAGTAAATTTTTTCTACACCTATCATGTTCTTTTTCAAAAAATAATTTAAATTTTTTTAATAATGCATATTTAATGTGTGCAACATATTTGAGATACTGGGTCTATAGAATTTTGATCAATTTGTAATTTCATTAGAGTGGGACATGACATTTGAGCCACATTCTAGGGAGGAGAAAGCTGATTATAGAGTAGAGAGAATTGCATTCTAGGTATAGGGAACTGCCTGGGCAGTGATCTTGAAGGGAAATGAGCTTGACACATTTGAAGAAATGTGTGTTCAGTGTGACTGGAGCTTACTGAACACGGAACAGAGTAGCACAGTGTAAGGTTTGAAAGATGGTTAGGAACTAGATCCTATAGAGAAGAAAAGGAGTCATGGTAAGAAGTAGTGTTTTAATATGATTCGAGGTAAAATGGGAAACTGTTGAGAAAGTTCAACAAATTTTCACTTTAAGAGCATTATGGCTAGTGAGCAAAGAGATAATTGGCAGATGGCAAGAGTAGAATTAGGAGTTTGCCGCAGTTTGTTGAAGAGAGTGGCTATAGTGGCCTGACCTAGTGTGGTGGTAACAGAGATGGAGAAAAAAAGATGGATTTGAGGTGCATTTGGGAAGTAGAATTTATGGGACAATCTTATCTTTACAGAGAAATAAATGTAGATATTCAACATTTATATCATTTTTCCCCCATGGGATCCAAACAAATTTTTAATTACTTCCCATAAAAATTACCTTGCTATATATAAGTACTGATAATTGACATGAGATATGAGGGATGGGGTGAAATTCCCATTTTCTATTTTATTCAGCTCAAACTGTGCTTTGAAATGTAATTTAATAGTACAGTTTTGCTATTTCAAGTGGTTATACATAACGTGCATTCATATTGGATCATATGAGTGCCATTATTAAATATAAGGAAACTAAATAGTCCTAACTTAATAGGCATACATACTTAGGGTATATTTGGAAAATTCATACTCTAAAGAGACTTTATTTAAACATTTTCAAATATTCTTAAATATACATTCAAAATGATAAATCTCACATTTTACTTGAGTGCTTAGAATGTTCTGAAAAATGCTATTTTTATATTTATTTTCATTCAATAAACATTTAACTTCTTATGGGATATACAACTTCACTTGTCAATAGTAGATATTTTATTTTATTTTAATTTTTTTAATTTTTAATTTTTTATAAACATATATTTTTATCCCCAGGGGTACAGGTCTGTGAATCACCAGGTTTACACACTTCACAGCACTCACCAAAGCACACAGATATTTTAAAACCAAATGGAAACATCCACTCTTTAGACAGGTATTTATTGAAGGTCTACTATTTGCTAGGTAGTGTACTTACCATATGTAAGGGTTCAAGGAGAAATTTCCCTCCCAGAAGGTATAATTCAATGACAAGTTTCCAGTCTCTTTTCAGATCTGGCAAGAAAAATTTGTTTCCTTAAAACCAGATACAAAGTCAATTAAAAATGCTTTAAAAACACATTTTTATGTGATAATATATAGCAGTCCTGATGATAAGAACATTTAGAACATTTTTGTACCGCTTACTTCAAAGTAATATCTAATATTACATTTTATTTCAAAGTTAAGTCACTCAACAATCACATATTAAGCATCTCAGGAATTATGTTGGGTTCTGAGGCTAAAATGATGATTATCATATAGTCTCTGTTCTTTAGGAACTCAGTCTGCTCTGTTGATGTTGAATCATCTTTAGTTACTTGATAATTTTTATAAGATGAATAATTTTACAATAAGTGAGATTATTAGGAAGAAATGAAAGGGAGAAAAGAAATACTACCAAACTTTTATGCATTTTACTTATGAAAGTGATTCACAAGAATCTTCCAATGTTTTATGATGGGTATATATTTAATTATTTGAAGATAAAACAAATGTGCATCTTAAAAATATATTCTTGGTACAAAATATATTTCACATATGTAATGGCTTTCCATGGACTGACATGTGGAGTGAGCTTTTATTCAAAGGATATTAGACCGGCATATTTTGATGTGTTTATTTAAGGTGGTTTAATTATTAAAAACTGTAACTTATGTTGAAAACGAAAATGCAAGTTTCCAGTATGAAATAGCAGCAAGCATACCTTTTAATTGACCTTTGTAGTAAGAATTGAGGTTAAAGTGTGTACTTTCAGTCCATGTTATGAAAAATACATTCAGCTGCTTTTCTGGGATACTGATGAGTCCTCTAGCTTTTGGCCTGCTTGATGACCTGTACTTGGATATAAATGAGAATTCATTGCTCTTCCTTCTATTTCATTTCATAACTTCAGGTGCAAAAGTCATTCTTACTTTCTGATCAGAGGATGTATACTCCTTGACTTGATGTTCAGGAGGTGGAAATAATTAATGTTATTTTTGTTTTATAATGTTAGGTTTGTGAATATCTGGAGCTGATAAAAAGTAGGTATATATGTAATATATACATTATTCATTTATTATGCTAAATTTAAAATAACAGTAGGATAATTATGTATTCTTTCAGGTTGGTTATACTGTATTATGATACTTATATTTTGTAGTACATGAATTTACAATGAGAAACACATTATTAGATAGTACATAAAGGACAATATCTAGAATAAGGAAAACATTTGCCCACAATTTTAAAAAATCAACAAATCAAAATTTTCCTACCTATGATGTTTATTAATAGGTATGTTTAAGCAAGTTAATAAGGATAACTCTTTTGTATATTAAGAAATACCTTTATGTATTCCAGATAAGAATTATCAAAAACTAATAAATGATTGTCCTAAATTTGAGTTGAATTATATCTTAATATATTTTAATTTTTACTTTAAAAGGCAGAAATGTTTTCCTTGTGTTGCTGACAGATGATACTTTAATATAACTGAAGATAATAGAAATGAAGTGTATAGAGAATTAAAATGTGCAGAGACCAACTGATAGTTTAGATAACTGAAAATTGATAAAAAATTGATAGTTTAGGTAACTGAAATTTACTTTTAAATATGAAGCAGTAGCTAAGTGATTATACAGATACCAAAATGAAAGAAAAATAGAGATAGAAGAGAGAGCTGGATTATGGTATTACTTAAAAATTGAACCCATTTGGCAAAGGGGTCTCTCATTAGGTATCTTGGATAAAATTCTGATTTAGATTCCTTAATTTCTGCAAGTATGGAAGTGTCTGTTGATGAGAATCCTAGCTAAAACTTAAACCCCAAACTGCAATTTTTCTTCCACACTCCCTCTGGATTTAAAGAATACTTAGATAATGTTTATTTTGTGACTGCAAGTGAATATAATATGAATATAATTAATTATATTAAATGTAATAGGAAATAGCTGAGCAAACTAGTAGATAACATTTTAAAAAATTGTAAGAGTTTTGTCAGTTTCCAAAATTAAATAAAATCTATACATTGGTGTCCTTGTTTACAATTAGTATATCTCAACAAAAAACTAAGTGTAATAGGACAATTTTAGGATACTAGAACATTCACTCTTAGCTTGGCTGTTTTATATGCATAATTGAGGGAGGGAGCAGTCAGAAAGAGGTCTCAATTTTATCTGGGAAAGAAACCCCAAATTTCAGAAGTACATACTGTTTTTATAATATATTGCTTATACAAATTAAGTAAAAATTAACATGCTTCAACTTTACTGTTATATTTATGACACTATATTAGAGCAAAAGTATACTTATGGTAGGTACAATAACTTTTACTGTCTTACATTGTATAGTATAGTAACTTCACTTTATAGTTTAGAAAAATTAAATATGTAAGAATCTTTATAATATTCTCTAGTTTATGACCAGAAATCTGTGTATGCATTGTTTTTTTCAAGAGCCCTATTACCTAGTAAAGCAGAATTAAAATTTAAGAATTTATTTTAAAGGTTAGATTTTGGAAGATTTAGTATGCTATTAAAACTAAATGAAGTTATAAAAAATAAAAAGTTAAAAAAAAAAAAAACTAAATGAAGTTTTTTTTTCCTAAAAATGTAACCAAGCCTTATATTCAGTTAAAATTGTAAGCTTGTTTCTATAATAAAGTGTTCAAATACTTTTTCATTGCAGTATAGCTATAGTTACCTTTGGTCTTTTTATTCATTTTTGTTTTTATTACATAAGTATAAACACTTCATTTCTTAAACTGCATGGCTTGTTTATAAATTTTTTTTCTAACATTCTCAAACTACCCCATAGTAAGGGTACCTTCATCTAATTTTTAAATGAAATATATTGGTACTTGCTACTTTTTTTCCACTGTGCTGGGCACAGGAAATACAAAGGCAAGCCATTTTTAGGAAGCTCTGAGAGCCTAAGGACTAACTAATTAGGCTATTTCTGTGTCAGTGAATAATTAAAATGTTAATTTATATATCAAATTAATATGGATTAGTTGTGATAACTTCACATCTATGAACCGTTTTTTACAGAGATGAAAAGATAAAAGTACTGTTCTATGAATTAATATATAGATACACTGAGAATAAATATTCATTTAATATATTGGCCATTAATTTGTGTGACTGCTAGAAATGAGATAAGTAAGATCTACTCCTGACCTTTAGGGCAGTGTTGTGGAATGGAAGAGATATACCTGACAGTTAAATATCAACAATATATTATTGCAAAGATGAAATGAAGAGAAATAACATAAAACTTTACAAACAAATAAGCTTGAGTTACCCATGGGAAATGAAAATGATTCTCTCGTTTATCAGGATTCATCATCATGAATATATGGAACTAATAAGAGAATTAAAATGAATAACTCCTTCAGAGACCTCAATTTTAAAGTTACATTGAATTTTAAATTTTATTTTTATTTTATTTTTTTTTTAAAGATTTTATTTATTTATTTGAGAGAGAATGAGTGAGAGAGAGCATGAGAGAGGAGAAGGTGAGAGGGAGAAGCAGACTCCCCAGGGAGCTGGGAGCCTGATGCGGGACTCGATCCTGGAAGTCCGGGATCATGACCTGAGCCGAAGGCAGTCGTCCAACCAACTGAGCCACCCAGGCGCCCCGAATTTTAAATTTTAAAGTTACATTCCTCTGCACTTAAAGATTAAAATTTATTCTGCATGTAAATGCAAAGTAAATATCCAAGTAAGTAATGTCTTACATTGAACAAAAAACTTTCAAGTAAGTGGTACAACTTGGCTTTTTCTTTCAAAGTTTTATCAGGTTCTTTAAGAAATATATTTAATGATTGTAGCTGCTTTTACCAAAAAACCCCACAAAATCTTTTAGAGGATTATATGTGTTTTTTTCTACTGAATATTTTACCTTTAGATGAAGGTACAATTGGCAATACCCATATTGTTTATATTATATTTAATTTAAAGATTAAAATCCTTCTATAGGTTCTTGCTATCTCCTACTATGTTAATTTCTTGTTTTATTTTAATTCTCTTTCCTAAGTCCTTTAAATATTTTTAGCAGTGTTTCAAAACTTGGAAATTGCTGGTATTCCCTAATATCTATCTTGCGAAATTAAGAAAACTGCGGTCTGATCAATCCTGCATTTTATATTTGAAAAATGTACCTATAAGACATAGAGATAGAAATTGCTGCCAGAACTTGGTGTTTTTAAACAAGGAAAAATCAATAGCGGATTATCTGTGATTAGCTGTTGACATTTAGATTTGTACATTTAGAATGTCAAAAGCTCTTAAAACTATCAATTTGGTTCCTAAATTACAATAATATTCATATTTTCAAATCTAACATTTTATGGTTCTTCTCCTCCCTCCAATATAAAGGTGTACTCTCAAGAAAAAAGAAATTAATTAAAATAATTAAGGATCTCTTTACAAATTGGATTTTAGATGACTAGTTAAAAAATTAGAAATCTGAGAGGAGAAAGGAGTTGAGGGAAATTGGAGGGGGGATGAACCATGAGAGACTATGGACTCTGAAAAACAAACTGAGGGTTTTGAAAGGGAGGGGGGTGAGAGGTTGGGGGAGCTTGGTGGTGGGTATTATGAAGGGCATGTATTGTATGGAGCACTGGCTGTGGTGCATAAACAATGAAATCTGTTACAAAAAATAGAAAAAAAATTAGGAATCTGCCCATAAACATAGTGGATTACTTATATCTTTGTATGCGTCTATCTTTATTGTTGTTATATTATGATATGCTGGTGCAGGCATTATTTCTATCCTGTAAAAGTAAATATCATTATAAGGGATATTATAGTTGGTTTAATATATTTCTTCTCTTTTAATCATTATGTGAACCTGGAATATGGTTACTGCTATGTCATAAAAATTATTTTAATTTTATGCCAGAAATATTTTCTCCCACAGGAGATGATTAACCTAGACTGTTGGAATCTGACTTTTTGCCAGACTCTTGTTAGATTGATAATATTTTTTGAGGCTTAATATCTTAATAGTAAAAGATTATAACTTTATATATACCACACTGTACACACATAATGCTTGTAACATGAATCCCATTCTCCAAATGCACCACTAGCTTAGTGGAAAGTTCTATTCCTGACGTGACACCAGAATTTACAAAGCTTATATGGTGCCCATAAAACTAAGGGAAAAACCCACAAATTTCCTCTTTATTGTATTTGTCACTGATATATTAATTCCCTAAGTCCAAGATTATTCTGTTCAATGCAGTTGCTCTCAACTTCCAATTTAAAACTTTTACTTAATTCTATTTCAGTGTAAAAGGAGGGACTGTTCCATGTGAATTGGCTATTTTTAATTTATCTCTAAAATAGCCAAAGCTATTAAATTGGAACGATTATGATTTTTTATTACGTCTAAGTTCTTTACATGCTGTTTACATATGTCATGTTAATTCCCAAGTATTTCTCTCAAGTTGTCTTTAAATAAGTTTATTACTGGGGCACCTGGATGACTCAGTGGGTTAAGCCGCTGCCTTCGGCTCAGGTCATGATCCCAGGGTCCTGGGATAGAGTCCCGAAACAGGCTCTCTGCTCAGCAGGGAGCCTGCTTCCCTCTTTCTCTCTCTCTGCCTGCCTCTCTGTCTACTGTGATGTCTCTCTGTCAAATAAATAAATAAAATCTTTTAAAAAAATAAAAAAAAATAAGTTTATTACTGTTTGGATACCAAGATTGAGTTCAGCCTCCCAAATTTCCCCACTCACCATTCCTTTCCCTCCAAGATTTGCCTCTGAGGATTCATGCACACATTGATCAATGTTACATGCATGCACGAGAATGGCTGATACTACTTATAGATGGAAAAGAGGGCAAGAAAAAGGCTCAAGTGAAGGAATATTTATTGCACAGAGCAAGGCTGACAAAAAGCAGGTTCATGTGGCTTTATTGCAAGTGTCACTTTATCTCGAATCCACACATTCATGTACAATCTTCTAATATTGTCTAGCTCTGAAAAACTTCTCAGGTGGAAAAGGCTAGAAAACAGTTAAAACGGGTCTAAGAATCTGAACAAGATCTGAGGCTAAATGTTTAACTAAAAGCAAAGAAGTTTCCTTCCCCAGCTCTCATTTCTCAACGGTTAATATTTTTTTTAAAGATTTTATTTATTTATTTGACAGAGAGAGATCACAAGCAGGCAGAGAGGCAGGCAGAGAGAGAGAGAAGGAAGCAGGCTCCCTGCCGAGCAGAGAGCCCGATGTGGGACTTGATCCCAGGACCCCGAGATCATGACCTGAGCCGAAGGCAGCAGCTTAACCCACTGAGCCACCCAGACACCCCTCAACGGTTAATATTTTTGAAGAACTTTATAGTTTTATGGTACTATGTCTATCGATCTTTTTCTCAGTTAATTTTTTTTTAATGTGTGGAGAATCTTTGCACATCCTATTTAACTGTATTTTCTAGATATGTTATAGCTTTAGGTTGGTATATCATGCCTCCCAGGATGCTATGATATCAAACATTTCTTTTGAAGATATAAACTGTTCTAGAAAGCAATTAAGTAGAATATTGAAACCTATTCATACACTTGGATCCATTAATTCTATTTTCATGAATTTAAATTCTTGGAAAATGCATAAAGACAGGCTAACATTTATATATGAGGATTTTTTTCTCAGTCTTATTTATAAAACTGAAAAATTGGAATGAGTAAATGTCCCCAAATAGGACAATCTTCATAGAGTCATAACTTCTTTTATTTGGAAAAACTTCTTGAATGAGTGCATGTGAATCAATAGGAGTAATAAATTCCTGTTTGGGGAAGAGTGGAAAAGCTATTAAAGAGAACATGGGAGAGATGGTAGAACCAGAAAAGAAACCTTGTAAGAGAAACAGCCTGACGGAAATTCTAGAGTCAGTTTAGAGTAATCAAGAGGACAGTTTAAAATTGATAGTAACAGCTCTTCTATCTGAAGCTGTTTGCATGACTGAGATGTTAATGGATCCCTCCATCTTCACCTGCACAAATTTATAAAAAATCTGTTACGTTCCAGAAAATGAGAATAGAAAATAGAAGTAAAACTTCTCCGAGGAGAGAAGAACAGTTAGGTCACTACCACCCCCCAAAATAAATTCCTGAAGATAGAAGGTTTAGCTATTCAGCTAAATGAGGTTCCTCAGGAACTTGGCCCTATCCTAGTATGTGGTTAAGAACAGCGGCTGGGTCAGGAATTTTTTTCTCACCTAGTCCTAAAATGAGTCTCTAATCCCTTCAGAGGAGGCAGCATGGATCCATCTAACATGATAGCATTCCCACAGAAAATCTATAGAGGACAGAGAATTTTAAAAAGAAAAGAAACAACACTTCCTGTGTTTGCTATGTGTGCCATTTCTCTTCTCAGGAAATACAGATCAAATATATAAGAAGTGGATTTTAGAGAAATAAAAGGGAAAGTGGTGCTTTAACAATATGGAATCTTGTTTCGTGTGCTTTGACCACACTAGCTTCACTTTCACTTTTATGAATGCATACAATAGATTGGGCACCTGTTCTTTGCTCATGAAAATTATCCCTGAAGTCAGGGATTTGGCTATAGTTTCCAGCCAAAGTGAAAATGGGGGAATAGCTTAGCAAAAATGAAGAAACAGGGCTCTGTTTGCCTTCATCCCCTTTTTCCTGGATGATAAACGCTATATCATTTCCTAACACCCCTATAGCTCCATCATGCTTAGTTTTCAAACACATTTTGCAGTGGCAGCTACCAATCCTGTTCTCTCCTTGCTGCCTGATATCCAGCCAGGAGCTGACTTTACATCCTCTCGATTTTTAGCAACCCGAGGATTAATTTGATCACATGCTACACTGACAAATGCCTCTCTAGCAAGGGTATATTTTGAATGACAACATTTCCAGATTTGGAGAAAATGTTAAAATAATAGTGATTCATACAAACTGGTTGGGATAACCAGGGTCATCTCATAGACGAAGCTTCAGATTAAGATTTTATTTTTGGCTATGTTTTGGAGGTTGCAAGCTATCATAGCCCAGTTTTATAATGGTTGTAAAAGGGAGCACACTGTGGCATGCAGACCACTTTCTCTTAGGATAGTAAGTGTCCTGTGTTTATCAAGAATAGTATTGGTTATAAATATCCCATCAGATATCTGATGACGGGGGCATCATTGCTTTCAGTTTGGGCAGAGAGAGTCCACATGGTACAAAAAGAATGGAATACAATTAATTACAGTTATTCCTTTTTACACCAAGCTGTTTAATTTCTGTCAGTAATCTGCGTTCTTAAACTCTGTGATGCTTCTTTTCCAATAAAAACAATGAATCATGGAACACTACATCAAAAACTAATGATGTAGTCTATGGTGACTAACATAACAATTAAAAAAAAAAAACCTACTAGAAATAACTGCATTGGGGTCTGTGTTCTTCAGAAATACTCAAAAGAAGAGAGGTGTGGCCGTTTGCTTTTTCTCTTGTTCTTGGAAAACTACAGATAATTTTTAAGGATTTTTGCAATTAATGTGTATTTCTTCTTAAAACTAAGTATATGACAATCCATAACAGGGTGACAGCTATCCTTCTAATCTTGTGGGGAAATAGAGACCAAGTCTGCTTCCTATCACCTTATTCTTTTTGACATGGTGATTTGATGTTTGAAATCCTGTATTAAGGGGTGCCTGGGTGGCTCAGTGGGTTAAGCCTCTGCCTTCAGCTCAGCTCATGATCTCAGGGTCCTGGGATCAAGCCCCACATCGGGCTCTCTGCTCAGCGGAGAGCCTGCTTCCCCCATTCTCTCTCTGCCTGCGTCTCTGCCTACTTGTGATTTCTCTCTGTCAAATAAATAAATAAAATCTTAAAAAAAAAAAAAAGAAAGAAAGATATCCTGTATTAAGCGGTGCCTGAGTGGCTCAGCTGGTTGAGCATCCAACTCTTGGTTTCAACTTCTCATGGGTCATGAGATCAAGCCTCACCTGGAGCTCTTCACTCAGCAGGGAGTCTGTGTGAAGATTCTCTCCCTCTGCTCCTACCCACACTTTCTCTCTCAAAAATAAATAAATCTTAAAAAAAAAAAGAAAGAAATCTGTATTAAGTGCTTATGAGTATCATACATAGGAAATGGAATATATTTGAAATAAATACATGTTAAGCTTGAGTTAGTATGTTTTATGTAAAAGCTTAAAGATCGCTTACTTAGCTATTACTGTAGCTCTTAAAACCTGTCAGCAGTTATTTCCACTCTGTCTACACACACACACACACACACACACACACACACACACAGCCTGAAACCCTATGCTACTTGCTCTATAAACTTTTTTTCACTTGCGTGCAATGGTTCACATAATTCCAAGTATCTCATTTTAGTGCTATAATGAAAAGAACTATAAATTTAAAGTGCATGTACATTTTTATCTTTTTTACTATATTTCAGGTCATATTAAGTTAGGTATTCCAAATATAACCTGTTTGAGCCTGTAGTTATTAGGAAAATCTGTTCTAATTTAAGTTTAAAATAAATGGATAACATCTTTGCACTTAAAGAGGATATTTCTCTGAAAAACTTAAACATGTTTTATATTCTGCAGTCTCTCCCATTAATGCACGTATAAAAATGTATTTCCTGTTGATGGAGGATTTGTCATACTAGGAAAAATAAAGAAAAAGACCAAATGCTTTTCAATATTAACTTAATTCTACCACTTTATCTTTTTTATTCCACCTTTCTAAGGTGAATAAGCAGCATAAATTACTGCACTTATTTTACTAATGGAATTTATGTGGACGTTAAGCTACTTGGCAAAGCTGATAGACCAAATTAGTAACCACAAAGGAGAAAGAAAGCAGATCTTAAACCTGTTAGATCACTGTACTTTCTAAATGGGAAGGAGAATTTCAAGCAATATCTAGAGTATTAAAAATGCAAAGATACTAAATTTAAATATTGTTTCTTAATACTAATGTCTTGAAAATGTTTATAATCACCGAACTTGTATCACTTATAAGATAATGATACTCTGTTTTAAAAGAATAGAAGAATTATTTGGAAAAAAAATCTTTATAAAGAATCCCTGGATGGGTTGCCTGGCTGGCTCATGTGACTCTTAATTTCAGGATCCTGAATTTAAGCCCTATGTTGGACATGAAGCCTACTTAAAAAAAAAAAAAAAAAAACTCCCGGATTATACAGTCTTTTCTTTGTTTATTACAATAGTATGACTTTAAAAATAAGTAAAAGACATCCAAATTGACAAAGAAGTCAGACTCTCACGCTTCATTAATGACATGATACTTTATTTAGAAAAACCCAAAGATTCCACCCCCAAATTTTTAGAACTTATACAGGAATTCAGCAAAGTGGCGTAATATAAAATCAATGCACAGAAATCATTTGCATTTCTATACACTAACATTTAGAAGAGAGAGAAATTCTCCCCATTCCATTTTCCTTCCCTTTCCCAGTGGTCTGCTCTATTCCTTATATTCCACATATGAGTGGAACATCAAACTATATGATAATTGTGTTTCTCTGCTTGACTTATTTCACTTAGCATAATCCCCTTATTCCATCCACATCGATGCAAATGGTATGTATTCATCCTTTCTGAAGGTTGAGTAATACTCCATTGTATATGTGTACCACATCTTCTTTATCCATTCATCTGTTGAAGGGCATCTTGGCTCCTTCCACAGTTTGGCTATTGTGGACATTGTTTCTATGAAGATTGTGGTGCATGTGCCCCCTCCCCATTTTCTTTTCACTCTATCTGTATCTTTAGAGCAAATATCTAGTAGTGCAATTGCTGGGTCATAGGGTAGCTCTATTTTTAATATCTTGAGGAAACTCTATACTGTTTTCCATAGTGGCTGTACCAGCTTGCATTCCCATCAAGAGTGTAAGAGGGTTCCCTTTTCTCTATATCCCCGCCAACACTTGCTATTTCCTGTCTTGTTAGTTTGGGCCATTCTAACTGGTGTAAGGTGGTATCTCATTGTGCTTATATTTCCCTAATGACTAGTGATGTTGAAAAAAATTTTTATGGGTCTATTAGCTGTTTGTATGTCTTCTTTAGAAAAGTGTCTGTTCATGTCTTCTGTCCATTTTTTGACCGGATTATTTGTTTGGGGGATGTTGAGTTTGGTAAATTGTTTATAGATCTTGGATACCAGCCCTTTATCCCAAATGTCATTTGCAAATATATTCTTCCATTCCATGGATTGCCTCTTTCGTTGACTGTTTCCTTTGCTGTGCAGAAGCTTTTTATCTTGATGGAGTCCCAAAAGTTCATTTTTGCTTTTGTTTTCCTTGCCTTTGGAATCATGTCTTGAAAGAAGTTGCTGTGGCTGATGCCAAGGAGGTTACTGCCTACATTCTTTAGGATTTTGATGGATTCCTATCTCACATTGAGGTCTTTCATCCATTTTGTTTATCTTTGTGTATGGTACAAGAGAATGGTGTAGTTTCATTCTTTTGCATGTGGTTGTTTAGTTTTCCCATCACCATTTATTGAAGAGACTGTCTTTTCCATTGGACTTTTGAAGTCCAAAAGAAGCTTTTTTGAAGATTACTTGACTGTAGGGAGGGTGGTGGGGGCATGGGGTAACTTGGTGAGGGGTATTAAGGGGGGTACCTGTTGTGATGAGCACTGGGTGTTATATGCAACTAATGAAACATTGAACATTACCCAAAAACTTAAAATGTAGTATATGCTGGCTAACTGACATAATAAAAATAATTAAAAAATAAGCCTTTTTACTAAAACTTAATTCTGAAGTAAATAGTAAGTACAAGTTTGTATAATTAGAGCCTTTAGAGTTTCCAGGTTTGGACCAGGAG
The DNA here is from genome assembly GCF_964662115.1 of Mustela nivalis. NCBI lineage: Eukaryota > Metazoa > Chordata > Mammalia > Carnivora > Mustelidae > Mustela > Mustela nivalis. Next base: position 44,153,194 of record NC_139020.1, read on the forward strand.
AATTAGGCATCATTTTTTTTTACTACCCTCAATAGAGTAATATTAATTAAGGGGATATATTTTAATAGACTTAGCAAGCTAGTCTTTCAAAGGATAGTATATATTTGCTTTTATCTAAGTACAATATGAAATATCCCATGATATGAAAGCTTTCATTCTGCAGTATAGAAAACAAGGAAATGTATAGGTGGCCTGAACCAACCCTTACTTTGGGATAAATATGATTTTTGGTGAATGGCTTAGTGCTATGTCCAAACGTTCCTTGTATTAAAATATTATACAATATTTTGGTCATTGCAATTTGCCTGATTAACATGAGAATATTTGTAACACAAAGTATTGTGCCCGATATGGATCCAACCTCCATATATGACTATTGTACTTTAAAAAGTAAACTGATTTCTAAACTATAGAACAAAATTGATATGTTTCTATGATTTGTATTTTTAAAATATCCCATAACAGGCCTTTAAGGAACTTGGATTTTAAAATTTTCAGTGTTTGGTTTTAAAATAATCACTTTTCTATGGACCATTTTCTCAGAAATAGCTGCTCAGTGGTATACACTGAGTTTTTGAGTGCTCACTCCTTGCTGGGAACCATACTAAGTACTTTGATATATTCAATTATGTAATCCTTACAACAATCCATAAAATAAACATTATCATTATCATCCCCATTTTATAGGTGAGAAAATCAGGACAAAGAATAGGTTAAGTAACTTGCCACAGTGTTAGTGGGTACTAGTTACAGAGTGCTAAGGCTTCATTTGTGTTCCCCCCAAATTCATATGTTTAAGTCTTAACCACTAGTGCCTTGGAATATGACCTTTTTTTTTTTTTTTAAATAAGATTCTTTCAGACATAATCATTTAAGATGAGGTTAGACTGGTGTAGGGTGGGCCCCTAATCCACTGTAACTGTGTTCTAATAAAAAGAGGAAATTTGGACGTAGACATGTACATAGGGAGAAGATATGTAAAAATGAAGGCAGATATTAGAATTATGCATCTACAAGGCAAAGAACAGCACAGATTACCAGCAAATTACCAGAAGCTAGGAAAGGGCCATGAAACATACTCTCTGTCAGCTTGCCCAAGGAACCAACCTTGCTGTCATCTCCATCTCAGAATTCTAGCCCCTGAAGTAACACAATACATTTATGTTATTCTAAGTTTGTGGTACTTTTTTATGGCAGCCCCAGGAAACTAACAGAGTAAAGAATTTAAATTTGGACATCATGGCTCCAAAGTTTATCTTCTTCACCAACAAACTATATTGTCTTCTTAAGGGTATGAGAATTGAATAAATACATCATCTCTTAGCATGCCAAACAGATCTAGACTAGGAAAGCTAATCTAGACTAAGAGACCTGGTAGTATTTCTTCAGAGTTTAAAATGCCTCTTTGCAAGGGCATTGGATGAGAAAAGAGCCTAAAATGATATTTTCCTTCAAAATTGATAACAAAAAAGAAACACAGTAACTAACTAGATAAGGTTGGGAAAAAACATGATCTGTTAATATAATTATAAATTATAAATTTATGTAAATAAAATTTACTTAAATATATAAAAATCCTTAATGTCTAGGAAAAGATGGAAAATCTTCAGGAAGATCTCCGTTGTTGCAGTTTGACTGATAATTATTTAATATCTGAGGTTTCATAGAGTATGACTTTTGCATAAACCCAGGCCTTGATTACTAGTGAATTAAACAGAGAAAAATGTAGAAGAAAAATATGATTTTTATTCTACAAACCATAATGGAGAATATACATGGCCTTCTACTCATAACTTTTTTTAATTAAAACTGACAGCTGTGGAATAAAGGAAAAGTCATGCATAACCTATGTTTCTTCTGTTCAGAAATAAATGCAATGAAAGACAAAATGAGAGAAGTAGGAAGTACTTAGAAGGTGTAATGATACCTTAACTCTGAAATAGTAGAAGCAGTAATGAAAAGCTTGAGATGTCAGAATGCTCTGATCTGCCAAAAAAAGAAAGGTAAAGGTCTAGAAAACCTGATTTTTTTTTCCCTTCCAACTCTAACAGATTAAAGACGAGTTAGGGGAATTTTCTGTTGTATCCAATGGAGGAAATGTTAATTTATAGAGTAGAGTAGCTTATTATTAAAATTTGGTCAGTAAGGTGCTTGATTTGTATCTCCTTATATTTCTTTATTTTTTACTTTGTTTAGAGCTATATAATTAAGTAAGCCTGAGACTGAATCCCCATCCTCTGTTTAATTAAGAATAATTTCTTGGGGGGTACCTGGGTGGCTGTCAGATAAGTGTCTTATTTGTGATTCAGCTCAGGTCATGATCTCAGGGTTGTGAGACTGAGCCCTGCATTGGGTATGGAACCTGCTTAAGATTCTCTCCCTCTCCTTTTGCACGCCATCCCCCCAAAAAAACCTCTTCAAAAAATAAGTTTTTTGGAAACTGGCTCAAACATTTGGCCTTGCTTTAACCATTTATCAAATAGCAAAAAGAACACCTACCTAATCAGGATTTATAGATGTGCCTAACTACACAATGACAATTATATAATAGCTAATATTAATCAAATTATTGGTAGGTTTTAAGAACTTCAGTGCATTATTTTGTACCATCATCTCATCTGAATTAGAAAGTAGGCCATTTTCACATTCAGCATCTGAAGAAACTAAGTCAGAGTTTGCGGAATTTGCTCAAGGTCACAAGCAAGTAAATTATCCAAAGATTTTGGAATCAAACCTAGATCATTACCTTTGAACTAACACACACAGTGTTTATTAAATCTATTACTAGTGCCTCTGTATCAAGAATATTATGAGTAAACTTCATTCTTTGTATATTTACTCATAGGAAGAGACAGTCGAATGGATGGAGATAACTTGCCATAGATATTGTGGTGTAAATACGTGTAGGTTACAGTCGCTTCAAAGGAATAGATGGTCACATCTACCTTCAGATATTTTTTTTTTATCTTATTATTTTTTTTTAATTTTTTATTTTTTATAAACATATATTTTTATCCCCAGGGGTACAGGTCTGTGAATCACCAGGTTTACACACTTCACAGCACTCACCAAAGCACATACCCTCCCCAGTGTCCATAATCCCACCCCCTTCTCCCAAACCCCCTCCCCCCAGCAACCCTCAGTTTGTTTTGTGAGATTAAGAGTCACTTATGGTTTGTCTCCCTCCCAATCCCATCTTGTTTCATTTATTCTTCTCCTACCCGCTTAAGCCTCCATGTTGCATAACCACTTCCTCATATCAGGGAGATCATATGATAGTTGTCTTTCTCTGCTTGACTTATTTCGCTAAGCATGATACGCTCTAGTTCCATCCATGTTGTCACAAATGGCAAGATTTCATTTCTTTTGATGGCTGCATAGTATTCCATTGTGTATATATACCACATCTTCTTGATCCATTCATCTGTTGATGGACATCTAGGTTCTTTCCATAGTTTGGCTATTGTGGACATTGCCTTCAGACATTTTGAAGGACTTTATACAAGCAGTGAAGCTGGAGCGAGTGTTGAAATACCAGTTTCTATTCATCAAGTGATTAGTGACTACAAATCATTCCAGGCAGAGGAATTTACAAGTACAAGGGCATGGAGAACACATATAATAGTATTTTGTGGGGAACCAGTAAACAGTTAGGAATAGATAGAGACAAGAAGAGTGAGGAAGGAAACTGAGGAAGAAAAAGAGATAGGAGACTAGACATGAAGGGCCTTGAATGCTGTGCTAAGTGTTTGTACTTTATCATGAGAACCCAGAAGTTCTTAACTTTGGCTGTGCATTAAAATTACACTGGAGACTTTTGGAAAAAAAAAATATCTCAAATGTAATGAATTTTTAACGTATTTCTTCCTACTGTTTTTAAGACTCATTAAGCCTGTAGTGGGCTCTTAATAAATATTGGTTGATTGATCTTAGTAGTTAGCTTTTATTAGCTATTATAACCACTTAAATATTTTTAGTTATTTCAGTGAGTGATGTGGAGAGAATTTTTCATTATTAAAAAATTGCCTTTTTATAGGTATGTTCAAGGAAAAATATAAGATATTAAGCTAATTATGACCCAGTATTATCATGTGATATGTTGATATATTTATTGATGATTTGCTGATAAATAGCCAAAGGGAACATTATTTTGTGAGCAGCACCTTCACGTATTCTTACATTACTTATACTGTGTTAGCATGATATAAGGCACACTGACTGCTTTTTTCCCTATGATCTTAAACCTGACAATCTAGTTATTTCCCTGTTTTAACTTCTGATGTAGAATGAGTGTATTAGCTATGGGTTGTTGTGGTGGTGGTGGTTGTTTTAATAATGCTATGTGAAGATTTATTTCATCATTAGTGCTCCAAACAGAAAAAAAAAAAAAAATGAAACTAATCTACTAAAAGTTATCTGGGATTAAAAAGAAAAACCATCCAGTTTCACATAAAGGAGTTTATAATAAGGCACTAAGTCCTAACAATAAATATAAAAAGCTGAACAGACTAAAAAATAAATTCCTCTTGCTTCTGTAAGAAAAGAGTGAGATACAGAGCAAGTTGTTGCCCCTAAGACTGGAGGAATAGGATTCTCAGAGCACAGACTCAAAAACAGAAACAACCACAGGAACCAATGTTAGGTACATCATGTTTGGCTGTTGAGGAAAAAAAAAAAAATTATAAGGTATACTAAAAGGCAAAAAACACAATCTGAAGAGACATAGCAAACATCAGAAGCAGACATGGTTGGAATGATCAAATCAGGACTTTTTTTCTTTCGTGTTTTTATTTAAAATCTAGTTATTTAGCATATAGCATAATATTAGTTTCAGGAGTAGAATTTAGTGATTCATCACTGACATACATATAACACCCATTGCTCATCACAAGTGCCCTCCTTAATAACCATTACCCATTTAACCCATTCCCCTACTCTCCTCCCCAACCAGCAACCCTCAGTTTGTTGTCTGTAGTTAAGACTCTGTTTTATGGTTTGCTCTTCTCTTTTTCTTCCCTATGTTCATCGTTTTTTTTTTTAATTCAAATGAAGAATTTAAAAAAACAATTATTAATATGCTAAAGGTTCTAATGGATTAATTATACAGCATGCAAGAACAGATGGGCAATGTAAGCGGAGATGGAAATCCAAGAATGAGGGAAAAAAAAAAGAATAACAATAAAAAAAATAAAAAACACAGAAATAAAGAATCTCTTTAAAGAGCTTATTGTTAGACTGGACACAGAAGAAATCTCTGAATGAGAGGATCTATCAATAGGATTCTGTAAAAAAAAAAAAAAAAAAAAAAACAAAAACAGAATATTTAAGTACTATGGAAAAACTATAAAAGGTACAACATATACATAATGGGAATGCCAAAAAAGAAAAGAGAGAAAGGAACAGATGGAATATTTGAAAGAATAATGTTTAAGAATTTCTTCCAAATTAATGTCAGATACCAAACCAAAGATCCAGGAAGCTCAAAGAATATCACGTAGGATAAATGTCAAAACGATGATGATAATGATGATAATAATAATAACAACAACAACACTAAGATATATTATTTTCAAACTGCAGAAATTCAAAGAGAACGAAAATATCTGAAAGAAGGCAAAGGCAAAAAATAACTCATCCATAATGGAACAAAGATTAGAATTAGATCTGTCTTCTTCTTCTTAGAACAAGTAAGAGAACAGGATGAAGTATTTAAAGTATTAAAGGAAAATACCACCAACCGATAATCTTGTACTTTCTGAAATTATCCTTTCTTTTTTATTAAATTATTCTTTAAAAGGGAAAGAGACATTCTCAGACAAAAATTGAGAGAATTTGTTGCCAGTAAACCTGCCTTGCAATAAATTTTAAAATTCCTTAAAGAGAAGGAAAATGCTATACATCAGAAACTTGGATTTACATAAAATAAGGTATAGCACTAAAGAAGGAATAAATGAAGGTAAAATAAAAGCTTTTATTTTTCTTATACTTGATCTAACAGAAAACAGTTGTTCAAAACAATTATGAAAATAATGTGTTCTATTATATTTATGCACACATATAATGCATATATTTATGCATTATATACTACTATTATGTAATTGTATATTCATGTTTGCATATATAAGTGAAATAAATAACAGCAGTACATGGAACAGGGAGGAAGTAGGATTACTTTGTTATTATAAGGTACTCTACCTACAAAGAGGTATAGTTTAATTTGAAAGTGAGCTTGTATTAGTTTTAAGTGTATATTTCACATGAAGGGTAACCATTAAAAAATGTAAGAAAAAGTTAGCTGATATGCTAATAAAGGAGAGAAAATGGAATGATAAAAAAGCTTAAATAGAATCACAAAAGACAGAAAAATAGTAAAATCAAAAATAGAAACAAAGAATAAGAGCAACAAATAGAAGACAGTAATGAGCATTTGATATTAATCTGATTATATCAATTATCACATTGAACATCACATTGAATATTGATCTGAATGGAGCTGCTAAGAGATTGCTGCAGTGGATCAAAAAGTAAGACACAAATATTTTCCTTTTTAAGAAAACCACTTTAAATATAAAGAAACAATGGATTAAAAGTAAACGGATGAAGAAAAATATATCATTCTAACTTTAATAGATATATGAAGGGGGTGCCTGGGTGGCTCAGTCAGTTAAGCGTCTGTCTTCGGCTCAGGTCAGGATCCCAGGGTCCTAGGATTGAATACTGCATGGGGCTCCCTGCTCAGCAGGGAGCCTGCTTCTCCCTCTCCCTCTGCCTGCTGCTCTCCCTGCTTCTGGTCTCTCTCTCTGTCAAATAAGTAAATAAAATCGTTTAAAAAATATGAATAGCTCTACAAATTTCAAACAGAACAGACTTCACAGCAAGGGAAGTTAGGAATAAAGAAGAACATTACATAATGGTAAAGGAATCAGTTCTCCAAAAAACTCTCTCCAACAAATCCTGAATATGTATGTGCCTAACAGAGCATCAAACTTTGTAAGACAAAAATCAATGGAACTGCTGGGAGAAATAGATGAGTATGCTACCATAGCTGAGAATAGATGAGTACACTGCCATAGCTGGAGTCTTCAGTATCCCTCTATCAGAAACAAACAGGTCGAGCAGTCATAAAATCAGTAAGGACATAGTTGAACTCAAAAAAACTATCAATTAACTAGGTATAAGTGACATCATCAGACTACTTCACCCAATAATAATGGAGTACGTATTCTTCTCAGGCTCACACTGAGCATTCAGCAAGATAGATCCAATTCTGGGCCATAGCACATTTTAACAAATTTAAAAGAATAGAAGTCATACAATCTCTGTTTAGACAATGGAATCAAACTAGAGATTAATAAAAGAAATATAACTGGAAAATCCCAAAATTCATGCTATAAACACACTAACAAAGAGTGAATCATAAATAGAAAATCTGAACAGAGCAGTTGATATTAAAGAAATTGAATCAGTAATCAATCTCCCAACAACAACAACAAAAAATGTCCAGGACCAGATGGCCTCATTGATGGATTCTACCAAATATTTAAAGAATAATAATACCAATCCTCAAATTCCTCTGAAAAATAGGGGGGGACACTTCCAAACTCAATTTATGAGGCCAGTATTACTCTGATGCCAAAATGAGACAAAGACATTACAAGGAAGGAAAATTACAAACCAGTATTTCAGGTGAACATAGATGCAAAAATTCTTAACAGAATTTTCAGCAGTACATTAAAAGGGTCATACACTATGATCAAGTGGGATTTATTTCAGGGATATAGAGATGGTTCAACATTTAGAAATCAATGAATACAATACACTGCATTAACAAAATGAAGGATAAAATCATATTGATCATCTCAATAGATGCAAAAAAAGTACCTGACAAAAAGTCAACATCCATCCATGATAAAAACTCTCAACAAATTGGGTATAGAGGGAGATACCTCAACATAGTAAATACTGTATATGATAAGCCCACAACTAATTATACTCAGTGGTGAAAAGCTGAAAGCTATTCTTTAAGATCAGAAGCAAGAGAAGGATGCCAACTCACCATTGTATTCAACATAGTAGTGAAAATCCTAGTCAGAGCAATTAGTTGAGAAAAAAAATAGACACCGAAATTTTAAAGGAAGACATAAAGTTATCTTTATTTGCAGATGACATATTACTATATATAGAAAACTCTAAAGACCCCACCAAAAACTATTAGGACTGCTAAACAAATACAGTAAAATTGCAAAATAAAAAAACAAATATACAAAAATCAGGTGCATTTTTATACATTGACAACAAATTGTCAGAGAAACTAAGAAAATAATCCCATTTACAATTGTATCAGAAGAGTAAAATACCTAGGAACAAATTTAACCAAGGAGGTAAAAGATCTATATACTGAACACTGTAAGTATTGGAGAAGGAATTTAAGAAGACACAAATAAATGGAAGGACATTCTGTGGTCAAGGATTGGAAGAATTAATATTCTTAAAATATCCATATCACCCAGGTTTAGTGTAATCCCTATCAAAATATCAATATCATTTTCATTGAAATAGAGAAACAGTCCCATAAAACAAAAGACTGAATAGCGAAAGTAATCTTGAGAAAGAAGATCTAATATGGAGGCTTCACCTTTCCCGATTTCAGACTATATTACAAAGCCTTAGTAATCCAAACAGAATAGTTTTGGCATAAAAACAGACACACAGATCAATGATACAGAATCAAGAGCCCAGAAATTAATCTATGCATATGTGGTCAATTTATGACATAGGAGCCAAGAATATACAGTGAGGAAAGAATAGTTTTTTTTTTTTTTTTCTTTTCCAAACTGGGAATGCTGGGAAAAATTGACAATCACATGCAAGAGAATTTAAGTGGACCCTGTCTTATACACAAAAATCAACTCAAGATGGATTTAAGACTTAAATATAAAACCTGGAAGGTAAAGCTCCTAGAAGAAAACGTATGGGAAAACCTCCTTGACATCAATCTCAGCAATGAATTTTTGGATTTGACCCTGAAAGCGAAGACAATAAAAGCAAAACAACAAGTGGGACTATATTAAACTAAAAGGCTTATGCACAGCAAAGGAGACCATCAAACTGAAAAGGCAACATATGAAATGGGAGAAAATATTTGCAAATAATACATTTGATAAAGGGCTCATATCCAAAATACATAAGGAGCTCATATAATGAACAAAACCACAAACAATCCTATTAAAAATGGGTAGAAGAACTGAATAGACTTTAGCCCAAAGAGGAAGTATAAATGGCCAACAAGTATATGAAAAGATGGTCTAAATCACTAATCATCATGGTAATGCAAATCAAAACCACAGTGAGCTATCACCTCACACTGGTTATGACTGTCATCAAAAAGAAAAGAAATAACAAGTGTTCACAAGGATAAGGAGAAAGGGAAACCTTGTTCACTGTTTGTGGAAATATGCATTGGTGTAGCCACATGAAAAAAGTATATAACTTCCTCAGAAAATTGAAAATAGAATTACCACATGGTCCAGCAATCCCACTTCTGGGAATTTGTCCAGAGGAAATGATAACAGAATATAAAAGAGGCATTTGCACTCCTTGTCCATTACAGCATTATTCACAATAGTCAAGACATAAAAAAAACAACCTAAGTGTCTGTCAACAGATGAATAGATAACAAAGGTAAGGTATATACAATGTAGTATTATTCAACCCTGAGAAATAATAGGAGAATGAGAAAGAAGAAAATCTAGCCATTTGAGACAGCATGGATGAAACTAGAGGTCATTATGCTAAGTGAAATAAGCCAGATAGAGAAAGAAAAATACTGCATGGTATGGCTTATATGTGGCATCTTAATTAAAAACAACAAACAAACAAAAAACTTAAAGAAACAGAATGAAGAAAAGTGGTTGCCAAAGGTGGAAAGGTGGCAGAGTTGGGGAGAGGTTGGTAAAAGTGTACAAACTGTTAGCTATAAGATGAATTAGGCTTGAGGATCTAATGTATAACATGGTGGCTATAGTGGATAACAGTGAATTTTATAATTGAACTTTCTAAGAGAGTAGAACTTTGATATTCTCATAAAAATATATGAGGAGATGGATGTATTAACTAGTTAGGAGTAATCCTTTCACAATGCATATAAGATCAGATTATCACAATGTATCACATTATATGTTTTAAAATATCTTACAATTTTGTCAATTGAACCTCAAGCTGAGGGAAAAAAGAAAACAAAACAAGAAAGATAAACAAAGTAGTAACTGACTTATAGAAAAATTATGTGTTGACCTTAAACATAGATCTAATGACAAACTGTTTTCTTTCAAGTATTATGTTTTCCTCTCTATTCTCAAATATATCGTATATCTATATATTATTTATGAAATGTGTTATTCTCTATAATGTAAAAATATTAACTAGCAAAAATGTGTATTTTTATTACAAAAATTTTCTCTCTGAGTCAAAGTATTTTTATTTGAAAAATTCTTAATATAAAATAATTCTTAATATAATAAAATTTCAACTTATTTCCAAATGATGCTTTTAAAAATGGGCTTTTGATACTTTAATTATAGAAATATAACTATAACTCATATTTTGATTTCTTAATGTAATGCTGTGCTTTTTTGTATTATTTATATTTGTGTTGATTTATTTGGACAATTGAGTATATAAAACTGGAATTTTATTTTAGGTAGATGGAAAGCCAGAAATCACTAGCAAAACTCTGTAATTCTGATTTGAGTGAAATGAGACTGAAAAATATTAACTGTCTTGTCCATGGTCATTTAGCAGTTATTGGCAAAATGAATACAAGAACCTCTACAACACTGAAACTTCCATATAAGATATAAAATGGATTTACATTGATTTGCCTCTCAAGTGTGATGGGATAGACCCTGTCATTTCTAATTGGAGACATACAACTTTGGAGATGAAAATTATACAAAAAAATGTTGTCAAGAATTTCACAGTATTATGGGGAAATAAGTGTTGCTGATTATTTCTTGCATGGCTTGTATAAAATTTATCTCATTCTATGTTATGGAGGTGAATTCTATAGGAAGAAAATCTAGAGACTGTGTAATTAAAAATACTGTGTGAGCTGTGCAGCCATTGACAAACAGCTTTGAAATAGCTTTGAAAAAGATTTCCATAAACAGAGTAGTCATATATTCCCTCTCTTATTCCCTAAAGTTACACAATCACTTTTCTTAGTTATGGTGGTGCATGAACAACGATCAGGAAAAACCAGTTAGGCAATTAATATTTAACCCAGATTTTGCTAATTTATTGAAATCATGGGAAAACCTGTGGAAGTAAAAACCCTTTTCTCAGGCACCACACAGACTAATTAGGTTGGGCAGCTGATGTTGGCCTTTTTGTGGCCATAGGCAACTATTTCCATCTCTTTGAGCCACAGTTTTCTCCTTGGTAAAGTGCTGATAATCCTTGAAGTTTCATTTTACCATGTTGTTGTAATAGAATACTGTTTTTCAAAGTGTTTTTAAAATTATGAAGTGCTACACAATTGTATTATTACTGTTTATCAGCAGTGTTGAACACCTTTAAGCAGTGTTGATCAAGTCATTTAATCATTCATTCCACATTTACTGAACAAACACTTATTGAATTCCAGAAACCCGTGATTCATGTTAGCATTAGATAGATGAGCCATCTTGCCTCCGTTTCAAGTCAAGAAGAGGAATGATGGGTGAGGGAAGGGCAGGTGAGCCAGCTGAGTACAGATATTATCACTGAGTACAGGTGACTTCAGCCTAGCTGCAGCACATGACAGTGTGCATTGGTCTGTGTTGCCAAGATAATTGGCTGGTCCTAGATTATCAAATTGATATATTGCAAAAAGGGGAAAGGAAGTCTAAGCTTCTGCATAGATTATACACACTTAATGTCCTTTCAATCCTGGAAGATAGGTACTATTACTGTGTCCTTTTTTATAAATGAGGAAACTGAGGTACAGAGAGGATAAAAACCATCATTCTGCTATCTTTCTTTTTATTAATTTCCCCTTTTGCCCTATGCCCCAGTCTTTGGCAACCACTGTTTTACTTTACTGTTATTGTGTGTTCAGCTCCCCTCCCCCGCATATAAATGGGATTACACATTTATTTGCCTTTCTCTGACTGACTTATTTCACTTAGCATAATCTCCTCCAAATTCATACATGTCATTGAACTGGCGGATCTCCTATTTTAAAGCTGAATAATATTCCGCATTTTTTTTTTAGAGGATCATAGGGGAAGGGAGGAAAAAATGAGACTATATATAACCAACATCTTCTTTATCCACTCACCCATTGATGGCCCATTTAAGCTCTTTCCATATCTTGACCATTGTAAATGATGTTGTAATGAACAAGGGACTGCCAATATCACTTCAAGATAGTGATTTTATTTTCTTGGGATATACACCCAGGAGAGTAATTGCTGGATCATATAGTAATTCTGTTTTTAATTTTTTAAGGAAACTTTATGCCACTTTCCATAATGGCTGTACCAGTTTATAATCCCACCAACAATGTACAGAGGTTCCCTCTTCTCCACATCTTTTCCAACACATCTTTTTACTTTTTGATTATAGCCATCTTAATAGATACAAGGTGATCTTATTGCAGTTTTGATTTGCATTTCGTAGTGACTAGTGATGTTGAGCATCTTTTCAAATACCTGCTGCCGTTTGTATGTCTTCTTTAGAAAAATTCTTTCCAACTCCTTTGCCTGTTTTTTCATTGCATAATTTGGTTTTTCTTCGTTATTGAGTTCTAGGACTTCCTTATATATTTTGGATATTAAATTCTCATATGCGGTTTGCAGATTTTTTCTCCCATTCCATAGGTTGCCTTTCATTTTGTTGGTGGTTTCCTTTGCTGTACAGAAACTTTTGTTTGATGTAGTTCCCACTTGTTTATTTTTGTTTTTGTTGCTTCTGCTCTAGGTGTTTTATTCAAAAAAGCATTGCCATGATTTTTTTCAAGGAGCTTTTCTTCTGTTTTGTTTTAGTTTTCAGTTTCAGGTATTGTGTTTAAGACTTCAATCTTTGAGTTGATTTTTATGTATGGTTAAGATAGGGGTCCAAGTTTAGTCTTTTGCATGTGGATATCCAGTTTTCCCACACCATTTACTGAAGAGACCATCCTTTCTCTTGTGTATTCTTGGCACCTTTTTTGAAAATCAGTTGACTATATATGTGTAGGTTTTTTGTATACTCTTCTACTCTTCCATTTATTTATGTGTCTGTTTTTATGTGCAGTCTTGAATTACATTGTTTATGATGAGTGAGAGCAGAAAAGGGCTTTTCCAAAAGGTTGAAGAGACCATTCCAAGACAGAGAGAGCTAAAGAGCTTGGCATTTCTGTGATAAAGCAACTAATTTGCTGTAGTTGACTTTGGGAGGGGGGCAAAAGGATTAGAAATAGGGGACAAATTGAAAAATGAGATGAGCCTGAAGTTTTTTTTAGGACAGTATGCTTCAATAATATTCTAGTTTTGTACCTTTTTCATTATGTTATGGTATATTTAATACCTTTAAATAATAGTCCATTTAACAATGTTTTATATAATATGACAACTTCAGATAAAGACTTTTTTTTAAAGATTTTATTTATTTATTTGACAGACAGAGATCACAGTAGGCAGAGAGGCAGACAGAGAGAGAGGAAGGGAAGCAGGCTTCCTGCTGAGCAGAGAGCCCAATGTGGGGCTCTATCCCAGGACCCTGGGATCATGACCTGAGCCAAAGGCAGAGGCTTTAACCCACTGAGTCACCCAGGTGCCTCAAGACATTTAATTTTTATTTTAAAATTATGGGAAAATTAACTTATAATTAAATAAAATACAAAGAAGAATTTCACTTTAAAAAAAAAAAGTTGTGTATTTGACATATAATCTGTTAGTTCCAAGTTTATGACAATGATTTGACAGTTCTCTACTTTATGCTGTGCTCATCACAATAAGTATAGTTACCATCTGTCACATATAACATTATTACAATATTGTTAACTATATTTCATCTTTTTGCTTGATAGTTAATATATACTTTAAAATTGATTAAGGAATAATTATATAATTCAAAAGTGTATTTTAATATGTCAGTTAAAAATGAATTTACTTGATATGGTATAAAAATCTCAATATTTTGATATTTAAAATTAATCAAATTTTTGCTAAAATTCTCAGTGGTTCATTTTTATGGTGTTCACATTCTAGTTCTATATGATGAAATGAATAAGTGGTGAAATTGTATTTGTACGTACTTATCTACAAATAGCACATTTTGTGTGTTAAAAGCCTCCCTCAAATAAATAGTTAGTCATATACAGTCTTTACCACATTTTATCATTTTTTAAAAGATTTTATTTATTTGAGAGAGTGTGTGAGATAGAGAACAGGAGCATGGTGGCATATTGCGAGGGGCAGAGGGAGAGTCAGAAGCAGACTCCCCTCTGAGCAGGCAGCCTGATGCGGAGCTTGATCCCAAGATCCTGGGTTCATGACCTGAGCCAAAGATAGATGCCTAACCGACTGAGCCACCCAAGCCCTCCCACATTTTATCTTTTTAATGTCATTATATCAGTACTCTTCATAGTTCCTACTTTAGCTGGTCATCCCCTATGGGGTATTTAATATTTGATATGTGTGATATTTAATAGGTGTTACTGAAAATTACCAATTTCATATAGCTAGTGAAGTCTAAGGGAAGGTTGATTGAGCGTTTGCTTTATCTCTACAAACTGCCACTATCTCTATAAACTGCTACAATCCCTGTGGCTTTAATTTTAAAGGGAAAATTTTGAATAATTTTATGTATTAACTTTTTTTTAAATTAATTTTTTATTTTTTATAAACATATATTTTTATCCCCAAGGGTACAGGTCTGTGAATCACCAGATTTATACACTTCACAGCACTCACCAAAGCACATACCCTCCCCAATGTCCATAATCCCACCCTCTTCTCCCAAAACCCCTCCCCCCAGCAACCCTCATGGAACTAGAGCATATCATGCTTAGCGAAATAAGTCAAGCAGAGAAAGACAACTATCATATGATCTCCCTGATATGAGGAAGTGGTGATGCAACATGGGGGCTTAAGTGGGTAGGAAAAGAATAAATGAAACAAGATGGGATTGGGAGGGAGACAAACCATAAGTGTATTAACTTTTTTTAAAAAAGCAACTGAAAAGGCAAAATTAAAAGTTTCGTTTATACATTTAATACTTAGTATCAGAGACCCAGGGGTTTTAGTTAGAAAACATTGTAATTGATTAGAAACCATTACTAGATTTCAAGACATAAGGAGTCTGTAAAGTAATTAATATTTTAGAATGCTCTTTCTGGAAGTGATTTAAATGTTGTGAAGACTAGAGCCAGTGATGTCAGTTAAAAAATAGTTGTGATAGAATAGGTTTCTAAGAACCTTGTAATCTTAAGATTTGATATCTTGGTCCTAATGGTTGGATTGGATTGGGTTGTTGATCTTGTAGGCATTTGCTAAGCAGTGTTTGGCCCAGCAGTGAAATGTATGGCAGATGTTAGGGAAGATAAGGGTGAAATAATCCAGCTTCTTTAAAAAAATAATAATAATTATTCTGGTCCCTGGATGAAAAGTGTTTGGAGGGGCCAAGTATTGATAATGGGGACACTAGTTAGGACACTACTGTTGTTATTCAGGGAAAAATGATGATGATTTGAAATGGTGAGTGTTGAGAGTGGATATGGATGTGAGATGATCTTACACCAGCCAGTGAATCATCCAGTTTGGAAGTAATATGTGACTTAGCTCACAAACGATTGGGCAGAGCTAATCACATTGTCGGGGCCCAACCATAAAGGGGTAAGAAACACAAACTGTACCATGTGTCTGGAAGTAGAGATCAATATCTATTTTGTGAGCAGCGATGATTTCCTTCATTTGTTCTTCTGGTCACTGAATACCTGATTCATTCTGCCTCTTGTCAACAAAATATACACTCACCTTGTAGTGTTCGGGAAATCTATTATTTTTCCACTTCTAATCTGTTCACAATTATTCCTTTCTCTTGACCTATACTGTCAAGGAGGAGTCCCCAAAGGTACTATTATTTTCATCTTTATTAATGTGTGTCAGTGGTCCAAACTACTCTTGCAGAAATTTTAAGGTGCCTTTGTTATTCTAGACATTGGATCCATTGTTGTGAGCAATAGTGATAGCAACATTGTTTTACAGATCTGAGTGAAAAGTGAAGATCATAGAATTGGAGGTAGAGGGGTGAGTAGGGGCATGAATTGCCTCTGGGCTAACTGCTGCCTTAGTATAGGATGGTGCTAATGATTTCTCACCCTAACTCAGCTTTGACCCATTCTTATGGATGAAGGTAGAATATTGAGGAAGGCAGGAAAAGTAACAGTTCAAAAGAAAGGAGAATGGAACCCTGATTACTAGACAGTATTTTGAGGTGGGATAAACAAGAATTTTTTTTCAAGTTGAGTCATTAGAATGACTGTTTAGAGGAGAAAGAAGGAAATGCACTTCTTTTGGCCTCCTGTGGCAGTCAGTCAACAATACTGAATTAAGAAAAAAAAAATCAACTTTTATCTCCAGGTTTCAGAGAAAACTATAAAAGTAAAAAAAAAATTATGGTAGTAATTAATGTCATTTATAAACTCTTTCTGGGCCTTTGTTTTTCAGGAATGCAGTAGGATTGCATTTCCTAGCCACCTCTAGGTTGGGCGAGGCCAGGCGGCTAGTTCTGTCTAATGAGTTTAGATCAGAAGTGATATGTGTGTTACCTTAAGTGCCAATGTAGCACTCTCTAGAGGCTCATTTTCCCTCTTCCACGTCAATGATCACATTGGTGGCTTCTCATTCATCCTTGGATTCCAACTACCATAAGCAGAGCCTCCCTCCAAGATAGCTATGGAGCTTATTGAACTTCTGGAGTTTTTTTTCCCTACAATATAGTCTCTTTTAGCCTATTTTAAATATACCTAACAATAGTATATATTGGCATACTTTTTGATTATTCTAATGTGTAAAACTTAGCACCACAGTTTTATTTGTATTTATGAGGATTATTTAACATCAGATGCTGGCAGCTGTGCCATTAGAACACTGAACCTGCTGCTTTTGCCACCACTACTAAAATTAATTCTGCCTATGCTTCCTGCTGTCACTCACACCAGGTTAAAGTCTTGGGCTGGAACATTCCACTGAGTGTTCTTATGTCACAGTGCCTTTGATACCACTGCCAAGAAGCCATATATCTGCCCTCCTTCAGAGTCTTTGGTGAGGGGCAGTCTCCCATCTAGCCTGAGATTTGTCCCCAAAAGGAGGATAAGGTTTGGGCAAAGGCACTACTCCACAGTTCTGAAAGCATAGGCATGAAAATGTCAGCTCAGGAAATCTGAAAGCATGAAGGAACCAGAAGTGCTATCAGTGTCACACAGGAAAATGGGGAACCTTATCCCAGGCCTCAGCATGAATTAATGTTCACACCAGCGAGAAGTAAGATTATGTCTACTAAACCAAGAATAAGTGTTAGCTGACCTTTCCTGGTTGTGTTTTATTCGTGTAATCTATGTGGAAAGACAGAGATAGAGAAAAAATAAATAAAAGGTGATATAGCTACTCTCCAGATGATTATATCTGGGAGGTTACACTTTCTGCAAAGTGTTGCTCCCTGCCCTAACCTCTAATTGTTTCTTTGGCACTACATTGTGACTGTAATCTTATAAACAGACTTAGATTATTTTATTATCTTATTCCTTTGAAATAAATTGTAGATTTCTACTTTATGCTAACATTCTCTCAGTAATTAATCCATTATATGATGGTAGTATTCAGACCTTTAAGGGTTTATTGTACCTTAATTGGTTTTACTTTCCCTTTTGGAAAATCTTTCATTTTATTCAAGTTGTACTTTCCTAATGCCTTACTGTTTTTCAATATAATTGGAAGGAATTCCCCCAAAAATAAAATCAGCAACATAACTTTGTTCAGGTTGGAATGTTATAGCCCCCACATTTTTATTTATTTAGCATTTGGAGTTGAGGGTGGTTTGGTTTGCATGGTATAGCTGTTTACTCTTTTTGTTTTTTTTTAAAGATTTTACTTATTTATTTGACAGGGAGAGAAATCACAAGTAGGCAAAGAGGAGGCAGACAGAGGGGTGGGGGAAGCAGGCTCCCTGCTGAGCAGAGAGTCTGATGCAGAGCTCAATTCCAGAACCCTGAGATCATGACCTGAGCCAAAGGCAGAGGTTTAACCCACTGAGCCACCCAGAAGCCCCAGCTGTTTACTCTTGATATACATTTTTAAATATTTATGTCAGCCAGCTCTCAACTCAGTTGTCTTTAAAATTTGGTGTAATCATAAAATGTAAAGTGTTGTTCTCTCTTAAAGCCCTAAGTAAAAAAAAAATAGATAAAAGTGCTTTCATCATAGTAGAATTCATACTTAGCTTCTACTAAGCATCTCTGTGCATGTGTAGTATTTCCTTTCAATACACATTCTCTGTCATTTTCAACTTATCAAGGAAGAGCTGTCAGAACCTAGGATTGTTACTAATCTTGTATTTTGATTAATGAGAATATAATGTGGAGAGGTTGAATTGAACAAAATATTTTTGACCAAGCTCTTACCATTACCTATTAATCTGAGGTGTTTTTGTTTGTTTAATCTTGTAAGGATGATGATTCAATAGTTACCTTTTCAGCTACAAATTAACACTTGGGCCATCTGGATGGCTCAGTTGGTTAAGCGATTGCCTTTGTCTCAGGTCATGATTCCAGGGTCCTAGAATTGAACCCTGCATCAAGCTCCCTGATCAGTGAGGAGACTGCTTCTCCCACTCTTCTCCCTCTGCAGCTCCCGCTGCTTGTGCTCTCTTTCTCTGTCAAATAAATGAATAAAATCTTAAACACACACACACACACACACACACACACACACACACACTAATGAAAATATTTAGGGATAGGAGAGCTGAGAGCATATGCAAAGATGTATGAATGTCTATATGATGTATGTTGTTTGAAACACATGTTCATTTAAATAATACTCTTAAATTATAGGTTGGGGATATTTATAGAACTCTTGCTTTAATAAAGTCAGATTTAGTTATGGTTAGGAAGAGAAGGATGTTTGTCAATTTTATGAGGCAGTTCTATCAGTGAGGTGGCAGTGAGCAAGTAGAAAGTGTAGTAATGAAGTTGGGTTTTAACCTTTAGAAATCATGAACTTTTTCTAGCAAGAGGAATTCAGCTGTGAGTGTTCAGAATAAAGGGATTATATCGGGGTGAGGAACAAGGGATGTGTACGAGTACAATTATCACTTGGATTAATAGTTAGCCAAAATAGGCCCTCTTGAGGCATATGAATTACTACTTTGAACCTTGCCTGGCTGTTACATTTGTTTCTATGACACCTTGATAAAAATGTGTACTTTAATTATAACAATACTTAAAAATAATGAGAAATTTTGCTTTATTGCCCACTTCTCTAAATTGAACTTTTCATTGCTTTTTAAAGAAGAAACCAGTGTTGCTCAATAGATGTGTTATCAAGTGAACATATTTATATTTACATAAAATGCACAATGTGTATTGGAATCATATTCTTACCCACTAGGTCCTTCTTTACTTGAACCTGGACCCATTTGAGTCCCACGTGTCACTGTACTTCCCAGGTGGAGGGTAGGAGTAGTCTTGACTAATAGTAAGTTTCAGAAATCTTTAACAGTGCAGCAAAGATTACTGTATTAGGTTAATCTTGTATATCCATACTAATCTCTAGGATTCTCTGTTTTACCCTAAGGTCAGATTTTGGACTAGTGATGATTTTGATTTTGCTCTGTGCTTGACTCCTTACGTCTATCTATAAGCTTGACCTTCAACTAGTGTTTGTGGTCTGTGGTGACTACCTATAGTTAAACTTACCATGACTGACCCTGTGACTAGACACAAAAATGTATGTCATACATTATTCTTCTGACCTTCTCCTTTAATTCATATTTAAATTGAGACTAGCCATATTTAAATTGAGACAGCATATATTATGCTGTGTAATTATGCTTTGACATTCACTGTTTTTACTTCCTAAAGATATAGGTCTTGCTTTATCTGGTTTAGCATACAGAGACCTCAAATATGATGAAGCCTATAGTAGAAGTTACAAAATCTAGTTATATAGGTAAAATCTTCTAAAATATAGAAGATTGGGATAATTGGAAAATAATTTTTACTTAAAGGATTCAATTTTAAAAAATCTGATTCTGAGTGATTCTAAAGTATCTTTATATATGAGGCCAGATTTATTACTACCCCAAAAGCCATTTTGCTATTATTGGTTTGTTTACTTTTTAACAACATTTATTTATTTTAGAGGGAGAGAAAGAGAGAACACTAGTGGGGAGAGGATCTGAGGGAAAAGGAGAGTAATCCTCAAGCAGATTGCCTACTGAGCAGGGAGCCCCTGGACTCAGAGAGCATGACCTGAGCTGAAATCAAGAGTCAGACACTTAGGGTTATTTGTTCAAGCATTTTTATCCTTTCTTTTTTTTTTCTAAGATTTTATTTATTTATTTGATATATATATATAGAGAGAGAGAGAGGGAGAGAGAGATTTAGAACGAGTCGGGGAGCAGCAGGCAGAGGAAGAAGGAGAAGCAGACTCCCTGCTGGGCAGGGAGCGCCATGCAGGATTCGATCCCAGGATCCCAGGATCATGACCTGTGCCAAAGGCAGACACTTAACTGACTGAGCCACCCAGGTACCCCTCCAGCATTTTTAAAAAATGCCATTGGGTGAATAACCAGTAGTGCAATTGCTGAATCATAGGGTAGTTCCATTTTTAATTTTTTGAGGAAACGCCACACTGTTTTCCAAAATGGCTACACCAACTTGCATCTCCACAAACAGTGTAAGAGGCTTCCCCTTTCTCTGCAACTTCTCCAACATTTGTTGTTTCTTGCCTTGTCGATTTTTGCCATTCTAACTGGTGTAAGGTTGGCATCTTGGCTCTTCCCACAGTTTGGCTATTGTAGACATCATTGCTATGGACATTATGCTAAGTGAAATAAGTCAAACAGTGAAAGTCAATTATAATATGATTTCACTTATTTGTGGAACATAAGGAATAGTATGGAGGACATTAGGAGAGGGAAGGGAAAAATGAAGGGGAAGAAATTGTGATGGGAGACGAACCATGAGAGACTATGGACTCCGGGAAACAAACTGAGGGTTTTAGAAGAGGGGAACACGGGTGAGCCTGGTGATGGGTATTAAGGCGGGCATGGATTGTATGGAGTTCTGGGTGTTACACAAAAACAATAAATCGTGGAACAGTACATCAAAAACTAATGATGTGGTTTATGGTGACTAACAGAACATAGTAATAATTTTAAAAAATGAGTCAGGGTGCCTGGGTGGCTCAGTTGGTTAAGCAACTACCTGCAGCTCAGGTCATGATCCCTGAGTCCCAGGATCAAGTCCCGCGTCCAGCTCCCGGCTCCATGCGGAGTCTGCTTCTCCCTCTCACCTTCTTCTCGCTCATGCTCTCTCTCACTGTCTCTCTCTCAAATAAGTAAATAAAATCTTTAAAAAAAAAAAAAAAGAGAGAGACACTTAACCCCCTAACCAACTGAGCAACCCAGGTGCCCCAGTTTGTTTACTTTTTTAGGGGAAAGTTTATTGACTATTGGGGTTATGATTAGCCAGTTCAGAGTTGTGGCACAATTTTTATAAAAAAATAATCAAATTGTGATGAAATGTGCTTCTGATCAACTCATGAGGAATAGTTGAGTTGAAATACAGTTGAGTAATTTCTGTAAGCAACTGTGGGATACATTTGATGATAATTCCAACAGAACTTGACCTGTGAAAAAGTGAGAGGCAAATATTAAATAGAACATAGCGGGAAAAGGTATAGAGCATGAAAGAGATCGAGACAAGTAGTAAGAAAGGAGGAACACCAGTTGACAAGCTTATCTTCAGTTCATCCAGTCTATGTGAGTGAGAATAAATAATTAGAGATATAAATCATAGGGTAATTAAAAGAAGTGAAATATGTTGTACATGCAGTGAAAGTGCATTTATTTGTTATATTCTCTACTGTCTCCCTAGCACTTAACACAGAAACTATTACAAAGATGAGGCAAATATTTTTGAATTAATGAGTGAAATTTTTTAAATGAGGAAAGCCTGACTTTAAGAAAGTAGCTTTTATGATAAAAAAAAAAGATTTATTTCCACTTCTTAATGGATTTCTCCTCATTAGATAGTATGATTAAATGGCAGCATATAAAAATGTTATATTTATCCAAATATAATCAATCTGTAAGAATTCAAGGTGGGTGTGTAAAAGAGATTTATTCATTTGGTAAGCATTTGTGTTAGGATTAGTCGCATGCTGTGCCCAATTAACTTTTAGCAGTGTAGTTCATGTGCTATAACACACAAGCCTTAGTATCTGGCTGAAAAGGAAAATAAACTCATGTCTGTAATGTTAATGATGACTCTGCCGATGTTGGTTCAGATGTTTCGGTAAGTGCTGTCAGTGTATTACTAAGATATCTTTTGTCTTATTTCCCTATTTGTTTTGCCTGCCCTAACTTCTGACCACCTAAATAAGACATGAAGTTTAGCTTCCCAGCAGGCTTTAATTCAGAAATTGCTGACCAAATACTAATAGACTACTGTCATAAGATTTGTTCAGTACCTCGGTCTAGTTGCTTAGACTAGTTGTGAAGTATTATAAAAATCAAAGGTAAATTCCTTAAAAATTGCCAGTTGAAGTATTTTATTGTTCAATAGAAATGTGAATAACTCTGGCTGAGTATTCATTCCACACTATGAGAGATTGAGCAGTAAAGGACTCCTTATAAAATCAATTAAATTTAAAATCAAGTTTCATGATATTTATTTCTAAAAGTTTAAATAAATGTAAAGATAATTATTTTGTTGGTTTTTTGCCAAGAAAGACACATATAAAATAATGTAAACTTTTACATTTTGCTGGGTTAATTTTTTATAGCTGCTTATTAGAGTCCTTAAATCAGAAAACCAAGAGTGCAGGATCCCTCTAAAATCTCATTCTTAAATCCATCAGGGTTCTTCCTTTCACTCTTCTTGCAACAACCTCCTCTGTTCCCCTTTCTCTTAAACTTCTATTCTCTTGTCCTTGATAAGATCTCACAGGTCTTAGGTAGTGATTGGGTCCTTGAGCTTTAAAGTAAGACCAACTGGCATTAAATTGAAATGCTTTTGCCTCTTACTGGCTTTGCTTCCTGGAGTACATTTGTTTCTTTACCTCTTTAGAACTTTGCTTTCTTAACTAGTAAGGTGGAGGTAGTCATAGGAACATGAAAAAAAGAAGTTTGAAATAAATAGCAAATAGGGTAATGTATGTAGAACATGATTATCCAAGTGTTTGACTCATAGGAATCTTTAAACAAATGTTAGCTAAAATTATTATATTACAAGATTTTAAAATGAGACTCATAAACTCATCTGAAATTCCAAAGCCAAGAACAATATGTAAGTACCAATACCTACATACACGAAAATGAAATATTAGACTATCCCCTTTGTACTTCATGGCTAAAATAACTTAAGAAACTATTTTTCCAGCAATAGAGTTGACCACTTTCAAGTACTATAAGTGATTAAGTTTGAGAAAGATTGGAAGGAATTGCATTTGGGGGTTATAGAGGGGATCCTTTAGGATGTAGGGGACTTTAAAGGGACAATCTAAAGGTTAGTATATGTTCCATATCATCTGGAGGGGCGTTTTAAGATGATAGAAGAGACCATGACTAGGTGGCCTGAGACAGGAGAGCAGAAGCAGCAACAGAGAGGACTGCACCAGGAGAGAACAACATAAACTAGTGGATAGGGGTCAAATCTATGGACAATTAAGCAAAGAACTGTTCTGCACCCTTTTAGAAAGGCTTTTGTCTGGTGCGTAGGCTGATGATAAAAGCTAGGAGGAACTTGAAAATAATTAACTGGAAGAGGCAATGTTTTCTTCAGAATTGGAATTTCCTAGCAGGAGAATTTCCATAAAATGGTTGTCTAAGGTAAAGTCACTTTTGACTATCTTTTAGTCCCAGAGAGCACCAAAGCCAGATCAAGACTGAACTGAATGAGTCATGAAAAACTACATCCTTTTTACTTAATCACTTGGCTTGATCTGGGTGAGTCCAAAATAGCAGCCCTTGAGTGGCAGATTATGAAAGGAATCTAAACACATATTCTTTCTATATTGCAAGGTTCCAGACCTTATGCAAAATCAAATTGTTGGAGAAATGCAAAGTTGTCTGGATTTTGAATTTGACTATTTTCTTGAACTACATATTTAACATTTTTGAAATACAACATATTATGACTAAAAAGGCATGGCAAAGAAATGTTACCTGGCTGAGATTTAACTGGAGCATGGGATAAAATTAGAAAATTAGAATCAAAGTATGCATAAAATAAATATAATGAGTAAATACATAAACTAAAATAAAAAATATAAATAAAATTCTATTCTTTCAATGAAATCATCTCTAAATATAAGTAAGTATGCCCATAACTACATGTAGTTACATGAGATACATATCTTGCTGCTCTCTGGAAGAACAAATGCTAGTTTTGGGAATGTAATTTTATGGTGTAGTAGGAAAAACAGTATATGCAGTGAGAGATACAGATTTTCTTATTGATGTAAAGTTGGCATACAATATTATATTAGTTTCAGTTGTACAGCATAATGGCCAGCATTTATTATACATTGCAAAATGATTCCACCACTAAGTGTAGCTACCATCTGTCACCATACAAAGTTATTAAAATATTATTGAGTATATTCCCTAGGCTGTACTTTACATTCCTGTGACCTATTTATTTTATAACTGGAAGTTTGTGCTTCTTAATCTACCTCACTTACTTCACCCATTCTCCGCACAACCCACCCCTTTGGCAACCTCCAGTCCTCTGCATTTATGAGTCTGTATCTATTTTGTTTTGTTTATTTTGTTTTTTTAGATTCCACATGTAAGTGAAATCATAAAATGTCTTTCTCTGTTTGACTTATTTCACTTAGCTTACTACCCTTTCAAGGTCCATCCTAGTTTACACAAATGACTAGATTTCAGTCTTATGGATGTGTTGTACTGTGTGGTATATATATATAAATATATATATCATGGTTTCTCTATCCGTTCATTTATTGATAGACACCTAGGTTGCTTTCATATATTGGCTATTGTAAATAATGCTACAGTGAACATAAGCGTGCATATATCTTTTCAAATTAGTATTTTTTTTCCTTTCAGTAAATACCTTGGATTTGCTGGATTTATGACAGGTTTTTAAAATTTTTTTGATGAATCTCTGTACTATTTTCCACAGTGGCTCCATAAATTAACATTCCCAGTATAAGTGCATAATGGTTTCCTTTTCTCTGTATTCTCACCAACACTTGTTATTGCTTGTCTTTTTGATATTAGCTATTAGGACAAGTGGGAAGTGATATATCATTGGGTTATTTATATTATATATATATATATGTTATGTGATATTTCATTTCATCATGATTAGTGATGTAGAGCATCTTTTCATGTGTTTGTTTTATTGTTATAATACATATACACCTATATGTATTATTTGG
The DNA here is from genome assembly GCF_964662115.1 of Mustela nivalis. Classification (NCBI taxonomy): domain Eukaryota; kingdom Metazoa; phylum Chordata; class Mammalia; order Carnivora; family Mustelidae; genus Mustela; species Mustela nivalis. The sequence continues at coordinate 44,178,849 of NC_139020.1, forward strand.
GAAAATGTGTACTCAGCCTATTTTTTAATTGACTTGTTTTGGTGTTGAGTTGTAAGAGTTCTTATATATTTTGGGTATTAATCTCTTATCAGGGGATATTAACCCCTTACATCATTTGCAAATATCTTCTCCCACTTAGTAGCTTCCTTTTCATTTTGTTGATGATTTTCTGCACCATGCAAAAGGTTTTAGTTTGATATATAATTTGTTGTTTATTTTTGCTTTTGTTTCCTTTGCCTGAGGAGAGAGATATTAAAAAAAAAATCTCAAGGGGGTGCCTGGGTGGCTCAGTCGAATAAGCATCTGCCTTCAGCACAGGTCATGATCCCAGGGTCCTGGGATTGAACCCTGCATCTAGCTCCCTAATCATTGAGGAGTCTGGTTTACCCTCTCACTCTGCCCCTCTCCTCATTCATACTTACTCGCTCTCTGTCTCAAATAAATAAATGAAATCTTTAAAAAAAATAAAAAAGATAAAAATTTAAAAATTTGGTAAGTCTCATATCTAAGAGTTTCTTGGCTTTTTTTTTTTGGCATTGCAGAAGTATTTATTAATCAATTAATATATTGTATAGTCATTATTTATAACATTATATAACATATACTGCTATTTATTGCAATAATATGCCCTCTAATGGTATTCTATCATATTTTATTAAATATAAAACATGCAGTAAGCAAACAAGTGAATAATAACAAGAGTAACAATAGTCCTGTCTTTTTTTAAAAGGAGGGTTATAGCTTCAGGTCTTCCATTTAGGTTTTTAAATAATTTTGAGTTTATTTTTGTGCATGGTGTAAGAAAGTGGTCCAGTTTCATTGTTTTGCATATAGGCGTTCAGTTTTCTCAGTACCATTTATTGAGGAGACTGTCTTTTCCTCATTGTGTATATAGCCTTTGCCATAGATTAATTGACATATACGTGTGAGAGTTTTTCTGGGCTCTCTATTCTGTTCCTTTTATCTATGTGCCTGCTTTGTGCCAGTACCATACCATTTTGATTACTACAGGTTGGTAGTATAGTTCAAAATCAGGGAGCGTGATACTTCCAGCTTTGCTCTTCTTTCTTAAGATTGCTTTGGCTCTTTGGGGTCTTTTGTGGTTCCACACAAGATTTAGAATTCTTCTAGCTTTGTGAAAAATGCCATTGGTGTTTTGATAGAAATTGCATTCAGTCTACAGATTGTTGGGGTTAGTATGGACATTTTAACAATATTAATTATTCCAACTCATGAACATGGTATATCTTTTCATTTATTTATTTCTTCCTCAATTCATTCAGTGCTTTATAGTTTTCAGAATATGAGTCTTTTACCTCCTTGGTTATATTTATTTCAAGGTATTTTATTCTTTTTGATGCAATTGTGATTGGGATTATTTTCTTAATTTCTCTATTTTTTTAACGATTTTATTAACTTGAGAAAGAGACTGGGAGAGAGAGCAACACACACTATGGGGGGAGGGGCAGAGGGAGAGGGAAAAGCAGACTCCCTGCTGAGCAGGGAGCCTGATGCAGGGCTCCATCCCAGGACCCTGGGATCATGACCTGAGCCAAAGGCAGACACTTAACTGACTGAGCCAAGCCACTCAGGCACCCCTTAATTTCCCTTTTAGATAGCTCATTTTTACTGTGGAAATGCAGCTGATTTCTGTGTATTAATTTTGTGTTCTGCAATATTACTGAATCATTTTATTAGTTTGAATGGTTTTTATTAGTGTCTCTATGGTTATTAAAAAAAAAAAAAGTATTATGTCATCTGCAAATAGTGACAGTTTTAATTCTTCCTTACTAATGCGGATGCACTTCCTTCCTTGCTTCCCTTCCATCCTTTCTGTCCCTTCCTTCCTTTCCATTCTTTTGGTTCTTTCCTTTCCTCCTCCTCCTTTTTATTTTTATTTTTTTTATTTTTTTGTTTTGTTTTGGTCTGATTGCTGATTCCACCTGTTGAATAAATGTGGTAAGAATGAGCATCGTTGTTCTGTTTCTAATCTTAGAGGCCAAGCTTTCAGCTTTTTATTAGTGACGTGATTTTGGTTGTGGGTGTGTCACATATGGCCTTTGTTATGTTGAGGTATGTTCCCTTCTGTAGCCAGAAATCTCTCTGTTGAGAAATTTTTATCATAAATGGATGTTGAATTTTGTCAAATACTTTTTCTACATCTCTTGTACATCATATAATTTTATCCTTAATCTTGTCAATATGGTGCATTATATTGATTGATTTGTAGATATTGAACCATCCTTGCATCTTGGAATAAATCCCACATGATCATGGTGTATGATTCTTTTAATGTATTGTTGAACTCGGTGTGCTAATATTTTGTTGAGAATTTTTTCGTTTATGTTCATCAGGAATCCTGGCCTATAATTTGCTTTTTTTGTGATGTCCTTGTTTGGTTTTGGTATGAGAGTAATGTTGGTTGGCCTCATAGAACATATTTGGAAGCATTCCTTTGTCTTCAACTTTTTGGAATAGTTTGAAAAGGATAGGTATTAACTCTTTTTTAAATTTTGGTAGAATTTACCTGTGACAGTATTTGGTTTGTGGGGAGTTTTTTGATTACTGATTTAACTACCTTATTAGTAGTTAGTCTGTTTAGGTTTTCTATTTGTTCCTGGCTTATCTTGGAAGATTGTATGTTTATAGGAATTTATCTACTTATTCTAGAGCGTCCAATTTTTTGGCTTATAATTGTTCATAGTAGTCTCACAATATATTTGTATTTATGTGGTATCAGAAATACTTTCTGATTTTACTTATTTGGGTTCTTTCTCTCTCTTTTTTTTTTTTTCCCCTTGAAGAGTCTGGCTCAAGGTTTATTAATATTCTTTATCTTTGTAAAGAATCAGCTCTTCGTTTCACTGATTATTTCTATGTTCTCATTCTCTATTTATTTCCACTGTGATCTTTATTATTTCCTTCCTTCTACTAACCTTGGGCTTTTTTGTTGTTGTTATTCTTCTGTTTTTAATTCTTTTTGGTATAAGATTGGGTTGTTTATTTGAGATTTAAAGTGGGCCCGTATCACTATAAACTTTCTCTCTCAGAACTACATTTGCTGCATCCCATCAATTTTAGGACACTGTATTTCTGTTTTCATTTGCCTCAAGGTATTTTTGATTTTCTCTTATTTCTTTGTTGACCCGTTGGCTGTTTAGTAGCATGTTGTTTAGACTTCATATCTTTGTGTATTTCCTTTTTTAAAATTGATTTCTAGCTTCATATTGTTGGAGTCAGAAAATGGTCTTGTGATTTCAATCTTTTTAAATGTATTGTTTTGAGTTGTTTTGTGGTCTAACATGTGATCTATCCTAGAGAATGTTCCCTGTGTGTTTGAAAAGACTATGTATTCTTCTGGTTTTGTATGGAATATTCTGTATATATCTATTAAGTCCAAGTAGTGTAATGTGTTATTTAGGCCACTGTTTCCATAATGATTTTCTGTCCAGTTGATCTATGATGTAAGTGGAATGTTATCGTCTTCTACTGTTATTACATTACTGTCAGTTTCTCCTTTTAAATCTGTTAATATTTGCTTGACATATTTAGGTGTATGAATGTTGGATACATATTTACAAAGATATAACTATCTTCTTGCTGTGTTGACTCCATTATGTTATGGGATCATCTCTTTTACAGTCTTTGTTTTAAAGTCTATTTCTTCTGATATAAATATTGCTACAGCAGCTTTTTTTTTTGGTTTTTATTTGATGGGATATCTTTTTCTATCTCATTTTCAGTCTGTAAATGTCTTTAGATTTGAAGTGGGACTCTTGTTGGCTGCATGGGTCTAGGTTTTATTATCTTTTAAATTTTTTATCCATTCAGCCAGCCAGCCTGTGTCTTTTAATTGTAGTACTTAGTCAATTTACATTCAAAGTAATTACTCACAGGTAGACACTTAACTGCATTTTATTCTTTTCTAGCTATTTTGTAGTTCTTCTCTGTTCCTATCTTCTTTTTATCTCTTGTGATTTGATGACTTCTTTGGTGTTATATTTGGCTTCCTTTCATTATTTTTAGTGTATATGCTATAGGTTTTTGCTTTGTGGTCACCATGAGTTTATGTATAACACCGTATCTATATATGTATACATTTTAAGTTGAAGGTAACTTATATTTAAACACCCTCTAAAAGCACAACATTTTTACCTTTACACCACATACTATGTTTTTGATGTCATTTTTGACATCATTTTTTATGTATTCCTTATGTAGTTATTATAGATATACTTACCTGACTGAGCCACTGAGATGCCCCTGTAGATATGCTTGACTTTATTAGTTTTGTACTTCAACTTTCATACTAACTTTGTAAATGGTTGATCCACTACTTTTACTGTATGTTTGCTTTTACCAGCAAGATTTATTTTCTTTCTTAATTTTCTTTATTTTTGTTACGGCCATTTATTTATGTATTTAATTAAAGTATGAATAATATACTGTGTCATATTATTTTTAGGTGTACGGTGATTCAACATACAGTGATTCAACAATTCTGTACATTGCCAAGTGCTCATCAAGATGTGTACTCTGGATCCCTTTTATTTCATATATGTACACACACATATATATCTTCTTTATCTATCATTTATTATGGACACTTGGGTTGCTTCCATATTTTGGCTATTGTAAATAATCCTGCAATAAACATAAGAGTGGATATATCTTTACAAATGATTGGGTTCATTTTTTGGGAAGTAGTTACCTAGTAATAGAATTACTAGGTCATATGGTAATTCTATTTTTATTTTTGAAACCTCCATTTTATTTTCCCCAGTTAAAACCTCCATTTAATTTGAGAAGCCTACATTCTGTTTTCCCCAGTGGCTGCACCAATTTGCATTCCTACCAATAGAGCAAGGCGGTTCCTTTTTATCCACATCCTTGCCAATGCTTATTATTTCTTGTGATTTTAATTTTCACCATTCTTACAGATGTGGGGTGGTATTTTATTGTAGTTTTAATTTGCATTTCCCTGATGATGAGTGATGTGGAAAGTCTTTTCATGTGTCTGTTGGCCATTGTATGTCTTTGGAAAAATGTCTGTTCAGGTCCTCTGCCAATTTTTTTAAACATTTATTTGATAAAAAGAGAGCAAGAGTGTGTGTGAGTATGGGGAAAGGCAGAGGGAGAGAAGCTCCAAGCAGACTCCAGACTGAGCACAGAGCTTGAGAGCCCGATTCCAGGACTCTGATATCCTCACCTGATGTGAAATCAAGAGTTGGCCACTTAACCAACTGAGCCACCCAGGGGCCCCTCCTCTGCCCCCCCCCCTTTTTTTTTAATCATTTTGGTGTTTTTTGTTTGTTTTTGGTGTTGAGTTGTATAAATTGTTTGTTTTGCACAGTAAATCCTTGTTGGATATATCATTTACAAATATCTTCTCCCATTCAGTAGGTTGCCTTTTCATTTTGTTTATGATTTCCTTTGCTGTGCAAACTTTTTATTTTGGTTTAGTCCCAGTAGTTTATTTTTGTTTTATTTCTTTTGCCTGAGGAGACATATGTAGAAAAATGTTTTTACAGCTGTTGTCAAAGGGATTACTGCTTATGTTTTCTTCAATTAATTTTATGGTTTCAGGTCTCACATTCAGGTCCTTAGTCTATTTGGGGTTTATTTTTATATATGGTAAAAGAAAGTGGTTCTGTTTCATTCTTTTGCATGTAGCTATCCAGTTTTTCTAGCACCATTTGTTGAAGAGACTGTCTTTTCTCCCACTGTATATTCTTGCCTCTTTTGTCATAGATTAATTGATCATATACACATGGATTTATTTCTGGGCTCTCTATTGTGTTCCATTGATATATGTATCTATTTTTGGGTCAATATCATACTGTTTGCTTACTACAGCTTTGCAGTATATTTTGAAATATGAAATTGTGATAACTCTGGCTTTGGTATTCTTTCTAAAGATTGCTTTGGCTTTTGTGGTTCTTCACAAATTTTAGTATTATTTGTTTTTCTTCTGTGAAAAATGTTGTTTTGATAGGAATTGTATTAGATCTGTAGATTGCTTTGGGCAGTATGGATATTTTACCAGTATTGATTTTTCCAATCTATAAGCATGGAATATCTTTCCTTTTGTGTCATGTTCAATTTTTTCCATCAGTGTTTATGGGTTTTTACCTTCTTGTTTAAATTTATTCCTAAATATTTTATTATTGTTAACCCTTTAATTTTGGTTTAAAGAAAACACTTCAACATTTCTTGTAAGACTGGTTTAGTGGTGATGAATTACTTTAACTTTTGTTTGTCTTGCTAAATGAAGTATTCTTGGTTTTAGGGGTTCTTATTTATTTATTTTTCTATCAGAACTTTGAAGGTATTGTGCCATTCCTTTCTGGCCTGCAAAATTTCTGCTAAAAAATCAGCCAGATATTCTTATGTGGATTTTCTTTTTTTTTTTTTTTAAAGATTTTATTTATTTATTTGACAGACAGAGATCACAAGTAGGCAGAGAGGCAGTCAGAGAGAGAGGAAGGGAAGCAGGCTCCCCACTGAGCAGAGAGCCCGATGCGGGGCTCGATCCCAGGACCCTGGGATCATGACCTGAGCCGAAGGCAGAGGCTTAACTCTCTGAGCCACCCAGGTGCCCCTTATGTGGATTTTCTTATAAATAACTAATTTTTTTTTTTTTTTTTTTTTGCTTTTAAGAGTCTCTTTAATCTTCAACATTTTAATTGCTTTATGTGGACTTCTTTGGGTTCATCTTGTTTGGGACTCTGTTTCATTTCCACAGGTTAGGGAAGTTTTCAGCTATTTTTTTTTTTTTTTTCAAACAGGTTTTCTGCTCCATTTCTCTCCCTTTTTTCTTCTGGAACCCTTGTAATGTGAATGTTTGCTTGATGTTACTCTAGATTTCCCTTAAACTCTTCTCATTTATTTTTTTTTCTTTTTGTTAGTCTTTTTCTTTTTCTTTTTGGCTGAGTTTTACTACCCTATCTTTCAGATCAGTGATCATTGTTCTTCATCCTCTAATATGTGGTTGATTTCCTCTAGTGTACTTTTGTTTCAATTACTATATTCTTTAGCTCTTATTGTTTCTTTTTTGTATTTTCTATCTCTTTGTTGACATACTGACTGTGTTCATCTATTCTTCTTCCAAGTTTGATGAGCATCTTTATGACCAATGCTCTGAACTCTTTATCAGGTAAATTGCTTATCTGTATTTTGTTTAGTATTTTTCTGAGGTTTTGTCTCATTCATTGTTTTGGAACGTATTTTTCTAATGCCTCGTTTTGCCAGAATATCTGTTTCTGTATGTGAAGTGTATCAGTTTCATCTCCTGATCCGAAAGGAGTAGCTTTCTGGAGAAGGTGTCCTTTGGAACCCAGAAGCACAATTCCCCCTTCCAGTCACCAGAGCCATGTGCTCCAGGTGTATCCCCTAGGTTGGTACTGTAAGCCCTCTTGTTGTGGTTAGGCTGTAGCTGTTCCATGTGCACTGGTAAGTGGGGCTGGTCCTCCTCATGTAGAGTATCTTTGGGGAGGTGTTAGTCCAAACTGAGTTGCCTACTGTGTACATCAGGGTAGAATTTGCTTTGGTGGGGCATGCTCGTTCCAATTGTGGCCATGCTCTGGGGGTTTGGCAGGATGGGAGGCACTTGGGGTAGCACCAGATCTAGATAAAACTGCCCACCAGGTGGTTGATGGTTGAGGAGCAAGTTGTATGGGGAAGGTGCTAGATCTAGATGAGGCTGCCTACTGAGTGTGGTGGGAAGGGCCAGGGGAAGGGTTATAGTTCTTGCTGAGGTCATCCACTGATTATGGTAAGATTGGAGATATTTTGAAGAGGCCTCTGTTGGGTGGGTGTGTTAGGAGGGGCAGGTCTGTAGGAGAACAATAGGGAAAAAATGAGTGGAGCTGGCAAGATAGATGGAGAGTGTTAGAAATGACACTTACCAGTGCTGGGCCGGTTAAGGAGAAGGAGAGTAAGAAAAATAGAGCATGCCAGCACTTCCATTTCTGGAGGAATTTCCTACAGATCCTTGCTTCTCTGATACATGCCCTAAAATTTGTCAAGAAATCTCCTTTATACATGGCCTAGGACCTTTTCAAACTGCTGCCTCTGTGCTGTGTCTTGGAGTGAGTGAGTTTGTATGTAGGCCATTTAAGAGAGGAACTTCAATTTACTGTAGCCCTCTGCCTTGCCTGCAGTTAAGCCCTGCTAATTTTCAGAGCCAGGTGTGATAGGGTCTTGTCTTCCCAGTGCAGATCCCCAGGATTGAGTTGCCCAATGTAAGACTTAAACCTCTTGCTTCCCAAGGGGGACCTCCAATTTGATATGTCTCTCATTTTTGGATTGCTAGGCTAGGATTGTGGGTCCTAACTAGATCATATCTCTGCCCTTTCTACTCATCTCAATGTGGCTTTTCCTTTATATCTTTAGTTGTGAAAAAGCTCTTCTAGTCTTCAGGTTCATCTGAGTTTTTCTATATGCAATTGTTGTTTTGGTGTATCTTTGGAAAGAGCTCAGGATCTTCCTACTTTGACATCTTGATCTTCAGCTCAGATACCGATTTTAATCTGGTGGTAACACTAACTACCTGAGTGACCTTTAGTAAGTCTTATCATATTTCTGGCTCCTATATTTCTCATCCATGATATGAAGCTATATGTAAATAATATAAACTGACATGGTCAGTTTCAAATGAGAAGCAAAAATTAACTGGGCATACTAAGTATACTTAGAAGGATTAGAGTTCACCGTGGCATTGATCAGTTGTGAGAATTTTTAATGCTAAGGCTATCATTATTTCTCATTTGGACTCTTAATGATAGCCTTCTGATAGGTCATTCTACTAGGTTCTAAAAAAGGTTGCTGATAAAGGTGACTCTGGTCTCTAAACTTATGAAACTTTTTCTCTTCTGGGAAATAAATGATTGAATACTTACAGTAAATAGTTACATGGTTTTCAACTATAAAATATGCATTAGTCTGAGGAGGCCCATTAAACATGACATTTCTCCATCATTAGGTAAAAAGAGATCAGGAGAGTCTCCAACAAGAACTGCCATTTAAACTGAGACCACGGGTGAGTAGGTTGTCACCAAGGTGAGATGATATTAGTTTGTGAGAAGGCACAAAGAATTTGAGGTTTTTGAAAACATGATATAAATTCAGTAAGGCCTGGAACACTGGATTTGAGAGATCAGTTGCTAAGAAAAAAGATGAATGTCAAGATCCTGTAGGACATGTTCGTAACTTGAGATTTGCTCAGAATTTTTGTTGAATTTAGGGAATATTGGAGGAAATATCATCTTAAAGAGGAAGATAAGAAAGAAAGTGGAAGAGAAGTGAAGAAATACATACTTGCAAATTGTTTTTTTGTTCTTTAAATTATCCAAATGTTTTATCTTAATCCCATTATTTATGATGGTATGGTGAGAACATTTCCTTGTAATGTGTGACATTTTGGAGTAGGTCTGGAGTAACTAGAGTATTAATCTTCTAGAAAAACTAGAAATTCCAGTTCTTATTAACATGGGTCCAATACTATGTCAAGAGAATGTTCATCAAAGTTTAAACTTTTGGATAGGATTAATTCAAAATAATTTCTTTGTCACTAAGTTTCATGAGTTTGGGTCAGTTTACAAAATGTTCTCAGGGACTCTATTTTTTTTTTAATTTTTTATTTTTTATAAACATGTATTTTTATCCCCAGGGGTACAGGTCTGTGAATCAGCACTCACCAAAGCACATACCCTCCCCAATGTCCATAACCCCACCCCCCCTTCTCCCAATCCCCCTCCCCCCAGCAACCCTCAGTTTGTTTTATAAGATTAAGAGTCGCTTATGGTTTGTCTCCCTCCCAATCCCATCTCGTTTCATTGATTCTTCTCCTACCCACTTAAGCCCCCATGTTGCATCACCACTTCCTCATATCAGGGAGATCATATGATAGTTGTCTTTCTCTCTATTTTTTAAGAATTTTATGTGGTACAGTATATTACTTAGTTTTTGAAGAATTTTCTTCATTTCACAAAACATCTCCTAATGCAAAATGGTTTATGTTCCTCTGACCTATTCAGCTCCATTTCATATATATGTGAGTCCCTTGCATAATTCTTGGGTTTATTAAGTACTCAATAGATGGTTGATAAAAGAGATGATGAGGAGGTGAATGACTATGTCTAGTGTTTCTCACATCAGTAACTTACTTATCTGGGATTGGGACCTTAAGCAAACTATTCATTTGATAGGTTTCTCTTATAGTTGTTTTATGGAATTTCTTTGAGTACATCATCTATTTCTCCAAAAACAAGATGACTAGTGTATTATGGCTCTTATAATACAGGGTATAGGAGATAAATGCCACTGACCCCAGAATCAGAATAACCTACTCCCTCCTTATTATTGTCCATTTGGCTCCCCTGTTTAAAAAAGAAAGGACCCTGGGGCACCTGGGTGGCTCAGTGGGTTAAAGCCTCTGCCTTCAGCTCAGGTCATGATCTCAGGGTCCTGGGATCAAGCCCCGCATCGGGCTCTCTGCTCCACAGGGAGCCTGCTTCCTCCTCTCTCTCTCTCTGCCTGCCTCTCTGTCTACTGGTGATCTCTGTATGTCAAATAAATAAATAAAATAAAATATTAAAAAAAAAAAAAAAGAAAGGACCCTTTCCCCAGTAATAATGTGAAATCTTATAGGGGTCTCCATACTTCCTTATCTCCATAGTTTGCTCCTTTAAAACAAAAAGGCATGTCATCACAATTTATAACTATATCTTAGAGCATATTAGGGATAGAGATTTATTAATAGTCCATTATTTTCTGAAGTTTCAATATATCTATACTCTAATAAAAATAACTGGAAATTTGAAAACCCAGTCAAAACCCAACCAAATAGGGGACTCTATAAAATTGTGTCATCATTCTGGCAACTTCAATATGAAAGTGTCAAATCAGTAGGATTCTTATATATAATTTCAAATATGTTTTTGGAACTTCTGTGGCTTTTAAAATGCTTTTTGTGTCATCTGATGTTCCTTTCCTTAGCATTCTTTAATTCCAGTGGCCATAATACATCAACTTTTATCAGGAGCACCAACTGATTTATTTTATTTTGGGTAGATAATTATTCTTATTCATAACTGTTTTCCCCTTACATTTAAGTGTGTTTATTCAGATTACTTAAATACATATCACTAATTATAAATATAACTGATCTAAAAAGAGTATGCTTAGTTTGAATTGGTCACAATCTGCTTGCCTGATAAGGGTTGGAGCCAAGATTAAAATAAAATTTGCTAAGACTTAAAATAAATAAATAAATAAAAGAGTATGCTTGACTACTTCAAGTATACTTTATTATTTTATATTTAAAATCTGTACTACTTGGTTTCCATTCATTTTTTGTTTGTTTGTTTGTTTGTTTTGCTTAAATTCTTTAGGCTCTTGAATCATTATGATTTCATTTCAGTAGTAATTTTCATTCTTTCCCATAAGATCAGGATTTCAGGATTATTGTTGTGACTTTGCTAGTGCTTTAGCTCTGCACTAGTAGTTTCATTTGTAACAATCTGATAGAAAAGCACACTTTTTTTTTAATTATTTATTCCTCTCCAATGTATTCTAATATACTTTGTAGGTACTGTTTTTTGTTTCTGTACTCTGAGTTGTCCATTTTTATCGACATTCGGAGCCATTTACTAACTGTGGAATAATAATATTACTAACTATTCTCAAATTCGTATTTATTCTCATTTTGCTAATCCATTTAATTAACTATTTTTAAGATAATCAAAATTCAGGAAGATTGTGGATGTTAAAATATATGGTTTTGGTCTTCAAGGATTTTAGATTATATGGAAGTACCGTTACACAAAGAAAATCTTGCACTGAAGTAAAATAAAGTAAGATAATTACTGTTTGTGAAGTACGAGCAGATTTCAATGCCACATGACAATAAGAGCATCTACATCTTTTGGTGATGAGTTTAGAAAGCTTCTATAAGAAATCACATTTAAGCTAAGCTATAAGTGATGACTGAGTCTTTTTCTAGAACCAAAAATGTGAAAAAAATTCAGTAAGAAAGGAATAGAATGAAATGTAGAGAGGTGAGAGGATGAAGTGAGTTTGAGCATTACCAGTGTATCAGAGTAATGTAGGGGAGGGATGGGATACTGCAGAAGAAGGACAGACAGATGAGATCAAAATAAGAAGTGTCTTGCATGCAGTGAAAAGGATATCTTGAAAGGCAGCAGTTACTTTACTGTGTTTTCTTGAACATTTTACCGTAGAATGTTAGAGCATATTCAGTGACAAAGAGGTTCTAGCACTAAAAAAGTGAAAGAAATACTGAGTAAAAAATAATTCAGCAACACCTTATTTCATGTCTTCTTCAATTCATTGTTACAAACTTCACATCATGAATCTAAATGGAATACAGAAAATAGTTCCACTCTATAATTATGGCTCTTTCTAGAGGCTTTCTGTGAGCCTAAAATCTAAATTCAATTCATAGCACTTCTCATAACATAGTTATATATTTATTCTATATTTTATTTATTTTTCTGTTTTTTTTGTTTTGTTTTTGCATTATATTATAATAACCCTGAAGACATGGGCAATGTTTATTTTGATTCACCTTAATGCTCAGAACTGATATAATGTTAATAGATATATTATAAAGAAATAAGTGCCCACTTATAGCAAGTATTTTGGGAGAATTTTCTTTTTTTTTTAAGATTTTATTTACTTATTTGACACAGAGAGAGAGAGATCACAAATCTCTCCTTGCCCCCTCATATACAGGGGACAGTTTGTGTTGTGTCTAAAGCATAAAAGTGATTTTTGCTAAGAGATACTGTTTTGAAGATTGATAACATTGAAATAATAGTTCAAATCCCCAAACTGTTAATTTTTTTCCTGAAAATCTTGAAGACAGAAAATAAGAAGTAACAGATTGCCAAAGAATGTAAAATTGTGCATTACTCAGAATGTGGTGATTTTAGATTATATGATCAAATAATATTGAGAAGTAAACTAATAAGTTTCTCAGAAACCGTATTGACAAATCAATGGATTTAAGTTTTTAAAACTCTTCACATTCTTGATTGATAAAAATAAGGACTGCGGTAAAGACCTGTCGTAGACCTGGGGGCCTGGGTGGCTCAGTTTGTTAAGCCACTGCCTTCGGCACAGGTCATGATCTCGGGATCCTGGAATCGAGCCCGATATCGGGCTCTGCTCCGTAGGAAGCCTGCTTCCGCTCTCTCTCTGCAAGAACTGTCTTAGACCAAATCAATCTGTCCAACCAATTGTGGACTCTACGCCTGAAAGTTTAGATTCTTTCCAAAATTGTGCAGATGGCCACAGATGTTATTCTATGTCCTTATTTGAAGCCATATAAAATTAAGTAACTGGGATTTGTTTTATTCACATAGAAGGATCTTCCTTGGGGGGGAAAAAAAACAACACATACTACTTTGTAATTGATGGGAATCTATGCATAGAACCAGTTTTCTTTCCAAAAAATAAAAATTAGTCCTTCCAAAGTTTAGCCAATAATAAGATAACTATGGAGACTCTAATATGACTTGTAAATAGTGTTTGAAATAGTGGCTTAAAAAATATTCTTTTCATTTTATAAGTTAGAAATGGGACATGGATCTCTTTAGGCTAATGAAATGCCAAAGTTACAGTAAGTTGACAATATATGTATTTGAAAAACACTTTTTAGAAGTAGAAAACTTCTTTTTTCTCTTTGGCACTATTCAAAGTTAGGAGCTTTAAAGTAAATTGTTAATTCCTTACATCGAAATAGACGTAGAGGGTTGAAAAGTGAAACAGGGTTAATCCTTTCCAGTAATTTAGAACTTTCCTAGAAATCTTTGATCCATTATTTAGTCGCTTGAATGTGTTTACCTGCAAGGAAAGAGATTCCTTGAGGGGACAAATCATCAGTGAATAAATTATTCTTATTTATAAATTAGACTCATGTATGTCTGATTAGCAGGAATCAATCTCCTAAAATATGATCATTGCTCCTTGGAAGGATAAGAATTTAGGTTCCCAGTCATGGTAGCTTAGGATGGAGTTTGGATCCTGATGACCTTACCAAAAGAATTTCTCAACATTTTATATTTCTTACCATAATCCGTGTCTTGAGTAATCAACTTAAAATTAATCAATGTATTATTTTTTTCTAAAGATTTTATTTTATTTATTTGACAGAGAGAAAGAGATACCACAAGTAGGCAGAGAGGCAAGCGAGAGGGGGTGGGGAACCAGGCTTCCCGCTGAGCAGAGAGCCCAATGTGGAGCTCCATCCCAGGACCCTGAGATCATGACCTGAGCTGAAGGCAGAGGCTTAACCAACTGAGGTACCCAGGTGCCCCTGAAATGAATCAATGTCTTATAAAAGCCTGTATCTGCTTTCTTATGTTTAATTATGCTTGGTAAACCTGTGTTAGATAAAATGGTCTCCATTTGCCTAAATGTTAAAATGCCATTATCATCTTTATTGCATTTATTTTATTGCACAAGATCCTGATGATGAACACTTTCACAATAGTACTTAATGACTTGCCTTCCCTTCAGAATAATGATGATAATGCCTATTTTTTGTTGTTGTTTTGTTTTGTTTCTTTTATTTTTTCTACCAACAATAAAGCGTCCATCTGTCATTCTTTTCTATATACTGAAGTTGTGCTGATCTTGGCATGGATCACATTTGTAAATTTTTCATTTATGAACCATTCCTTCTCCTGACTCATTTGCAGTGCAGAAATATGCCACAAAAGATCAGTTCATGTGCCTCTAAATCTGGCATCACATTTGCCCTGTCATTTCCTCAGTAGTTTCAGTAGGAAGTTGTCCTACATAATCCTCATAACTTTATTTATCAAATAATTATGCTAAAAGCTGTTTTATGTGTAAATAATATGACAACTAGTTTTCTTTATATTTTGTTGTCATATTTTTCCTCCCCATTTCTCTCATTACAGAGAGAATTCTCTTCCATAGGCAGTATTACTTACTAAAATCCTCAGTATAATTCGATTTAGTGATTCAGGAGACAACATACATTTCTTAGACAGCCAAGGATGGTGAAATTATGGTAAAAGGGTTAAAAATTACATTTTATTTAAATTATTCTTCTGCAGTATCTCTCCTGAAATATAATTATTGTATGAACAGATTATCAAGTTTTATGATATGACAATCATGTTTTGTAAGCAGCTGACTGTTAAATCTAAGTGTTTGTGGACAGTTTAGTTAGCTGCTGTAGGAAAGCATCTTCAATTGGAAATTTGGCTCTATCTTTTTTGGACACTAAGCTAGAGTATGGATTATATTTCTGGAAATAGCTGGAGAGAGTGGATGGGGAAATGTAAGGGAAAAAAACACTGTTCTCAGCTTTCTCTTAGAAGACTCTCGTTTTTTGTTTTGTTTTGTTGACTCTTGGAATAGATCAATTAACACGAGAGATTCAAAGGACAAAGAAGAGACAATTTTACCCATGACACATACAAACTTATTTTTTACTCTTGTTTTTACATACTAAGTCATGCATGTTATCCTGGAAGAGTGACTAAGAAGATCAGAGTCTGTGGAGAGCCAGGTTGGGATAGATAATAAAACTTAAGAGAATTACTGGGTTAATGACAGAGCAATTCCCAACAGTTGGTCGAACAAGAATTACGAATTGGCTAAGTTTACACAGGCAGACAATATAATCTAAACAGAGGGTAGTATCTTTGGATATGATAAAAATTGTGGTGTTAGGAGTTCTTTTTCTTTTTTTTTTTTTAAGATTTTATTTATTTATTTGACAGACAGAGATGACAAGTAGGCAGAGAGGCAGGCAGAGAGAGAGGAGGAAGCAGATTCCCTGCTGAGCAGAGAGCCTGATGTCATGACCTGAGCTGAAGGCAGAGGCTTTAACCCACTGAGCCACCCAGGTGCCCCAGGAGTTCTTGTTCAATACAGTTCTATGAAGAATTGCTTATGTGGTACGGTTTTCTCTATGCCATTAAAGAGTCTCAAGTTCACTTTCACCCAGAGAGTGCTGTAATCAATTTAAATTTAAGTTGGATAACTAAAGTAGGAAGAATAAGGGAAATGAGTATTCATAAGCACATTTGTGTGCTGTTTTAGTGAAAATGTTTTCTTGATATGGTGAGTGTTCAGTGGGGCAGCAGGTAAGAAGGGATCATTTGAACACTATGCACTGTGAGAGACCAGGGCTATAGATGCACAGAGTTTGGACTGAGAGCAAGGAGTCTAAGGGCACTCTTTGATGAAAGCGTTGGGGCAGATGGAGCAGAGAAAAGAACCTCAAAAGTTGCAAAAGGTGTTTGTCTTCTAACAGTCCATTCTGTGCTCGAAACAAATCCCTACTTTAATTTTTCCAAAGACCACTTTGTCCCTTAACCACCTCTTAGAGAGGTCATCTCTGAGTAGCCTTTGACCTTCTCCCTTAAAAAGTAAGCACAATGGCCACTTAAATTTTGTCCAGTGCCTGCCTTCCCACTAATCCTGCATTGCTTTTTCACTAGTTGGTTAAGAATATTTTTTCTCAAGACATGAGATTTTGCCTAGGCTCCCTTCCATTTATCTGTTCATTCATTCATTCATTCATTCATTCATTTTATTCAATAAATATACACACACAGCCCCTTTCCTTGAGGAGCTCGTACTATATTAGCAGAAGTAATTTTTAAATTACATATTGATAATTATATATTTTTAAAAATATTTTAATTATTAATTTAAAGAGAGAAAGCATGTGATTGGGGGGGAGGGGACAGTGGAGAGGGAGAGAGAATCTCCAGCAGTCTCCTCACTGAGCACAGAGCCTGATGTGGGGCTCAGTTCCAGGATCCTGAGATCATGACCTGAGCTGAAACCAAGAGTCAGAGACTCAACTGACTGAGCCACCCAGGTGCCCTGATAGTTAAATCTTGATTTGGCCACAATTTCAATGGACAAAAGGAGAATATTGCCCTATCAGAGTTGTTTTATATATATGTTTTCCAAAATTTTAACAATACAAGTATGCCATTTTTACCTGATAATTTTTTATAGCTGATGACTAAAGCTTGAATTAATGTTTGCTTCTAGTAATGTGCACTTCAGTTTTTTAATTTCTTACTTTAAGTAATACACGATCTTTTCTTACAGATTGGCAGATATTTCTTGTGTTGGGAATTATATTGAAAAGTATTTTTCAGGTATAAAATTATTATTTTACTTACTGTTGACTACTGAGATACATTTCTAAAATCTGTTCATTTTTGACATTACTATAGGTCCAATTACTGACAGTTTTATGGAGATGTTGATATGCTATTGGCTGTTTGCCCTTTTGAAATAGCAGTTTAATTCTATACATTGTGCAAAATAGCTGTAGCCTTTTCTCTTCAGTACCTTCTGAATAGGGCATTTTAAGCTTCTTTGCTATATACATGTTTGAATAAACTATGGCATGTTTATGTTGGCACAAAAATCCTTAAAGTGGGAGTGAAAAAATAACATCAAGTTCTCCTTCAGGCTACACATAGTATCTTATAAACTTTCTATACCCTGCAATAGCTAATAATAGCATCTTAAATATAACAGATTTAATAAATGTTGAAATAACATCAAAATGTCTTAAAGTAAAATCAAGTAATGCTTTTGTGACTACATATATATTAATGAAGGGAGTTAAAAATGATTTTCATTATGGACATAACCATGTAAGTGTAATGGAGAAAAAAAAAAACACATTTCAAAGGGGAAAAAAAAACCCAACAAACAAAAATTCACTTCCATATTCCAAGGGTAAAAATGAAATCTTTCCTTTACTCATATACTTTTTTCTTAGATTTTAGTAAAACTCATTATTTCTTTCTCAGTACAAAGTAATTATTGCTTCTTTTTAGAGTAACGGTTTCAATAATTTTTTTAGACTGTTCTTCCAGTATGTAGAAATGGTTTTATATTGAGATGGCCATTATGTTTAAACAAGACTAGATAAGACTTTCAAATAAGTAGTCATAATCTGTTTTTACCAGAACTATAAAAAATATTTAAATGCATTTCAAACCTTGAGCTTCATAATATTTAAAAAAAAAATAGTGTCCAAAGCCATGGAAGAGAAGTGAGAAATATAAGAAAAGAAAGCACTAGAAAGGCAAGCAGCATTTCTGATACTGTGTAAGTGATGGGGAGAAGGGGACAATGGTTTGGGCATATTGGGGAATATGTAGAAGTGTTGTGAGTTTCTGTGACAGATGGAAAAAATCACATTTATTAAATGTATGACTAGTAAATCTAAAACCAAAGACAAATAGTCTTTCTTACCTATTTAATCTCCGTGTAACTGAAGCAAATGGAAATAATACAGGTCATACACAAAACTACTTAGTTTTTTTTATAGATCAAAGTGCTGAAGATGCTAAAATGAAAGACTTGTATTTGCTATTAATTAGGAACATGCCAAATTTCCTTTTTTAAAAAAATCTATAGATATAACTGAACAGTTTGATGGGGAAAGCATGACTTGTGAGCTAACTCATTTGTAAGTCTTACTGATATTTCTCAGGAGCCTGGGGTGCACCTGTCATTTGGTGACTTTACCATGGATCAGATCCACATCTGGGTTCTCCTTGGGTCTATCGGGTAAGCTTACCTGTCTTAATGGCAGGCTTAAAAAATGATTTAGGACTGAATCAAATAAAGCTGTGTCAAGCAGGATAACAATATGGAGGTTCTTTTGGACAAAATAAGGTATGGAAGTGAGATGAACAATACTAGTTATATTTTTAATCAACTGGTTTTCGGTAGCAGTTTTTAACTCTAAGTATAATTTGCCTTACAAATAACAAACTAGCTTGATTTTTTTTTCTATTTAAGGTGATAATGAAGGAAAACAATTTCTGATTATTATATCTTATTTTTTCCATCATAACTAAAAAAAGAGTGATCTGTTTTCCAGAAAGGTCAGAGGCAGAGAGGTTTGAACATGCTTTCTGAAAAAGATACCATTTTCTAATAGAGTAGAAAGCTGAACGGTATGAGTTCAAAAGTTCTAGCCTTGATTTTATTATCTAAATTTGAGAAAGCTGTTTAATGTCACTGTGTTCATGTTACTTTACCTTTCAAATAGGATTTTCAAACTTTGACATGGGGTAAGAAAATTAATCATGAACACCACCTATATTAAAATTAGGCAAGCAACCACAGAATTAAGAAAGGCATGAAAAAACAAAATGTTGTAAATTCACCTAATGAGCAAATATTGATCTCAGTTTCTAGATAAAAGTATTTTCACTTTTTTTTAAGAAGAAATTATTCTTTTTGGAAAATGTTGGCTTAAAATAATACCAGTACACATAGGGGCATACCAGGGGTAAACATAATAATCCTATGTTTATTTAAAGCAATCTGTGTTTGATTTTTTAGGAATTAAATATTGATTCTGTCTTTGTGTAAGGGTAGATACCTATAGTTATACAGATCTGGAAATTGCAGCTGTGATTTTTGTCAATCAAAAATATGCGATT